>NC_050736.1:5100443-5428254 GCF_014529535.1 Bradysia coprophila | reverse complement strand
ACATAACTGACGCGACCCGTACGAAACTCATATTCGTTCAAAAGCCTTTTATGTTTAACTCATCGTCTCCTCTCACTTCATTTATCTTTCCTGGTGAAAAGCCATGAGCCCTAAAATCACATACATTATCACATTCTTTGCTTCATTCATTGCATAAAGAAATTGCCGAGGCAATGTCGACAGCACAGTACGAAGGGACGAGTCAAATTAAAAATTCACATTATCTATATTGTTTACTAAATGAGACTGTAAGATATATATGCTATGATATATCTCAGACATATAGAATATATAGATGTCTCACATAGATGCAGCTGCCGCTTCCTGTGAATTCGAATTAGTATAACTTTTCTTCAGCGATGTAAGGATAGTTCACGCTATATATACGATTATTTCAATTGCTAAAAAAGAAGCATTTGACATGCTCATTTTAGTCCAGATTGACTTCGAGAACATTAACTACATTTAGGGAGAAATATGAAGTACTGATTTTCATTTATTGTAAAACGTCCAGATTTTCATAGCTGTGCTCATGGACATAGTTGACATAGCGTAAACAACTCTAATTTGTACACACAACTGAATACATTGTACAGAGTAAAAACTGACTCGGGCTACTTTTACTCTGATGAGACAACTTTTGTTCAAGTTTTAGAAAATTCACTCTAATGTTAGTGATTATTCTCAATTATAGTTAATAGTCCATTAAAGCGTGGCTGCTAGTCTTAAAAAACCTTATTAAATAGATATAGTATTTGACTAGTCCCATCTTGTGGATGGGTCAGGTCCCTTGACTGATCCTAATTTAATTGGATATTCGACAAGTTTATATTAAGAGTCAATTCGCCAATTACTCAGACATTTGGAAAACAAGCTCGCTCCGATATGATTGAGTTGTAGCTCATTGGATTCAATTCTAGCGAACATGTATCTGTATTTTTTTTAAACAAAATCCAGTTCGAATGTAATATGTCTACATGACATATGATCTCAGAGGGTGGTTAAAACACTGTTTTAGCAATATCTTGAGTACGGAGGAACCAAATATGCTAAAATTTGTAGGATTGTTGGTCTACACACGGCCGACAAATTGAGCCCACTCTGACGTCCGTACTCACCACCACCATGGCCAGCCATCAGTCAAAGTATGGTCAACTTTCAAACAGTGATGTACGTCTGGGCCGCTGCTATTTGTCCGTCGTGCAAAAAAGTGCCTCTTGGGTGCCATTTACACATCGTAAAAATAGTCTCCCTTAGGTGCTATTAAGTACTGGACGATGATATCGTCATGATTGTTTTTAAAAAACTAAGTTTTAAATGATATTATTGTTCTGGATTATTATTTTAGTGAAGACGAAAACTTAAAATTGGCCAAAATGGAGCACGTTTCTTCAAAAAAAAATTTTGTATGGAATTTTTTGTGAAGATGAAAACTTAAAATTAGCCAAAATGGAGCATGTTTCTTGAAAAATAAAATTTTGTATGGAAATTTTTGTGAAGACGAAAACTTAAAATTGGCCAAAATGGAGCATGTTTCTTGAAAAATAAAATTTTGTATGGAAATTTTTGTGAAGACGAAAACTTAAAATTAGCCAAAATGGAGCATGTTTCTTGAAAAAAAAAAAAATTATGGAAATTTTTGTGAAGACGAAAACTTAAAATTAACCAAAATGGAGCATGTTTCTTGAAAAAAAAAAATTTTGTATGGAAATTTTTGTGAAGACGAAAACTTAAAATTAGCCAAAATGGGGCATGTTTCTTGAAAAAAAAAATTTGTATGGAAATTTTTGTGAAGGCGAAAACTTAAAATTAGCCAAAATGGAGCATGTTTCTTGAAAAAAAAAATTATGGAAATTTTGGTGAAGACGAAAACTTAAAATTAGCCAAAATGGAGCATGTTTCTTGAAAAAAAAATTATGGAAATTTTTGTGAAGACGAAAACTTAAAATTAGCCAAAATGGAGCATGTTTCTTGAAAAAAAAAAAATTTGTATGGAAATTTTTGTGAAGACGAAAACTTAAAATTAGCCAAAATGGAGCATGTTTCTTGAAAAAAAAAAAAATTTGGAAATTTTTGTGAAGACGAAAACTTAAAATTAGCCAAAATGGAGCATGTTTCTTGAAAAAAAAATTTTGTATGGAAATTTTTGTTGGAAGACGAAAACTTAAAATTAGCCAAAATGGAGCATGTTTCTTGAAAAATAAAAATTTTGTATGGAAATTTTTGTGAAGACGAAAACTTAAAATTAGCCAAAATGGAGCATGTTTCTTGAAAAAAAAAAAAAAATTTGTATGGAAATTTTTGTGAAGACGAAAACTTAAAATTAGCCAAAATAGAGCATGTTTCTTGAAAAAAAAAAAATTATGGAAATTTTTGTGAAGACGAAAACTTAAAATTAGCCAAAATGGAGCATGTTTCTTGAAAAAAAAAAAAATTATGGAAATTTTTGTGAAGACGAAAACTTAAAATTAACCAAAATGGAGCATGTTTCTTGAAAAAAAAAATTTTGTATGGAAATTTTTGTGAAGACGAAAACTTAAAATTAGCCAAAATGGAGCATGTTTCTTGAAAAAAAAAAATTATGGAAATTTTTGTGAAGACGAAAACTTAAAATTAGCCAAAATGGAGCATGTTTCTTGAAAAAAAAAATTATGGAAATTTTTGTGAAGACGAAAACTTAAAATTAGCCAAAATGGAGCATGTTTCTTGAAAAAAAAAATTATGGAAATTTTTGTGAAGACGAAAACTTAAAATTAACCAAAATGGAGCATGTTTCTTGAAGAAAAAAATTATGGAAATTTTTGTGAAGACGAAAACTTAAAATTAGCCAAAATGGAGCATGTTTCTTGAAAAAAAAATTATGGAAATTTTTGTGAAGACGAAAACTTAAAATTAGCCAAAATGGAGCATGTTTCTTGAAAAAAAAAAAATTATGGAAATTTTTGTGAAGACGAAAACTTAAAATTAACCAAAATGGAGCATGTTTCTTGAAAAAAAAAATTTTGTATGGAATTTTTTGTGAAGATGAAAACTTAAAATTAGCCAAAATGGAGCATGTTTCTTGAAAAATAAAATTTTGTATGGAAATTTTTGTGAAGACGAAAACTTAAAATTAGCCAAAATGGAGCATGTTTCTTGAAAAAAAAAAAATTATGGAAATTTTTGTGAAGACGAAAACTTAAAATTAGCCAAAATGGGGCATGTTTCTTGAAAAAAAAAATTTGTATGGAAATTTTTGTGAAGGCGAAAACTTAAAATTAGCCAAAATGGAGCATGTTTCTTTGAAAAAAAAATTATGGAAATTTTGGTGAAGACGAAAACTTAAAATTAGCCAAAATGGAGCATGTTTCTTGAAAAAAAATTATGGAAATTTTTGTGAAGACGAAAACTTAAAATTAGCCAAAATGGAGCATGTTTCTTGAAAAAAAAAAAATTTGTATGGAAATTTTTGTGAAGACGAAAACTTAAAATTAGCCAAAATGGAGCATGTTTCTTGAAAAAAAAAAAAATTTGGAAATTTTTGTGAAGACGAAAACTTAAAATTAGCCAAAATGGAGCATGTTTCTTGAAAAAAAAATTTTGTATGGAAATTTTTGTGAAGACGAAAACTTAAAATTAGCCAAAATGGAGCATGTTTCTTGAAAAATAAAATTTTGTATGGAAATTTTTGTGAAGACGAAAACTTAAAATTAGCCAAAATGGAGCATGTTTCTTGAAAAAAAAAAAAAAATTTGTATGGAAATTTTTGTGAAGACGAAAACTTAAAATTAGCCAAAATAGAGCATGTTTCTTGAAAAAAAAAATTATGGAAATTTTTGTGAAGACGAAAACTTAAAATTAGCCAAAATGGAGCATGTTTCTTGAAAAAAAAAATTATGGAAATTTTTGTGAAGACGAAAACTTAAAATTAGCCAAAATGGAGCATGTTTCTTGAAAAAAAAAATTATGGAAATTTTTGTGAAGACGAAAACTTAAAATTAACCAAAATGGAGCATGTTTCTTGAAGAAAAAAAATTTGTATGGAAATTTTTGTGAAGACGAAAACTTAAAATTAACCAAAATGGAGCATGTTTCTTGAAGAAAAAAAATTTGTATGGAAATTTTTGTGAAGACGAAAACTTAAAATTAGCCAAAATGCATGTTTCTTGAAAAAAAAAATTATGGAAATTTTTGTGAAGACGAAAACTTAAAATTAGCCAAAATGGAGCATGTTTCTTGAAAAAAAAAATTATGGAAATTTTTGTGAAGACGAAAACTTAAAATTAGCCAAAATGGAGCATGTTTCTTGAAAAAAAAAATTTGTATGGAAATTTTTGTGAAGACGAAAACTTAAAATTAGCCAAAATGCATGTTTCTTGAAAAAAAAAATTATGGAAATTTTTGTGAAGACGAAAACTTAAAATTAGCCAAAATGGAGCATGTTTCTTGAAAAAAAAAATTATGGAAATTTTTGTGAAGACGAAAACTTAAAATTAGCCAAAATGGAGCATGTTTCTTGAAAAAAAAAATTATGGAAATTTTTGTGAAGACGAAAACTTAAAATTAGCCAAAATGGAGCATGTTTCTTGAAAAAAAAATTTGTATGGAAATTTTTGTGAAGACGAAAACTTAAAATTAGCCAAAATGCATGTTTCTTGAAAAAAAAATTATGGAAATTTTTGTGAAGACGAAAACTTAAAATTAGCCAAAATGGAGCATGTTTCTTGAAAAAAAAAATTATGGAAATTTTTGTGAAGACGAAAACTTAAAATTAGCCAAAATGGAGCATGTTTCTTGAAAAAAAAAAAATTATGGAAATTTTTGTGAAGACGAAAACTTAAAATTAACCAAAATGGAGCATGTTTCTTGAAGAAAAAAAATTTGTATGGAAATTTTTGTGAAGACGAAAACTTAAAATTAGCCAAAATGGAGCATGTTTCTTGAAAAAAAAAATTATGGAAATTTTTGTGAAGACGAAAACTTAAAATTAACCAAAATGGAGCATGTTTCTTGAAGAAAAAAAATTTGTATGGAAATTTTTGTGAAGATGAAAACTTAAAATTAGCCAAAATGGAGCATGTTTCTTGAAAAATAAAATTTTGTATGGAAATTTTTGTGAAGACGAAAACTTAAAATTAGCCAAAATGGAGCATGTTTCTTGAAAAATAAAATTTTGTATGGAAATTTTTGTGAAGACGAAAACTTAAAATTAGCCAAAATGGAGCATGTTTCTTGAAAAAAAAAAATTATGGAAATTTTTGTGAAGACGAAAACTTAAAATTAGCCAAAATGGGGCATGTTTCTTGAAAAAAAAAAAATTATGGAAATTTTTGTGAAGACGAAAACTTAAAATTAGCCAAAATGGAGCATGTTTCTTGAAAAATAAAATTTTGTATGGAAATTTTTGTGAAGACGAAAACTTAAAATTAGCCAAAATGGAGCATGTTTCTTGAAAAAAAAAAAATTATGGAAATTTTTGTGAAGACGAAAACTTAAAATTAGCCAAAATGGAGCATGTTTCTTGAAAAAAAAAAATTATGGAAATTTTTGTGAAGACGAAAACTTAAAATTAGCCAAAATGGAGCATGTTTCTTGAAAAAAAAAATTATGGAAATTTTTGTGAAGACGAAAACTTAAAATTAACCAAAATGGAGCATGTTTCTTGAAGAAAAAAAATTTGTATGGAAATTTTTGTGAAGACGAAAACTTAAAATTAACCAAAATGGAGCATGTTTCTTGAAGAAAAAAAAATTTGTATGGAAATTTTTGTGAAGACGAAAACTTAAAATTAGCCAAAATGCATGTTTCTTGAAAAAAAAAATTATGGAAATTTTTGTGAAGACGAAAACTTAAAATTAGCCAAAATGGAGCATGTTTCTTGAAAAAAAAAAATTATGGAAATTTTTGTGAAGACGAAAACTTAAAATTAGCCAAAATGGAGCATGTTTCTTGAAAAAAAAAAATTATGGAAATTTTTGTGAAGACGAAAACTTAAAATTAGCCAAAATGGAGCATGTTTCTTGAAAAAAAAAATTATGGAAATTTTTGTGAAGACGAAAACTTAAAATTAACCAAAATGGAGCATGTTTCTTGAAGAAAAAAAATTTGTATGGAAATTTTTGTGAAGACGAAAACTTAAAATTAGCCAAAATGGAGCATGTTTCTTGAAAAAAAAAATTATGGAAATTTTTGTGAAGACGAAAACTTAAAATTAACCAAAATGGAGCATGTTTCTTGAAGAAAAAAAATTTGTATGGAAATTTTTGTGAAGATGAAAACTTAAAATTAGCCAAAATGGAGCATGTTTCTTGAAAAATAAAATTTTGTATGGAAATTTTTGTGAAGACGAAAACTTAAAATTAGCCAAAATGGAGCATGTTTCTTGAAAAATAAAATTTTGTATGGAAATTTTTGTGAAGACGAAAACTTAAAATTAGCCAAAATGGAGCATGTTTCTTGAAAAAAAAAAAAAAAATTGTATGGAAATTTTTGTGAAGACGAAAACTTAAAATTAGCCAAAATAGAGCATGTTTCTTGAAAAAAAAAAAATTATGGAAATTTTTGTGAAGACGAAAACTTAAAATTAGCCAAAATGGAGCATGTTTCTTGAAAAAAAAAAAAAATTATGGAAATTTTTGTGAAGACGAAAACTTAAAATTAACCAAAATGGAGCATGTTTCTTGAAAAAAAAATTTTGTATGGAATTTTTTGTGAAGATGAAAACTTAAAATTAGCCAAAATGGAGCATGTTTCTTGAAAAATAAAATTTTGTATGGAAATTTTTGTGAAGACGAAAACTTAAAATTAGCCAAAATGGAGCATGTTTCTTGAAAAAAAAAAAAATTATGGAAATTTTTGTGAAGACGAAAACTTAAAATTAGCCAAAATGGGGCATGTTTCTTGAAAAAAAAAATTTGTATGGAAATTTTTGTGAAGGCGAAAACTTAAAATTAGCCAAAATGGAGCATGTTTCTTGAAAAAAAAATTATGGAAATTTTTGTGAAGACGAAAAACTTAAAATTAGCCAAAATGGAGCATGTTTCTTGAAAAAAAAAAAAATTATGGAAATTTTTGTGAAGACGAAAACTTAAAATTAACCAAAATGGAGCATGTTTCTTGAAAAAAAAAATTTTGTATGGAATTTTTTGTGAAGATGAAAACTTAAAATTAGCCAAAATGGAGCATGTTTCTTGAAAAATAAAATTTTGTATGGAAATTTTTGTGAAGACGAAAACTTAAAATTAGCCAAAATGGAGCATGTTTCTTGAAAAAAAAAAATTATGGAAATTTTTGTGAAGACGAAAACTTAAAATTAGCCAAAATGGGGCATGTTTCTTGAAAAAAAAAATTTGTATGGAAATTTTTGTGAAGGCGAAAACTTAAAATTAGCCAAAATGGAGCATGTTTCTTGAAAAAAAAATTATGGAAATTTTGGTGAAGACGAAAACTTAAAATTAGCCAAAATGGAGCATGTTTCTTGAAAAAAAAAAAATTATGGAAATTTTTGTGAAGACGAAAACTTAAAATTAACCAAAATGGAGCATGTTTCTTGAAAAAAAAAATTTTGTATGGAATTTTTTGTGAAGATGAAAACTTAAAATTAGCCAAAATGGAGCATGTTTCTTGAAAAATAAAATTTTGTATGGAAATTTTTGTGAAGACGAAAACTTAAAATTAGCCAAAATGGAGCATGTTTCTTGAAAAAAAAAAAATTATGGAAATTTTTGTGAAGACGAAAACTTAAAATTAGCCAAAATGGGGCATGTTTCTTGAAAAAAAAAATTTTGTATGGAAATTTTTGTGAAGACGAAAACTTAAAATTAGCCAAAATGGAGCATGTTTCTTGAAAAATAAAATTTTGTATGGAAATTTTTGTGAAGACGAAAACTTAAAATTAGCCAAAATGGAGCATGTTTCTTGAAAAAAAAAAAAATTTGGAAATTTTTGTGAAGACGAAAACTTAAAATTAGCCAAAATGGAGCATGTTTCTTGAAAAAAAAAATTATGGAAATTTTTGTGAAGACGAAAACTTAAAATTAGCCAAAATGGAGCATGAGTCTTGAAAAAAAAAAAAATTGTATGGAAATTTTTGTGAAGACGAAAACTTAAAATTAACCAAAATGGAGCATGTTTCTTGAAGAAAAAAAATTTGTATGGAAATTTTTGTGAAGACGAAAACTTAAAATTAGCCAAAAGGGAGCATGTTTCTTGAAAAAAAAAATTATGGAAATTTTTGTGAAGACGAAAACTTAAAATTAACCAAAATGGAGCATGTTTCTTGAAGAAAAAAAATTTGTATGGAAATTTTTGTGAAGACGAAAACTTAAAATTAGCCAAAATGGAGCATGTTTCTTGAAAAATAAAATTTTGTATGGAAATTTTTGTGAAGACGAAAACTTAAAATTAGCCAAAATGGAGCATGTTTCTTGAAAAAAAAAAAAATTTGGAAATTTTTGTGAAGACGAAAACTTAAAATTAGCCAAAATGGAGCATGTTTCTTGAAAAAAAAAAAAATTTGGAAATTTTTGTGAAGACGAAAACTTAAAATTAACCAAAATGGAGCATGTTTCTTGAAGAAAAAAAATTTGTATGGAAATTTTTGTGAAGACGAAAACTTAAAATTAGCCAAAATGGAGCATGTTTCTTGAAAAAAAAAATTATGGAAATTTTTGTGAAGACGAAAACTTAAAATTAGCCAAAATGGAGCATGAGTCTTGAAAAAAAAAAAATTGTATGGAAATTTTTGTGAAGACGAAAACTTAAAATTAACCAAAATGGAGCATGTTTCTTGAAGAAAAAAAATTTGTATGGAAATTTTTGTGAAGACGAAAACTTAAAATTAGCCAAAATGCATGTTTCTTGAAAAAAAAAATTATGGAAATTTTTGTGAAGACGAAAACTTAAAATTAGCCAAAATGGAGCATGTTTCTTGAAAAAAAAAATTATGGAAATTTTTGTGAAGACGAAAACTTAAAATTAGCCAAAATGGAGCATGTTTCTTGAAAAAAAAAATTATGGAAATTTTTGTGAAGACGAAAACTTAAAATTAGCCAAAATGGAGCATGTTTCTTGAAAAAAAAAAATTATGGAAATTTTTGTGAAGACGAAAACTTAAAATTAACCAAAATGGAGCATGTTTCTTGAAGAAAAAAAATTTGTATGGAAATTTTTGTGAAGACGAAAACTTAAAATTAGCCAAAAGGGAGCATGTTTCTTGAAAAAAAAAATTATGGAAATTTTTGTGAAGACGAAAACTTAAAATTAACCAAAATGGAGCATGTTTCTTGAAGAAAAAAAATTTGTATGGAAATTTTTGTGAAGACGAAAACTTAAAATTAGCCAAAATGGGGCATGTTTCTTGAAAAAAAAAAATTGTATGGAAATTTTTGTGAAGACGAAAACTTAAAATTAGCCAAAATGGAGCATGTTTCTTGAAAAAAAAAATTATGGAAATTTTTGTGAAGACGAAAACTTAAAATTAGCCAAAATGGAGCATGTTTCTTGAAAAAAAAAATTATGGAAATTTTTGTGAAGACGAAAACTTAAAATTAACCAAAATGGAGCATGTTTCTTGAAGAAAAAAAATTTGTATGGAAATTTTTGTGAAGACGAAAACTTAAAATTAGCCAAAATGGAGCATGTTTCTTGAAAAAAAAAATTATGGAAATTTTTGTGAAGACGAAAACTTAAAATTAGCCAAAATGGAGCATGTTTCTTGAAAAAAAAAATTATGGAAATTTTTGTGAAGACGAAAACTTAAAATTAGCCAAAATGGAGCATGTTTCTTGAAAAAAAAAAAATTGTATGGAAATTTTTGTGAAGACGAAAACTTAAAATTGGCCAAAATGGAGCATGTTTCTTGAAAAAAAAAATTATGGAAATTTTTGTGAAGACGAAAACTTAAAATTAGCAAAAATGGAGCATGTTTCTTGAAAAAAACGAAAACTTAAAATTAGCCAAAATGGAGCATGTTTCTTGAAAAAAAAAAAAAAAAAATTATGGAAATTTTTGTGAAGACGAAAACTTAAAATTAGCCAAAATGGAGCATGTTTCTTGAAAAAAAAAAAATTATGGAAATTTTTGTGAAGACGAAAACTTAAAATTAGCCAAAATGGAGCATGTTTCTTGAAAAAAAAAAATTATGGAAATTTTTGTGAAGACGAAAACTTAAAATTAGCCAAAACGGAGCATGTTTCTTTAAAAAAAAAAATTATGGAAATTTTTGTGAAGACGAAAACTTAAAATTGGCCAAAATGGAACATGTTTCTTGACAATTTTTTTTTTTTCTTAAAAACTACGCTTGAACGGAAATATTTCAGTTTAAATGTGTGTACGTTTCCGGTAAAATAAAGAAAATCGGTTCATGATCCGGTTCATGAGAAAATGGATACAAATAATTACGTTTTTTATGTTGTAATAAAATACCGCGACTCGTGAGAATTACGACCCTCGCTTCGCTCGGGCCGCAAACTTCACACTGGTCGACGTTGTCTAATGTTACAATTGCTTGACTTTTGCAACACTATATACTCATTGTATTGTATTATGTAATTTCAGGTATATGCTGATCGTTAATTATCAAATAACAATTATCAAATATCAATTATTGTTCAGCATGCATTGCATTGCATTTCTATTTTCCGGCATAACTTCCGAAGCATTGATCACACATAGCTCATCCTGGAACTTGACCTTACAAATGTCAATTGGATAATTTTGGAACCTAAATTTTTCACTATTTTCTGCCAGTCAAGGGAATAACACATTAAATTATCAATTATCAACAGAGTAAAATCCTGTTTTTCTGGAATAATTTCCAGAACCTTATCCCTAGATGGCCCATCTTCGAACTTAACCTCAGGAATCCCATTCCTCGTCGATTAAAAAAAAGATCATCAAAATCGGTTAAGAATTACTCAAGTTATCGTGATGACAAAAAAAATGGTTACAAGCAATTAAGGTTTTGATAATTATTTCATACATTGTGTGGTAACAAACATTTTAGGGTATTTTCTGGCGTAAGACCCTTGACTTTCAGTCAAGGGAATTACCCAAAAGACTGAAAGCTGCGTTGCATATAACAACGAAAGTTTCCCTTTACATCACGGTCTTGAGAAATAGTTAGCTGAGCGAGCAAACTCAGTATAGTATTTTAGTATCAAGACAGGAAATGACGATTTTTTCAGTACCAAACGAATGCACCCGATTTTAATGCACCCGATTTCCTTCTATTGGTGTTGGTCACCTGTCCCAGTATTTGCTCACGTAGTTTTCCCTCTAGCATAAGTTAAGAACAATGTTTTGCCTAAACAACAAACGACGTCAGAAAAACGCGACGACGTCTTATTTCAACACTAGTTAGGAAAATAACTATTATCACTCGGTTGTATAAATCACTATAACTGCACAAAGAGTTTAAAGAGGTACAAACGATTTATGATAATAACTATCATGATAAACTTACTGTTTGTAAAATGTTAGTTCTTCCCAGTAGTTAGTTCGATTTCTATGCTGATCTAATTTTAAGCGAGGCAACTACCTCAAATTCTTACTTCTTTTGATTAAATTAAAAAGTTGAACTGCATAGGCAATGACATAGATGTAGACTACCTAGAGGAATTATGACCCGAAATTCATTGACAAATTATATCACACACGCCACTCAACGTCAACTTTGCTTTTTTTCTTTTTTTGACGTTGTGGGTCCCTTTACTTTTGACATTAAGAGTCCCTTTTTACTGTCTGTACATGGCAATGATCGGTTAGCACAGAGCTGGTGCACATACCCAGTAGAGTTTGAACGTTGAACCACTGACAGTGGGAGTAATCCACTAGGACCCCCCTTTTTACTCTTCGGTTCATACTAAGCGTGCATTGTATATTAAACAAATACCGTTTACCGTAAACAGCGCTGGATCGCTACCCGAGGTATATTGAAACTTAATTTAGGATCGGACTAGCTACTAATTGCGGATGTAATTTGATTTTTGCCGTTTTTCAATTACCTCTTGTCTGATCACGGCGACGAAATGCCTGTTGACTTGTATCTCACACATTTTCTCATTACTTTTCCATCCTCATGCACAATCATCCAATCACACGAGCTTAATAAGGACCACCAACAGCCTCACAAGATGTGTGGGCCTCCAACAGTCACTCATACCTTCAAACTTTCTGCTCAGCTCGTACAAATATGAAATTGGCTCAGATGAGTCCAATTGCTCAAAACCAATGAACTACCAAATCCACGCCAATGGTGCCTCCAATTACCACTCACAGATTTCAGATCTCTAATCCAATGCTAGCTCATGGACCGCACCGTCCATTCGATCTGATTCACAACATTCACGTAAATTTCGTTCTTAATCCACAGTAAATAATTAAGGCGAAGGCGAAATTAAAGCAAAAAAACGATTTTTTTTTCGGAGCAAAAATTTACACGTCCGTCCATTTTCACACAGCCTACTCCAGCACACAGATAAGCAATGATCGGTTAGCACGATTTGCTTGAATAAACCTAGAGTCTCTTAAAAATATATAGATCAAGTTAAGTAACAGATCCAATATTAGAACTGTTGACAGCAAAGTTCAAGGGTAAAGCTGCGAAAGTAGACGTTACTGGTCTGGATTGGATGTGTTCTGCATTAAGATGGTTCCAAATTTTTTGGGGGATTTTCTAAGAATTTAGCTAAAAAAAAGGCGACAGGCGACGTCATTTACAACTGTATAATGTATGCCCGTACTGTATTTCATTCACAAAAATAAATTTTATTTTATTTAAATTACAAAAATCAGTTTTTCCCCGTTTTCGAGTTCATATATCGCCATATGGTCGTTTTAGGAACATTGTGTAGTTGCGATGCCATCTTCTGTGTCATTCCATTTCTGCACGATTCCAATGCCGCTTCAATTCGTTTCTTAAATTCAGGTCCCACTTCGCGTTTCACAACTGTGCAGTGTTTCGGCAGCTTACCCTGTTCGAGCAGCTTAATCTTGTCCCGGTGCAATGTCGAAATTGGGATGTTGTATTTTTTGGATACGTTCAACAACTTTTCACCTTCTTCAATCGCTTTGATAGCCTGCTCACGGCAAGCATGACTCCTGTCTTCGGGTTTGTATTCGCTGGACTGTCGCAATTTTCGCCACAAAACTGTCTTAGCAATGCCGAACTGGGTAGCTGCTTGTTGAAGACTCAATTTGCTGTAAACCACAGCGTTTGTAGCTTCTTTAATTGCGGATTCACGAATTGACCGATACAGATACGAGTACTTTGTATTTGAACGAATTTTGCAGTACAATGTGGACCGTGGGATATTGTATTTAACGCTTGTGTCCATAATTGTTGCCCCGTTAGCCAGATCATTGAACGCTTCAAGTAGTGCTGCCTCTGAGTATCGAACCGGCTTTTTTTTCCAATCATTTTCGTTCTGATCAGGAATACCGCTGTTATCCGTAGTTAATGCAACATCGAACTGCTCCATTTCGTCAAACTCTTCGAATTCCCCGCACGATTCATTGTCAATCTCATATTTTTCTTCCGTGCATCCCGTGTCATCGATATCGTCACCAGACTGGTATTCAATTGCGTTTGATTGCTCGTCATCTGGCACTGTTGTCGGTGCTACCGTAATTAAGGATTCAATGAAACTTTCATCAGCATTTTCGACGCCATCGTCGTTTTGATTCTCAACAATGTACTCCTCTTGCATAATGATTTGACTGTCGTACGTATCCAGTTTATCTGATTGCAACGGGATTGTATCGTCTTCCATTGAATATTCCATCGTCGAGTCGTGGTCGTTTATCTGTATTGATCCTTTAAGTTTGAGCAGCTTACAGGCGTGCAGAAACTCACCCAGCAGATCATTTTCAATGAACACTTCTCCGGTATACATGAAAGATATCAAGCTATCTACGACCTGACTGTTCAGATCACAAGGTAGGATGACAGTAGCTGTCTCGTTTATCGGATACTCCTTGAATATAGTGTACAGCAAGTCGCTGCATAGACTTAAAACCAGCCGGTGAGCTCTTGCCCGTTTTTCGCCTGCACAAATTATCACGTCCGAGTAAGCTGAAAGTTGATTATGCTAAAGTTATTCTTCAATGACTTCTGCCAGATGATTGGGGTAAAAACTTACCAGAAGTGAGGTAAATATTTTTCTGCGTATTTTTTAGGTGTTTAGCATGTTCGTGCCATTTAATTTCTTGATAGTATTCCATTTCTGAAATATTTTTCGAGTTTATAAACAGAAGAAAAGAAGTTTATAAACAATCGCTTCTTGTTGTTGTTTCCACTTGACGTAGCAAAAACGTTTAAGAGGTTGGTACCTCTGCAAATTTAGTCCAGTGTTGCCGGTGTTGCCGCATATGAAATCACAGTGTTCATACAACTGTGTTGCTGAAAATTCTTTTGACTTTTGTTGGTTGAAAATTTCCGGTATTGTTTACGTTGAAGTTAATGGCGGCTTGTCAACTTTCGGCACCATGGACTTTACTTAAATCGTCGATGAATGCCTCCAAATAAATTTCTAAAAGTCTAGAATTCCGTTTTGGATTTTTAGAAATTTATTTGGAGGCATTCCTCGACGATTTAAGTAAAGTCCAGGGTGCCGAAACTTGACAAGCCGCAATTAACTTCAACGTGTTGAGTTACTCTTCACCCTTCCATATGATTATTGACCAAACCGGTCAAGCTTTTCCGAGCAAAATCAAGATAATGAGATTTCTGAAATCATCTAAATACTAAAGATTAGTCTTGAAGTCTCTACTCCGGTGATCTTAGCCACCAAAATGGCAGAATTGAAGAAATATGCGACAGGACCTAGATTTTAGAAACTGTCTAGTTAGTTGTAACAGAAAATTATGCCCTAACCGTCACAAAAAGACTTTTCCCAAAAAAACATTTTTCGGTTCATGCATATCTCTACTCAGTTATAGTAGACGTATAAGCTGATGTAAACAATATGATGCAGAGATGTCGCAAATGAGTGGAGATGTCCAATGTCCTTATTTGGATCAGACGTTATCTACGGATGTAGTTTACGAGGACCAGTTAATGTAGACTGTTTTGATTAGAAAGAAGGAAATATAATTCAGACCGCTGATTTTAACTTGCCTTGCTGAATGTGTCAAATTAATATATGGAAAAATGCTAAAAGAAGATAATCCAATTTTTACGCAAGCAATATGTCATTCTGAGTTTTTCAATACGTTGCTCAAGCTGTTTAAGCAATACTGTTGGAATAATCTATTGCACATTCAAGTGCCTCACAGCAAATTATTATTAACTGGTCTTCAGACTTCTCTCTCAGATCATCTCTAACTTGCTTAGAGCGCCTAGACGGACTTGTTATTAAATATTTAAATATTTATATAAATATTTAAATATTAAAGATTGTTATGATCAGAGCGATACCGAAGGCAAGTAATTAAATTTTGCCTTTACGTCCTTCTTATTGAACTGGCACTCGGGACTCACCAATGAATGTACAAACCAGGTATGGTCTATCCATACAAACCAGAGGAAGTAGCGATTTCATGTAGACAAACTCATCTTTCAATGATTTTCATTGATAGGTGAGTTTTTTTATATGAAATCGCTATTTCCTCCACTCCACACAAATTTTGACATTAGACCATACCTATAGAGTATACTTTCATTGGTACTCACATCATAAAACTCATCTATAAACTTTGACAAATGCTTCTTATGTATACTTTCAGTTAACCCAGTCAACTTAATAACGGCAGCTGTTGGATTGATGGCAACACTGCACAATGATTTTCGCCGCTCACAGTTTTCTTCCAACCATTTTGACATTTAATAAAAATCTAATAAATAAAAAGAGAAGAGCAAATATTTTGCAGAATTCTTTAACTTAGATTCCTAAAATAGTTTGGTGCCGAATAAATAAGAATCAGAATGTCCATAAGTGTGAATTGAAATATTAAAATTAAGATTCAGTGTTCGTAAAAGTGGTTTTGTGTTACATATTTAGGGAGTTACTGTTAACTCCGGCTTCATTTTGGTGAGTAAGCTCTCGTCACGTAGGTTGATTCTGTTGTTTTTTTTTTCTTCTTCGTAACAGTCTTGTTTAGCAGGCAAGCAATTGATTTTGATTATTCTTCTTTTACTCTTCTAAGTAACCATAAATCACATTAATTATTCATATAAATGGATTGTTATAGCCGACATTAATTCCAATTAGAAAACGATCAGAACGGCATCGAACATATTTTTCTTAGGTCGAATACATAAAGATTTTAACGAAAATCGTGTTTAGTTGTTAATCCAATTTAATATGGTAGGATTGAGGAATTTTAATGAGAATTTAACGAAAGAATAGCAAAGGTAATTGTATGTTTACCTGTTCTTCATCTGCCTTGTTTGTAACTGTGTTTATGTACGTACATACGTAAGTGCCCGTCGAACATATGTAATGCATCATATAATTATGTGAATGGCGTCAACCTGACATTCAGAACCTTTTAAAAGACAATTGACAAGTCAAGTGGATGGATATGCAGATTTTTCTTGTTAACCATAACACTATACTGTAGAAACTTCGCACCAATATTAGTTCTGTTATCAAGAAGCTATCGACTCAAACAAGTAGTTGATCGATTAGCATTTACCCATTGACTGTTCAAATATTTTACAATTTTGTTAACGTTTTGTTTTGATCGATGTTTTAGTTTTATATCATAAAGTTTTCAAGTTATAATTGAGTCAGGTCAGTGTCTTCTGTTGTATCAACTTATTCTTTTTCTCATTATGTCATGTCGTGTCTCATGGTTCTCTGTTTTAGACGTTTAAAATACATGCATGGTGCGAATATATTTAGATTTTATTGTTTTATCGAAAGAGTCGTGGAAAAAGTATTGACAGATTGGTATAAATAGAGCAGTAAATTGAGAATAACACAAGTGAGTGAAATGTGTATTACACATCGTTGATTTGCGGTAAAAAATTTGATAAAATCCAAACATTACATGCAGTTTCGTTGGACTCGTCTTTGACTTGTTACACATTCTTGTTGGTATGTAAAAAAGAAATTGTGGATTGTTGGTATGATTTTATGTACATACTTGTTGGAAGTTCAGTGAATATCGGTGCTCATGAGCAAAAACTAATAATCAATGGAATGTGTGAAATAGCGAATAATCGCTGAAAGTTTCTTTGGTGTGAGTTTATTTGGTCTAGTGGTCTATCGCAGTTAGTTTCCAAAAAAGGAAGATCGGTTTCGTTAACATTGATGTCAATATTGAAGCAATATCAATACGAGGGCCTATTATTGGGAATTTTATTTATTGAAATTACTGAAAATTATCAAAAAAGGCTGAATTTACCTAAATCTACAAAAACACTTTTTCGGTAGAGGTCAGCAAATTTAGGTAAATTTCAGAAACTTTCAGTAATTTCAGTAAATTAAATAATAGGCCGCTGATGAAGGTAGTCATCTTCCGTCCTTTTTTTATTTTCAAGTGAAATTCTATACAAAAGAAGAAATGAATATTTGATAGTAGAAATGATTTACTTTTTATCACAGCTCGACTAACCAAGTATAGAATTTATTCGAGTCTTAATACCGTCAGTCACGCTATGGTTATAATCGTAAACTTGCAAATAAATCAAATAAACCGAACGCTTTAGAGAGGTGAAACATTTTTACGATTTTTCCGAATACTTTCATGAGTCGCAAACTGAGACATAAAATCGTTATCAATATGCCGTCGAATTATCTGGAAGTGGATGTGTCATTGATGTGCTTTGAACTGAAAAGAACCTCCAAAGAAAACAGACTTACATTTTTCAGAATATAGTAGATATAATGTCGATTATTCTAACCTCGACACTAACTCGTACGAACCATATTAGGAACAAGTGACTCAATTTCTTGATCCAAAAGTGTAATTGATTCAACTAACTTGTTCTTGGCGAATTGGAAAATCATTATTAAGACGATAAACAATCCTCCTACGCAACGCATGTAATTTACCAATGAATTTATAATCATTGTAATGCCTTCGTTCATGTTTGTGCATAATAAAATCGTTCTGAGTGTGCCTCTTTAATACAAATTTCCTTTTTTTTTAAACGAAGAAATATTTATAACAATCTTTAAATCTTTTATTAATATACTGTTTGTATATTATACGCGATGTAGTTATATCCATACATTATGTAGATGTTGCAACTGCAATGCTTCGATGACCAGACGAAGCATCTTGTACCCGTGCGCTTGTTGTAAACCAGGTATAATGAACTTTATGTGCATCATGGCATCTATAATCAAATAGATATTTCTAGCATAAAATTGATGAACGTAAATTTTTATCGAACCAGTCGAATTGGTCTGATTACGGTTTGTCGTCGATTTAAATTTAAATACGGTTGAAGATCGACGTGATTATCTTTTTTTTCTTCCCTGCAATTTTCTACTCAACCATCAATTTATGGTTTTGCATAAAATTTATATTCGCTTCAGGACACATTTATACACGTTAGGGTTCGGCTGGTGCTTATATCGTTTAAAACTCGCAAAATATTAGAATGTTTTCAATTTTAGTAGACTCATTTCATTTTAGTTTACGATTAAGCCAATGATTTCTGCCACTGTTTCAGTCATATTTCAACCAATTGGAATGTAATTTTTATTATCTAAAAAAAATCACTCTCGTCAAGAGAGGACAGTCCGACAGTGGTAAAGCCAACAGGTTCTCCAATCATGCGAGAATTAAATCCACAATTGAAAGATTAGATCAGTTGTACCTGCCACCGCTGCCACCATTGAATTGATGAAAACTTGAAGTTAGTTAACTTCGCTTGTATAGTTTCGTGTGCTCTTCATTCCTTTTTATGCAACGAATCAATGAAATTAAATATTTAATCAGAATCTGAGCTAACTGGTCATAAATCACAACGGCAATCGTATCCACTTGGTTTCTCACGAAAGAACAGTTATTCTATCTAGATAGCATGTAATATTCCAAGTTTGGCGATTCATGTTAAAACTATCGCACCAATACTGTATGAAGAGTATGGAAAGCGTATCATCATCATCATACATACCAGTAATGCAACAATTGCAAAATCCATTAATGAAATAAGCTCATCATTCTACGTCATCATTTTATTTAAAAGCCAAATTTTTTGAAAACGAAACCAATGTGCATATCATGTGCAAGTCTAGTGGTATCTTATCTTCTGTCTTTGTCTTGTTTATGGAAATAGAAAAGCGTACAGAGTAGAGATGAGCAACTGCGTGCTGTAGCTTTTGGATGAAGGTTTTTTAAAGTTTTCGTCTTTGTTTTGATATTCTTATTCTGTACAGGTTTTGGTCGGAGTTCTTTTTCCAGAAATCCATTCAGTTAGTTTACGTTTTACCTTTCATGTTGTTGGGTGGTGACGACGGCGAAAGATATACTTACGTGATACGTGAAAACAAGTGGAATTAGATAAATTTAATTGTGATGCAAGAGGTGTACCGAAAAAGTGAAGGTTTTAATTGAATTTCATTGATACGAAAAAATTATTCAATTAAATTAAATGTCTTGACTCTCAGAGTATTCATTAGTTTTACCAAGCTTTTCAACTAATAACCCATAATTGCTTATACGTCGTGTTGCTTGTTTTCCGTTTTTTTTTTCTGCTGTTATATTGAATTGTATCATTAAATACGCCGTCTGATGAAGAAACATGAACTCATTTGACCTCTGCAATTTTTTTTTTACAGGATTAAGATAAAGGAGGATGTGGTGAAAACATATCGAATATTAAATGAGAATTTAAATTACATTCTTTAGAAACATGGTTCAGCCCTTCGTGTTGTGTTCATTGACAGTGCAAGTGCAGATACTTCAATGTTATATGTTTACATTAATTAATGCGAAGGAAAATACAATTTTAGGTGGATGCGAGTTGTTTTTGTGTTCATCCTTTAGCAAAATATTCCTTGAGAATTTACAGTACATGTCACGTCGTGTCAAGTAGATATATCAAGATATATTCAAAACATTTTTACATTCGTAATGATATTGTCGGTTGTTATGTACAACCGTGTGTTATCTGTTAAATGCAATCGCACTGTGAGATGTTTTTATCTACGATGCTGATGACTAAATCAAGAGATTGTTATAATAAACCGAACAGTTCAATTAACAATTAATTTGCGAAATCCTTCCTTTACCGCAGCGATCGTAAACTTTTACTTAATGAAATTAATTTCAATTTATTTACGATGCATCAACCTTTCTCCATGATCATATCAATGAGTCTTTATACCAATATGCCTATCGTCGCCACAAAAACATTTATTCAATTTTCTTAAAAAAATAATTTCAGATCAGTAATGCTGTCGACTCGGTTAGCACTGCGTGAAGAAGATGTGGTTCGGTTATCGCTGGAATTCTTACATAATCGTGAGCTGCATATCTCACAATTATCGATCGAACGTGAAACTGGTGTAATAAATGGCCAATTCTCGGACGATATCCTTTTTTTACGACAACTGATTTTGGACGGCCAGTGGGATGATGTCATTGAGGTGAGATAGTCACACTTTTCTTGTTAGATTTTCTTCCTGTACAAATGACCATCCTTCATTTACCATTCAGTTCATTCAACCGTTGGAGGCGCTGCAGGCTTTTGACATGAAACGGTTTCGATACTCAATTTTAAAACATAAATTTATCGAATTGTTATGCATAAAATCGGAAGCAGGAGGTGCATTAATCGCAGCTGGACAGGGTTTAAATTCGGTTGACGGTGCCGTTGAAGAAGTGGTTCAAGTATTAGAAGAATTGGAAAAATTGGCACCGACAAAAGAAGAGTACTCTGGATTGTGTCTATTGTTGACATTGCCACGACTAGCCGACCATTTACAGTACCGAAATTGGAATCCGTCGTTTTCAAGGTACATCAAATTGCAAGAGTTCTCAAAAACTCTTTTTCCTAATTTTGTCACCAATTTCAGGGTGCAATGTTTTCAAGATGTTTTTCCGCTGGTGGAAAAATTTCTGGTTGGCGAGAAGAAAACTCCCACCGTCAGTGCATCGAAAAACGATCGACTCATACAGCTTGTGATAAAGGGAGTTCTGTACGAATCTTGTGTGACATACTGCCAAGCCAAGGCAACTGGAACAGCCGAAGGTTCAGCACAGGAGATGACATTTTCCAAATTACTCGATGGTTCGGCTGGTAAATTAATTTCTTTGGAATTGTTTCGAACGGTTATGCGGACAAAATGCTTTCACATTTCAGGCTTTAGTGACTCAGATCTTTCGCTACTAAGCTGGCTGCAGAGCATACCAGCAGAAACGTTTTCAGTGCCCTTCGAACAAAAAACACTCAATGTTGACGTGGAAAGATTGGAACGACCTTCCTTGGAAACGTCCTGGACGGAACACATGCTAATTACTCCAATTAAGGTAATAACGATTTTCTGTCGGTAGCTTGGTCGCTCATTATTTAATCATTCTTAATTTGTCTCACCGTTCTTTAGCCAAAAACATTTCCACATTCAGTAATGCCGTTCACCAGACCCAGAAGCGCTGCGGATATTATGACACGCTCTCTTTTACCTACACTCGATGGTCTTCCATATGGACTAAGTATGACAAGTGAGTTCATCCGTTGAGGTGGTCGTTGACTTTTTCATTGAAAAATTGCATGTTTTTTTTTAGATCAAAGTCAAACAAACGCTGATGGTAGCGCAATGTCCAGATCCAGTTTTGCCAGTTTTCATTTGACTGGCATTAAGCCAAGTTCCGGAAAATTAATGACTTCCAGTGTTGACCGGTTATTTGAGAATGATGGCGAGCCATTTATCAGTGGCAAATTTAATGACTTCAATCAGGTACGTGTGGTAATAAAAAAGCGAATATCAAAACAAAATCATTCAAAAACCGGCATCAATTCCATAGGGTCTCTCATCGATCCAAGAAATTGCATCGGTTCAATCGAAATCACCCGAACCCAATTTCCAACATCTCTATCCAAAACCATTATCATTAGCTGAACAAACCGGCCGTGAGAGTCCCAGCACTACACCATCAACTGCTAAAAGTTCAAGACGTGATTCGTTGAGCGAACGTGTTATTGTGCCTAGTCAAATTCAACAGATGATCCATCCGCCACATCCACCGATTACGAATTTGCCGGTTCGGAATGCAACTGTGCTGAGTGAAACAGATTCGGTGGCTCGAAACAGGTAAGTTGTTATTTGATTCTGATGGTAACAATTCTTAAACTGTGTTATGTGTTTCAATCAGCCCAACAATACCTGCTGCTGCTGCTGCTAATACAAACGGTGGAGAATTATTCGAAAAGTTCCAACGGCAGAAGCTCAATCGGGAAAATGGCAATGTTAATGGAAGCAGGTAATTGTTGATTGGAATATATTAACAGCATAGTCACCATAGTGTTGCATTGACTGTCCAATGCCTAAGTCATCTTAGGGGTCACGTAATTGTAACTTTTCAACTTTTCCTTCAACATCACTTCGTTGACTTTTTTCCAATCAACGCTGTTTGACCGTACGTTTTTGTGCTTCCTGTTATTTGACGAATCACTTTCGCTGTGATTCATTTGAGAGCGATAATTGGTGCTAAGATTAAGTGCTAAAAGTTGAGTTTCCGTTTTTTTGACTGAATGTTTTGACATGGTTCATGGCGATATTTTTAGCTGATGAAATCGTCCGTTTCGATAGTGGGAAACTCGATAAACTACAAATTTTTGCAATACGTTACGGAACGTACATCAATAATTTAGTTGATCAAGGCTGTAATTGTTCACAACGGATACGAGGCGTTATGTCACTATTTCGATGATTCGATCGCTTTTTCTTGTAAATTTTTTTTGTTTGCAATAAATCTTCCGCTTGGTGATCTATCACGTAATTGAAATGCATTAATGCAAATAAATCTAATTAAATCGCAATGTTAGATGTAGGATATTTTATATATGCGTATTATACCACCATTCATTAAATCATTTTAAACAACAAATACGTACCGCCGCTCTATTAATTTATGTGTGTTAATATCTCTATCTTGGAATTCAAAACAAATTATCGTTTGAGTTAACTAAATTGCACTGATGATAATTACATTTAGTTCTAGATAAACTACACACAGAGTTGCATAAGTGCATTGTTTTTTCGCTAGCGAATTTGTTGTGCTTATGCTAAGCTAAGTGTATTGGATCCGATTGCTGGCCGAGACAAAAAAGCATTTTTTCGATCAAATTGTACTGTTTGTTGTTTAAAAAAATAATAATTCCGTAACCGGGTTTTAGATAATTTTTCTTGAAAGAATTTGGAAAAATTTTGAAAATTCCCAATGTATTACAATAAACGGCTTCATCCTCGTCAACCTGGTGTGCACGGTGTCCATTACCGGGACTGTGCTATAGAACAGTACAATCGATTAGTTGAGTTTTTTGAGCAATCAGACTGTGAAAATGGCAGCACCATTGAGGGTTCTAAAGTGAATACGATTTTGTGCACATGTGAACCGCGTGATGGGTTAGTTGACTAAATAAGTAAATCGGTTCCCGAAGTCATTATTTTGTTGTGTAGTTTAAGGCTTCCGTTTAACATTTTACAAACGTATGGAGTAAGGAGTACCGCGATGTTACTTCTTCTGTTCAAAATACCGCTTCTAGGAACGTGCTAAATTTTAATGAAAAGGTCGTAGTTAGACCAGGGCCGGCCCTATTGATCTCTAGGTACTAACTCATGCATACAAAGTCATATTCTGAAATAAAAAGTGGCTCTTGGAAGAAAGTTATCAAGGAAAAGCACACTCTCAACTGTTATGAAAATATCGACTTTGAATTTTTCGAACTGTTTATAACAGTTGTGAGAGGGAGAGGGTTTTTCCTTGATAGCTTTCTTAACTTTCAAGAGCTGCCCCAACTTTTTATTTCGGAAAATGTCCTTTTAGGCATTAATACATCTTTGCACAAATCTACTCAGGGATCAATATCTTCTACGTGCTTCTGAGTAAGACAAGAAATCTTTTTTGAGAACGATAACGAAGATAAAAATAACATTTCTGGTCCGTGTTATACAATATAGTAAAACTAAAGTAGTAATAGTAGATTACTTACCAAGTAATTTGATATCTTGTATCGGGCTTCAGCCCGAAGTACTTTTACTAATCGTGATACGAGATATCAAATTATTTCCCGTGTGCAGTATGCTATTTTACACAACTAAGGAAGACAAGAAAATTGGTTTAGGCTTCAAACGCATATAAAATTCATTACAAAACTGGGGATAAACAAAATGAAAAGTCAGGTTTTCGTGTGATTGGCTTCGCCTCGGATCAACAAATTTCACACGAAACCTCGACTTTTTAACTTTTTGTCCCTTGTCATGAAAAATACTATTACTTTACGAGCGATGTAAAGGTTTTTCGCTATGGAGGGAATAAACGTCTTACCTCCCTAGTAAAGTAATAGTACATTTTCTACCTTGGTGTATATTTCGAGAATAACTTCGTATGTACAATTGTATATAACGAGCGCCAGCGAGTGTATATACAATTGTACATAAGAAGTGATTCGAGAAATATACACCAAGGTAGAACAATGTTTTATCTCCTGCAAGCTGATATTTCATACATTAGCGAAATAACCACAAAAATTTGGATTTAAAATTAATTAATTAAGCATGTTGTTTTAAAACGCATTCACAACAAAAAAAAAACATCATACAGAGAATCCTTTATTTACTTACTCACACACATATACTATCCACCTCAACATTTCGTTCAAATCACATCATTCCGACTACTCTGATTATTTGATCGATGTAGAAGTGACTAACGAACCACTACCGACACCAATTGCATCTCGTTATGTGATTTGTTGGCGTAGTGGTCAGCATGTTTGGTTGATATGCTGCTGGTCCCGTGTTCGCTTCCGCCGTTCGGCAATTTTTTTTTTCTCCAAATATGTAGATGGAAAGTAAATTTACCCTAGGTGGGTTATGTGTGAATTATCCAATCGTATAGGCTGTGGTTATGTATGTGTTTGTGTTTATATGCAGAAACGCGTAATGTATGAAATATCAGCTTGCAGGAGATAAAAGACTTTCCTTCAAACACATTACCTTAAACAATAGAAGTAACAGATTTAATGTTATTGTGACGATACACCAACAATTTATAAAATATTAAAAACCCTTAACTCCCACTCCCTGAAAACCTTTGTGATTCATTTACATATTTCAATCTATCATTTACATATTATTTTCCTCTTTTAAAATTTAGATCACATCAATCAAATGACAATGTCCAAACAGCCAACAACAAATCAAATTGTGATATCGAACCGTCAATATTAAAAACAGAATCTTCTCAATTGAATGGGCGTTCTAATGCAGATGAGGTGAGTTGCAGATTTGTATCTGAATAGCCGTGTTTTGGTTGCTTGATCAATTAATTTAATTCGCTTAAATTAATCAATTATATTTCCGATGTCGAAAGATTCGTACGAGTAATCTGAAATTTATTATTCACTTCGTCAACCGAAACATTAGCGCTATTAATATAGGCTTGCGTTATGGATTTTTTTTCTATTATTCATTTAATCATTTAATCATTTACATGAGATTTTGGTGTTAAACGGTGTTGGAACAATTTAACACCTACAGATTTTCACGTTCACTTTATTGTACTATACGGAAAACAATTAGAATTCTGTCGTGATGAATATGATGCGATATTAATATTGACATTCGTACGTATATTCCATGATCTTGAATTGTTCTTTATGAGGATTGGGGTAATATGAATGACATACTAATTTATGAACCAAGGGTCAGAAGGCCACTATAAATTTGGTTGACATTAATGTTTTAGCTAATTAGTTGAATGAGGAAACGATGTTGGGAACACATTTTTTTAATTGACTGAGAGGATTTCTTATAATCATTACAACTCCGACATTACTTCACTACAAAACGTACCGACAAGTTTGTCAAACCTAATTCATTCATTGTAAATTACCTCAAAACGATCAATGAAATATGTCCAACAAATATAACTTATCGTCACAATAATTTTCCATTGCTATTCATTCATCAATTTCTTCCACGTCAATTAGCATCTGTTACATCATTTTTCAGCTTAACTGCATCTCATAATCAAAATCAATAAACTTTTTTGACAAGTCCTATCAAGCAAGCTAATTTACTCAAAAAGTTGAACCGCCGTGCTGTATAATTAACACATCACACAAATCTCCTATAATTACCTTTGATCATAAAAACTAATCGTCTAACTATTATAGGTAACTTATGACTGTGTCCATATTTACTTAAAAAAACAAAAACAACAAATTCTAACACGTCATTGTGTAGTGTTGGTATTGGAAAAATGATCTCTCGTTTGTGATATCTAATGTCAAGTCAATTTTCTTGCAATTTTACGCTGTTTGAATTTTCCAAGTAAATTTACCTCATCAGCAGTACAATATACTCGTACGGTGATGTTTTCCATTTCTAAGTTAAACTGAGCTTTTAAGGATCACTTAAATGATTCGTTGTTGGTGTGAGTGGTTTTTAAGTAATTGAGAAAGTTTTGGGTTTGCTTAACAAAGACTTTCTCGAAATCATTCCACTCAAACTAAAGTTTTTTTTTTAAATGTCCTACCACCGTCTGAAATCGAGACGATTTTTTTTATTCTCAGAAATATCGTAGGCTGATACATCACACGCCAATGTATAAAAAACAACACCGAAAGTGAATAATATTTGAAGATGTTTTAAGCATATTAATTGTAACATAGACCATCGACTAAATATGGCCTTTAAAATGATTTTGCCTTAAACTCATAATCTCAAAGAGTATCGTCGATATACACTTTATATATCACCGACTTATCCAATTCCATAGCAGTTTTATGATCGAAAAAGCAAGAGAAAAAAAAATCGTATTCTCAACTTGGTCGTTTGATCGTGGTCGGGTTGTATGTGTTGGGAACGTTGTTATTTTTTAAACATTATTATGGATGCGTCATTAAATTGGTTAAATGAATTTGTAACTGCCATTTAGTAGATTCACGTTGATCGCAGCGGAAACAGAATCGTTTACGTTCGATGCGAGATTATTTAATTTGTGCTTGAAGGAGTGTTGTTTAATGGAAATAATAACAGGAGACATTAGTGTTACCGTCGTTGTTGATGTAATGACCGTGATTTCTAAGTGATTTACTGGATATAAATTGTTTAATATGAGGTGGATTTTCATTTTTATTTAATAAGAAAGTGTATGGCTTTGGCTTATAGAAATTTGGTTCCACTGCATTTTGTTTGCAAATAAAACGTCAAGCTTAAGAGCGAATACTTGAAAAATCCATCCTTAACCTAAATCAAAAGTCTTTCGAGTACTTATCATTTGCATAAAATATCGAGTAAATATAGAATTTATAAGAGAAATTAATGCAAATCAGGTGCAAGATTGGCACAGCACGCAACATGACATTCTGATTTGTTGGTCAATTAAGTTAAACGTCTACAGTCAATAATATTCCTGCTATTTCCATTACATTCCACAAAAGAATAGCGTTTCAGTTTCTTGATAAACGTTTCTAACTCAACTTCTGACATCAACTTGTGATCATCATGTAGAGCAAAAAATTGTCTTGCCTTTTTGACTTGACTCATAATAATTTTGTGTCACGATCCAAGATTGGCGCTCTTTGTTCTGTACACGTAACGTTTTCGTCTTAGAGGTGGGATCTAGTTTTGATTTAAAAGCACCAGCTCCATGCAAGGCCTCAGACAATACCAAAGAAACGTCGCCATCAAAATTCGTCAAACATTTCTGAATTCTCAATTTCCTTTTGCCAAAACTAACGGACGATTGTACTTCAATCAACATTTTGTTGCGAACAATTTTATTAAATTTATATGTTTTTGAATAGCTTTTTTTAATGGTAGAAGTTCAATGATTTTATTAAATCACTATTCAAACCCACCTACTTTCGTAACGTTAAATTTATTGTTCGAATTGCTCAATTTTGATACAGATTTTTCGGGACAAAAAATGGTCCACTAAAAGCGTAATTTGCTATTAATTTTCGAACTTTAATGCTTTCTTTATACGCCTACGCGTTAGGTAATTCGAATCCGTTAATACATTCGCATATTTATTGATGACTTGGCCTGTGATGCGGTGACAGTCTTTTTAACATTTCTTATACATTTCTGTTTCAAGCCTGGTTTCAAGTGGTGTTGTAGAAATGCTATGAAATCATCGTCGAATCTTCGTAATTTTTATATTCGATAAATTACACATTTCATACTCGAAATATTATAAATTTGCAAACAAAATGGCTTGGACAGAGAAAAAAACCTCATCCAAGTTTCTATTACGTTTTACAATAATTTTTAAAGCCCACACTTTACATTAAAATAAAAAACCAATATTCAAATCGACCATGTGTTTAAAAAGCAATCAAGCTCCAAACCAATCATAAGCAAAAGTATTTTGTTTAATTAGTGTGTTGATGAGTGATAAAGTGTCTTGGTGTATTATAGATGTGAATATTCAATTTGAAAAAAAAGCCAAAACCCACCTACAACGATAAATAAAATTACAGAGTCGACACAGTGCCATATATATCTGCAAAAAAAATATCACCTGATTCACCTTGATATGTTGTAATAATTTTTTCGATAAAATTGTCAATTTTACACATTACCCGAAAAGACTAAAAACGAAAAACAAACTAAAATGGAGAAAAAATCACATCATCAACTAAAACAGATCGAGTCACTGTTTTCGCCATCGTTTAACAGTAAACACGAAGTGTCGTTCGTTGATGTGTCTGATCGTGATAATTGTAATGTTCATGGTGGCAGGGGAACCAGTCCTTTTGCCACATCAGCATCAAAACGTGGATCAACAGCATCACTATATAACGGATATCGTAAAGAATCGACGCCATCAGCTGATTATGTAAATGGAGTTCAATACAGAAACAAACGAGAGTCTGTCGACCGTAGTTTGGGGAGTAATGGTAGTGCTGTAGAGCGAAGAAAGTCCTTTGCTGATAGTCGTAATGTTCAAGCAGCAAATGCAAGGTAATTATAATGGAAACGTTCTCTGTTTCACAAACGTAATCCTTGGACTGGAAATTCGCCCACAGTATTCATTTCCAATCTTTCTTTTATAATCTTTTAATCGACAAGGTGATGCTAGTCTTTCTTGATCTTAGTCCTCATTGAAAAAAGATTGAACCTGAGACAACTATGTCCTTGTTTTGAACAATTCATTTTCCTAGCAAAAACTCACAATTAATTTAAATCTTCAAAAGGAAACGGAATTCTTGGACCACTTCAATGTTCAAAGGTTTAGAACATCCATCAGCTTTTCCCTCCATGCTAAGATCTACCACACCATCTCAATCACAAATTGACTTAAGAAACAGTGCTGGAACACCAACAAATAAACCAGAACAATATACAGCCCATACAATACCCCGACGAAACAGTGCGGCATCAAATTTAAATCGTCGCGACAGTTCAGTGTCAATCGATCGTAAATACAGTAATGCTTCATTAGATCGTAAATACAGCAACGCTTCATTAGATCGACGAAGTAGTTTTGGCACCACATTAAGTCGAGGTGAGATGAGAAATCCGAGTAACGGGAGCAGCATTTTCCTACGAGCAGACAGTTCGGGTACGACAAATCTGATTCGTCGTGACAGTTTCGGCTCGCAGGGTATACGAAAAGATTCGTTCTCAACGGCTCGAACCACAAGTCCATTCCCCAGAGATTATGTTAGTAAATCTCAGGAAAGCACCTCTGGAACGAACATACCACGACACGAACCCAATTCGATACTGAGAAAGAATTCTTCAAAAGAGGACGAATCGAATCGACTTTTTAATAAAGACAACGTTGCACACAAATTAACGGCAGCGAACCTAACGAAACACGTTACCATACTTGAGAATAATGGAAACGATACTCATGGTAATGGAACAGATGTTACTGACGGTGACGGAGATAATACATCAAGTTACAGCGGACGGGATCGACGAGATTCGAGCGGATCACTGGGAAGTTATTTAGTGTCTCGACGAATTTCTATCGATTCTTTGGATCCGAGACGTAATAACAATAATCGACGTGCATCATACGCTTCGGTCGAACTGGATGGATCACACGGAGACTGGAGAAAGGTATGAATTTCGTAGAACTATTATCGATCTGAATTAATCGTTGAAGAATAAATATTGTTTGTTGTTATCTTCTCTTCACCTTTTAATCTTATTGTCTGACTAATCAACTTCGTTCTATCTTAACAAGTTAGAAAAATGTGTACCCAATTTGTGAAGGCGTGTCGTAATAGACTTCCATTGACTGTGTTCATCAATACATTTTCGCATCGTTAACATTTCAACAAATCTCTTAATTCATTTGATTCATAATAAAATTTGATAGATCGACATAATTCAACTGTTAACCATTATTTACGATCGCGGTTCAGTTTGATTGATTATTTCAAATAACTCTTAGCAGAATTAACAATCGTTTAACTAGAATTAAAATTACATGTGTATCAGCGTATACATCGTGTAAGCTGTGACTGTAGGCATCCAAGATATAATTCTGTGCGTATATCATATTGTTCAATTAAGCTCAATGTCTTTACCGTATATGCATATTGAATTTATCGAACACCAAGTTTTACTTCATTCCAGTTATATAAACACATTGTTCGTAGAGGTCAACCTCAACATGGTATATTGAAAATATTCTCGACGTCGTCATTTAAAAGTAAACTCAAAATGTATTAAAGACAAAAAAAAATCGAGAATGTTGAAAAGACGTTATATTATTATGATTCGTTTACTCATAAATGGAAATGTTGACTTAAGAAATTTTCAGTTTCAAAGTCACGGAGTACAAACGAAGTAAACAAAGTTTATTTGTGGGATGGTGATGAGATTGTTTAGTCATATCAATTTCACATTCGTATATGATATTTGCAATAGAGACCGCAACTAGCTGTACCATCCTTTCCACAGTTCTAAGTAAAATGTTTGCAGTTTCATTTGTTTTCGACGAATAAAAGGTTATTGACCGCAAGAGTCTTAATTTCCTAGAATACACACGCTCTACATTTTTATGTCAAATATCTGAGACAAAAACTGTTTGCAAATTAATTAGAAATCGATTATCAGCTTTGAAATCGAAGCTAACCAACGAAATCCAAACAATAAATCAACAACAAAAAAACGTCTCGAATGTACAATGTTTTCAACGATTTTTTTTTAAATATTTTATTTCGGTAAACCAAGTATGGTGGGTGGATTTAGTACTATATCGCAAATAATATTTTTCTTTTTATTCATAACTCCACTTGTTTGATTAAATAATCGATCCATACGACTGATCTGTGGTAATTTATGCGTCAAAACGTGTTATTCCATTTCATTTGAATTCTTACATCTTGACGAAAATATTTTTATTTATATCGAAAATATTTTATGAATTCTTTTATTATGAATGTAAATGGAGATGCTTAAAATGTGGAGTAAATGTTGTATTAGGTTGGGAATGTGTTTACGAATTCAACATTAATTTGAAGATTAACTTTATGGATTACTATAAAACTATGGACGACAAATAAAGATTTTAGCATCAGACTCTTGTTGTTAACGACTTTTAGACGAGTTTTAATTAAAAAGTTTTTTCGGAAGAAAACTCGAAGGATTCATAGAATATGAGTGGGATGACTTTACCCTTAATTGGAAATAGAACCTTGTTTGATTCGATACATTGCGAATGGATATATCTGATGGTGCATTGTAACCTTTTATATACAGTAGGGGTGGTCGATATTCTATGATCGGAATTCTGTGATTTTCCTTATTGGAAAATATGCCATGTTGTTAGGCTTTGTACCTCCCACACATCTTAAAATCTTCTGAAACTCCTAAAATTTCAAAAATCTTCCTGAATCTCCTAAAACTTCTAAAATGAGACTTCGAAAATCTCAATACCCTTCTATAAATCAGGATTAAGATCAATCCAATCATCAATGGATGAGTAAAATAACATACAAATTCGGTCTGCGCCGCTTTTCACTTTTTAAATTGTTTTCGGAAATTCAGTAAAATGTTAGTGTTGGTTCATACTGGATTCAGATACTACCAATCCACATGATTTTTGTGACATAATTTTCTTAGAAAAACAATTTGAAAGAGTCTCACTCATTTTTAAATTAACAGTCCGTTTTATTTAGTTCTAAACATCGGTCAGTACAGTGATTCGATCAAATTGTTAAAGATTGTGGAAAGCTTTCCTGTCGTGAATTCCATTTGGAATTACCTTTTAAATTAGCTACCCCAATCACATACTTTTAGTCACAGTTTATCAAAGTTTTAATTTTTGAATGATGAGACAAACAGCATTAACGTTGGCTCTCCATCTCAAAACCGGACTATCCAACTTTCTCTATTTTTTCCTGTGTCCTGTGTCCAAAATTGAGAGCTTTTTGGTAACTTTGGGTGAGACTAAGATTTTTCTTGATAGATCCATTTCCGATAAAATTGGACACCCCTCAATACCTAGTCTAAGAGAATGATACAACGTGAGTTTAATTTTGCTACATGCTAGAACGAACAATACTTTGCACGTAGGAAATCAAAGGATGTTACAAGTAATAGAGACTTCTTATCAGCATTTCTACAATCATGAATTTATCACGAAAGCTCCTAAAAATCTCCTAAAACGTAAGACTAAAATAGAAGGCTTTTTAAAGCGTTCAATAAAAGTACCTTTCAAATGAGTTACCAAGAAAAGTTTCCAAATAATTTGGCCTAAAATGTCCGACTTTTCATATTGAAAATTCTGGAAAATCGAACCTTGGCGAAACTTGATGATACACTTTTTCAACTTTTTTCTTCCTTTTTAGACCCGTACGAAGTACTGGGGTCTTATAGGTTTACGCATACGTTTGTAACACGTCGAATTGGACTCCCTGAGTAAGGGGAAACCTATTGTGGTTGTCTAGAGATGCCAAATCCGCGAAAAAAAAGTCCGTCTGTCTGTCCGTCTGTCCGTCCGTCTGTCTGTCTGCACGATAACTTGAGTAAAACGCGTCCGATTTTGAAAATTCTTTTGTTTCCCGATTGGTAATGTCAAAAGACAGGCTAAGTTCGAAGATGAGTGATTTTGGATCGACCCCTCCCGAGCTGTGGCCCAATAAGTGCTTTACGGTTTTTCGAAGATATCTCCGGACATTTAAACGTTAAACTTGTAAGTGATACGTCAAATAAAAGGTATTTACAATACCGATCGACAAAAAAAAAGTTTATGGAAATCGGATGACCGACTCATGAGTTAGACCCCTTGGTGTGGAACAGGCACAGGGCGGCAAGCAGTTTTTGCTTGTAGGTCGGCCACATTTGAACATATTTCGTCTGTTTTAGCTTTATTAGATAGGTATTGACCGTACCAATCAGGGGAAATTTTTTTTTGAAATTATGTTCTCCGGAGCGTGAGCTAGGTCTCTTGGAGTGAGCTCTTATCTGGCTACTCGGAAGTACAGTGAACGTGGTGTATTTTGACAATATCTCGAGTAAATTTTGACCGAATTTCATGAATTTTTGTTTGTTTGAAAGGTATTAACGAATGTAAAGCGTCGGTACTATTTCCGGTCTCCTAACAAAATGGCTGCCGGCGGCCATATTGGATTTTATTAAAAGTGATATATCTTGGGAAAAATGGTACTTAGAGAGTTTCTGTTAACATGGAAATAATTTGTTATGTGTGTGGGGTGCTTCAGGCATTCCATATATGGACATCTATATATACCTATATACAGCTATATTGAGCTATATACAGGCATATAGAGCTATATAATAGCATATTCATCTGTGAAATGGTAATTTATAGGAAAATTTAGGTAAATATAGCGGTATATAGCTGTTTAAATAGGAATTTATGAAATTTGTCTTCGTACGGGGCTGTCTATATTGCCTCCGGCAATTTAGTTGTATATGATAACAAGGCAAAGAGTGGATAATGTAAGTGATTTTAAAGGGAGAATAGTTTTTCAGCAGAGAAGAAAATGAAGTAAGAGAAATGAAGAGTTTCACATTAAAGGCTTTTGATACGAATAGGTGTTTCGTACGGGTCGGCGTTAGCTATGTTTTATATGTTGAATGGTAAAATATGGTCTAAGAACTGTAAAAAATCGGCTACTCAAAAATTTTCAAAGTTTAATTTTTCGCCACCTGAAGATGATCATGAAAAAATAATTGAGTCGCTTTTTAGTAACTTTGGATGAGTACAATCTTTTCTGGATTGTCCATTTCCGATCACAGAAAATCGACCACCCCTACTATACAGTAATTGATTTTTGTCATAAATATTGAATAAGTATTGGTACAATAAAAGTACAATAAACTACAAGAAAACTGTTCCTCAAAACTCTTTCTCATAACAAACAGTGCGGTATATACAACCTCACTGAAATAATAAATAGACTTGTCTGGGAAGACGGATTTATGGAAGCTAATAGTCATGTTTTTTTTTCTAATTCACTGATTTCAATTATTCTATCGTGTTGAACATTAATACCACAATATCAATTGATGTAAAATAAACTCGATTTACATTTCTGCTAAATAAATTGAATTGAAAATGAAATGTGAGTCTCCTAATTAATCACCTGTAAAACCACCAATTCATTAATTTATTTCCATATTACACCGCTTGTGTTTTTGGATCACTTTTTTGTCTGTTGTTTTCATTACATTCGATGTATATTTCATGTGCGAAAGAAGAAAATAAACAGCAAAGCATTGCAGACATGAAATAATTAACCAAAAAGAAAGTAAAGTTCAGTTGTTTTGTTTTGTAACTTTTTAATCATTTACGTCGATACACTGAGTGTACATGTAGCATTACGTTTCCTAAGATCAATTTTATTTCAAGCTTTTTAAATTAAATTAAGTCGGAACTGTGTGATGCTATTAAAAATGAAAACTTTCTTTGCGATGTCAATGGTCACATCTGAAAGCCACGGTTCAGTTTATGTTTTCTTGCTTAATTGACTTTAAAAGGTCCTTTTAACAAACGATATTCTCTTAAAGTAAAAGTTTTATGTCGAGATAGGGCATGACCACACAAGCACTACAAAATTTGCCAGGCTAACCATTGGCTCATAACCAACCACAATGTCTTTCAGAACAGTCGAGGCATGATAAGTGCTTTTTTTCTGTTCAAACAAAGTTACGCAAAACTATTTCCTTTGTTTGATTTATCGAGCATCCATTGTTGTATAATAGTTAGGATGTCCTATGCTTAACACACTCTATATCTGTCTGTATATAACGTATTTGATCTGAATTAGTGACTAAAACAACCTATGAATCATTTCTTGGCAAATATAATCTCAGAAAAAAAATCATTAAATTTTTTACCTTTTGTTATGGTTGGTCTAATTCAAACGTAGTTATCTACAGTTATGAAATTTCCGCATTTGTATTCCACTTCATTTTCGTATTGCTAACACCAGATCAATATGGACTTGTCCGATGAACATGTGGTTTTATAGTTATAGCTTTACTTTAATTTGATGTATTGTACGAATACCCCGTGTATGGTACGAGCATATCTATTATTCACAGAACATATAATTCGATTGTTTAATTATTTATAATATGAAAATAATTTTGATTTGGATTGATGGTATATTAAATTGATTGATCTTAATTAGTTGATGGTTTACATTTCTTTTTCCAGTTCTCATCTATTTGTAAAATTGTTATTTTTCTCTCTCTTTTATACTACGCTACAGTTCGGTGCATTTTCTTTCAATTATAAATTTGAAGAATAATAATTGCACTTGGATTCGAATTACTTGAAATATTTTTATCTAATCAATGTCACATTACCAATTGGTTGGTTGGAAATAAATGAAGAGAAAATTTTTGTGTGTAGATAGACAAACATTGAATTGAGATAAAGAAAATTTCACTTTTCAAAAGTTTCACTTTTGAACGTCATTCAAAATGCGATTTAATTTTATCATTCGTGCCGTGATGCAACTGTAGAATATAAAGTTTATTTTGTGTGTGCAAATTGTTTGCCAACGAGAATATCGTCATGAATTCACATAATAAAAAAACGTGCCTTATCCACTCATCGAAAATTGAAATTCCATTAAACGGAACCTCCTTGATGGATGTTCATTTTTCGTGTTTTTCTGTAAAGTTCAAACATAATTTTCTTTTATGATTGGATGACATTTATTTATGGTTTGGAACATTGTCGGATTGGATTTACAAAATCAATTTGCGTGTTACGATTGCGAGTTTGAAATATTAATTGAATCAATTTCATATTATACTGTATGGTATGGTAGGTGTCGTGCATACGAGAAATGAATTTGTTGAGTTTTAAAATCTCAAGTCACGCGTTAAATTAATTTTAATTATACCTTTCGTTTTCGTATTTTTTTCTTCAATAACTACGTCAGACAATGTAATGATGAGAATTATTTTTGTAATTTGCTTCACAAAGACGATTCTTGATTTACATTACACCTCCAATTTCCAATCAACTGAATGGTCGTTCAAGTCGTCTTAATTAAGTTCTGGATACCGAATTCAAGGATTCAGGTTGAATCTGATTGTGCCTGAATCCGCTATCTCTTCAGGCTGCTAAATTGGATCGGGTTTCGGGCTCAACTTAGGTTCAAGTTAATCTGAAATTTATATAGCCAACCTGTCAGTTCAGCCTGAACTGGATCAGAACCCAAGGCTTAAATGATAAACGTCTGGTTCAGGTTCAACTTGACCTGACTTAAATAACGTTTTTAGACCTCGAGCTATCGCCAGATCAAAACCAATCTGTTTCGAGCATTACTGAATACATGAAGTTTTCTGAGCTGAAGCAATCGCCAGACCTGTTTCGAGTATTACTGAATATCTGATAGTTGTATAAGTTAAAATTAGTCAACTGTATTAAATGGCCGAAATTTAAAGTAGTTTTTTTTGTCTCACCACAGAATTTTTTGGGATAATTTCATAGTCGTAACAACTACATCTGATTTTGTTGTTTGAATTCAGTTGCTTCCTAATTAAATCGTTTCAGTGAAGGTAGTCAAATGTAGGTAAAAAAATCTCTTCAAATTGTAAGTTCTAGTAAAGCCAGTAACGTGTCCTTTACATTACAGTTACTTTTAGAACTCCAGCTTGCAATGCAAACGATAATCTGTTTCTACCAGTCTAAGCCAATTAGACATTTATTTCAGTCGAAAGATATCAAAAATGTGCAAGCAAAGTGTTGAACAATCAAAGTAGCACGATCAATTGAATAATAACTTAGTAGTACATTCAGTGGAACATTCAGAAAAATCTAAATTTACATTCAATAATAAACGGTCCTTTCTCAACTCAACATCAAATTAGTTTCCAACCTCCAACAGGTTATGGGACCCAGTAGCGTTTATTAAATAGCTATTGTTGACAAGGCATTGAAGGCATACAAGGCATAGCAAGACATTGTGGCATAGCAAGACATTGTGGCATAGCAGGACGTAGCGGCATAGAAAGACATGGCATTGTAGCGTAGTCCTGCACAGCAGCATAGTCCGGCATAGAAACGTAGTCTGGCATAGCAGCGTAGTCGAGCATGGCAACATAGCAAGGTATTGTATTGATTATGGCGAATGAAAAGGGACGAAAGAGCTGGATTAGGATTAATCCTTCTAAGTTCAAGGAGGAGTATGCAGCATCGATCGTGTACGTTTGCGGAGGAGTGTTGAAGATTCAAAGTAGCACGATCAATTGAATAATAACTTAGTAGTACATTCAGTGGAACATTCAGAAAATTCTAAATTTACATTCAATAATAGACGGTCCTTTCTCAACTCAACATCAAATTAGTTTCCAACCTCCAACACAAAGAAGTACTCACTTCCACTTCCACTATATCACAGATTTTACTTGATTTAATTGCGAGAAGCGAGCACTGTTGAGCGATTCGGAATTAGTGATCAAACACTGAATTCGCCTTGGGTGGACTAACAAACCTTACAACACATCGGTTAATTGCATGTGTGAGGCAACAAAGTTAGCAATAAGAAGTCATTACAAATCTTTGATTATTTTCACTTATTTTATCTGTTTCTTTCGCTATACCGTACAACCAGCAATTTTACTTTTCATTTTCGCTCTAATTTATACTCGCATTTCCACATCTCCGAAGCACATTATTTATCAACAATGAGGTAAAGTGTTAATCTCAACAATATATAAATGAATATTTCTTCATCAACATATTATACATGCCATACCACGGTAGCTCTTCCACTATCACCTCTATGCCGTATATGCATAAAATATCCAATTTCTTTTGACTCTCTCGACCATAAGAATGGTGTATCTAAACATACCATCGTCGGTTCAGTTCAGTGAACGTTGTCTCAGATGTCGGACGTGTATAGTTTTTAATGCTATTTTTTTATTTGATCGCATAAACCGTGCATATTGACCAAACAATATTTTTTTATTGAGATTAAGAATACGGTCGCCATAAAAACACACTGGTTTCGTTGAATGGTCATCGTTGCATATCGCTTTTGCATTGAACCGAATCTATTGGTGTGATTAGTGGCCATTTGTGGTTCAATAAATAGAACATCTTGTGCACGGAAAACGTTTATTGAAAATCAACGCTGAAATTGTTTTTGTCTGATTTTTTTTATATTGTGGCCAAGCATGTACTCATGCCGTACGCAGTTGTATTCCATTTCGACTTTTTTTTTTAACGAACCGAACAACAAAAATAATAAATGAAAATTAGAACTCGGAATTTGAAAATACGGTTATATTAATAACAGATTCAGTTGTTGTGAATTGCTAGAAACCAAAAATGTGAAATTGTTTTCACTTAAAATAATTTTTTGTTCATAAAAATTATGTGTTACAATGATGTTAGGTGATGGCATCTAAAATTTGCTAAAAAAAAAAATTGAGAAAAAAGCTACAGTGAAAAGACTTTCTTAAAAATTGAATTTTTTCTCGATATTGTGTTACCTTTGTTTCATTTCGTACAATTTTTTAATTGTTTTTCATTAAAAAACCAAATAAAAAAATGTTTAAAGTGTAGTATACAAACAACAGCTTGTTTTGCATTGATCGACATTAAGTAAAAGTAAATTCACACGTGTAAATTTACTCAGCAATAGAAGAATAACGAAGAAGAAAAAAACAATTTCATTTTCTTCATTAAAATTTACATAAATTATGCAATTTCCACATTGTTAAGTGGAACCATTGTAAAAATCTAAAACAAAACAAGAAAAAAAAAATTGTAATTATTACCACACCACCTACGAGAACCATTCATTAACGAAGAAAATTAACAATGGTTAGTGGTTCCGATGTGCCAAAATATAAAAGTAAAAAAACCGGCTACTTCCAACCGACAAACAATGGCAATTTCAAACGATTCTCCAGCGGCAATGAACCGATGCGACCGTGGCCGCCAATGTACCATGACCGTGATACACGTATGGCCGATAGCAAAATGTATATGGTCGATCACAAAAATATGAAAAACAATTACAAAAACTCGATGTATGATTCGAGTGAATACAATTATTATCAAAATAATCGAAAATTGATTAATGGAGCGGCACATGGACCGGATATGATGAATGGCATGAATGGGAAAAGTACAAAGAATGGCCACAGTCAACATAACTTTGGAATAAAAAATCCTGTAACGCCGATTTTCAACGGAAGAGATGATAATTTGTTGATGATTGCGAATCGGGACAAGTATCAGTTAAGGAAATTGAGGTTCGACCGACTAAAAGATAATTTTTTTTTCCTTTTCGGCTGATATTTATCTGTTTTCAACACAATGCGCTGTTGGACTCAATCTTATTGTGTCAACTGCAGCGAATATCTTGAGGCTCACTGCTCCACGTTTCTGAGAACTTTGTGTTTTCGGTTTGTAAAAAACCGACACATTTTTAGGTCGTTCTACGATTATATAAAACAATAACGGATTTTTCGAATTAGAGAGATCATTATTTCAGCTCAACATTCAATCTTTTGAAAAATGCAGACGTATACGTATATCGATCATCAAATCTGTTACTTCTGTTGTTTGAAGTATCGTCTATCGCCCTAACGCTATGTGCTTCATATCAAATCTTGTACTTCATTCGTTTTAGCAAACATTTAGATATATAAGAAAAAAAAATTAAGTGCAGATCATCTCTTATTTCTGTCGTTACTGTCTAAAACAGATGATTCTGAAAGATACCAATTTGAATGTGTCAACGATATTAAATCTAGACCAGCAATTAATTCAGTCAATCTAAAGTCAGAACAGGCTCATTAAATTCCTTGTCTTTTAAGATCAATCAATCTTAAGTGTAAAAGGTCTTCCGATTTTCTTGCATATCTGTATGAGTGGAAGAAATTTCTTTAGAGTTATTGTACTTGTACGAACCAACTTCCGGATTGCTCAAAACACCAAAACAAAGCCAAGCAATTCCATTAATATTATCAAATGAATATTCATCAATCGGCGTCCTCCATCACCCAACTATTTACTCACAACAATTATTGCTTTAATTACAAATTATGCAAATTATCAAATGTTTTCTCCAATAGATAATCACTTGAACGAAATTTACGTATGCTTTAAAATGAATAAATTTTGTCGATTTGCATTTTATTCGTCATTCTCTGCAGTTTGGTATACGTAATTTTTTTCCGGAGATTTTTTTTTTTATTCTCTCATTTCGTTTTGTTTTTGTTAGCATCATATTATAGTTGGTAAACAAGTTAAATGAAATTCACCGACAGTTTTCTGACCCAATTCATAGATTATATCGTTTCTGTGTGGAAACATGAAACATAAATTACTTTTAAATACAAAAATTTCATTCATTTGTCCACACATTTTTGGTTGGGATTTAATCAAAGATTTAGATTAGAAATAAAAACTTTTATGTAAAACACATTCGGTAAAAATGTGGTGAATGAACTCCATTACACCATCGCATTTGATTATGTAATTCGTATTGTTATTAGGTCAAAGAATCGGTATATTGTTATCGATAGTAACGTCTTCAATTGAAAAGAAAAAGAAATATTTTCATAATTCATCCATATTTTTATTGTGTTTGATCAAAAGTATCGATAAAAAGAGTTATGAAATGACCTGAAACCGTTACAGTGTCCACCTTATGATGTAATTTCTTTTCGGATTTTTTTAAATCTATTTTCAACAAAGAAAATACCACAAATCCGTTTAGAATCAATAATAAAGGCTTATGCAAATTTACCTTTATTGTAAAACCAATTTGTGTTGCTCAAGACAAATATCAGCTGAAAGAGTTTTTGTTCACGTTCACGTCATAATACCACCCATAATTATACAAAACAGAAATCCGACACAAACATCATCGTCATCATCGCAATCTCGTACGTGTCCATGCACTAGGTCGAAGTCAATGGAGGATATACGTGCCAGTATAGTTGTGGAACGACCCACAAGTTATAAAGAGAGTTTCGTTGAACATAAACTGTCACCGAATAATGGGAAAAATTTGGATAAAACAAAACATTCTACCCGGCGATCAATGGATAACTTATTACGAGTGGACACAAATTTTGGACGACATTTTCAGGTATTGTTCATTCTAATGGCTGGAGATCTGAGTTGATAAAGAAAGAAGCAACCAACTGGGATTACCTTGATATTATTTTTTGCACCATGCGTCGAAAACTGTACTTTTTCTAATTCAATCACTGCTATCGACGCTCTCCACCTCAGCATACAAAATTTTAGTCAGATCTATCTGATAGTGAATAGTTATGTTTTTCTGTGCTTATTGACTTATCGGCTTCGCCTCGGTTCAATTCACATGAAAACTGGATTTTTCAATTAGTTTATCCCTTGTTATGTAAATGACTATTGAAGCTATTGGAGCATATTCATCACACAATGATTTGTACTCTTACGTACCGTATAAAACGGAGAGTTTTTATTTCTACGCCGGAAGTAACATAAGATTGTAACGACTGGTCTTATTGTATTTTGATATGAAAGAAAGCACTTTACATGCACTAGAATATTCTTAAGGCCGAAAAGCCACTGTCAATTTCGCATTGAAGAAAACGACAATTATGCTGTCCATTATTTAGCCTGTGGTGTGTGTTGAATATCACATTACAGAGGAAAACTCTGAATAATCGACCGTTTCATCAATTCTAAATTGACTGTTTATTTCCATCCTAAGACGGGACTACAGGTTCATTCCGTTTTTAGGTGGAAATAAATGGTTATGAACGAAACAAGATAATTAAAATGTTCGTTAATCCTCCAATTGAACAATTTTGAAGTCAAAGACCTGAAAATTAGACTCTTCATCATAACAAATGTGCGATTTTTCTGTAGAAAATAACAAAGACGATGATTGTGCTCTCTGATTGCACTATTTCTTTCTTTAAATTTGGAGAAAACGGCCTCGAAACATCTGAAAATTATTTAAAAATTCATCTTCATCCATTCATTCCGAAATAGACAAAAACGAATCACAATAAAATTCGTTACAATTACTTTAATGTTTGTACAAACATAACGAAAGCATATTACGGTCATGCAACCAATTTATGGTACACATTTAAACTGATTAATTTAAAAGAAAGTCAAGCCATGTCGCAGTGTATATAATGCTTTTTTTGTCGTAATTTTATTTGCTGATAAACTAGAATTTCTTGTATAATAAACGGCAGCGAATACATCGATGTGAAGAAACTCGAAATTCAATAAAATTGAGAGATTTGTAATGGGGATAAATAGATCCAAGTTGAGTGTGAAATACTATGATTGATCTAACGTTGACCTTCATGTGTCTTTTCGATATTATTTTTTGTTTCGTTTTCCATTACAGTGGATTGGTCGAATGAATCTTACGTTACTAGTTCTCTCAATTCGAAATAAAGACCAGTTTCATTAACTTGAAATTGTTGAGAAAGTTACCCATTTCACTGTTGTATTAATTTGAAACACACAAAACTATTCGTTAGCAATTTTACATGTAATTGGTTGGAACATTTTACTTCTTGATAGTAAGCAAGACATAACAAACTGTTGCAATTATGTGAAACGATGGTTCTGTTATCTATAATTCAATCGGAGGTTGATCTTTATTCGTCAATAGATCTGCTTCCAATTATATTTGTAAACTGAATTTAGTTGTAAGTTGCGATAGGAGAGGTTTGTGCTGAACTGTAATTTTGCATATGCTTATCAATGTATGGACATCGGGTTAATTTCTATATTTAAATTAGAATTGAAGTAATAACGAGCCCATGTTACTTGCGTTGCGAAATTGATCTTAATTCTTAATAAATTTAGTTCAATTCTTGTACATTTATTACTTATGATAATTCTACTAACCACCCTCCACAATAGGTCTACGAATCTTTCGACAAAATGTAATCAGACAAACTAAGCCAATGTTCTAAAATGTTCAATGTTATTTTCACAGGTCACTTCACAAAACGACCCGAGTCGACCACGATTTGTTGCAGTCACAGCTCTAGAAGATGTCCAGGCAGTACGGTGTGCCGAATTCCATCCGAATGGTCAAGTTTATTCAGTGGGTTCAAATTCGAAAACGTTCCGAATATGCGAATACCCATCGTTGTCCGAGGTTCGGTAAGTATCTACATCTGCTCTATCGTCGAAATGTTTTGTTTGATTAAAAAATTTGCAACGACAGGGAAGATCATACTACGTTCCAACCAACGGTTCTGTTTAAACGGACAAAACACCATAAAGGTTCGATTTATTGTATGGCCTGGTCACCGCAGGGTGACTTGGTGGCTACAGGATCGAATGACAAAACGGTGAAACTGATGCGATATAATGAAGTATTAAAGCAATTGGAGGGTAAAGAAACCGAGTTGACGATGCATGATGGTACAGTTCGGGATCTATGCTTTTTGGAAGACAGCACAAACAAAACAAGCCTATTGATCAGCGGTGGAGCTGGTGATTGCAAAGTTTATGTAACAGATTGTGCGACAGCAACGCCATTCCAAGCATTAAGCGGACACGGTGGTCATATTCTATCCTTATATAATTGGGGCGGTGCAATGTTTGTATCAGGATCACAAGTGAGTGCTAATTTGTTTATCGCTTCTAATGAGCTTACTTAACAAGAAAAATAAACTTTAGGACAAATCGGTTCGTTTCTGGGATTTGCGAACAAGGGGATGTGTAAATACCGTCACTCCAGCTACGGTTCCAGGATCAAGACAAGGCTCACCAGTCGCCGCTGTATCTGTGGACCCATCAGGAAGGTTATTAGTTTCGGGCCATGAAGACAGCTCATGTGTTCTGTACGATATACGCGGCAATCGACCGATTCAGTGCTTCAAGCCGCATGCTTCCGACATCCGATCGATTCGTTTCTCTCCGTCGGCATACTATTTACTAACGGGCGGTTACGATAATAAACTTGTATTAACGGATCTTCAAGGTGATTTAACGATGCCATTACCATCCGTTGTTGTTGCACAGCACAGTGATAAAGTCATATCGGGTCGATGGCATCCGACAGATTTCTCCTTCTTGTCGACGTCTGCAGATAAAACAGCAACATTGTGGGCATTGCCACCAATATGAAAATGTTTATAGTATTTCAATGCCTGTCCTACCCATCACACAACGAGATCTTTCTTCTTTTTATATTTTTTTTTTTTTGTTAAATTTGTTTCACTTTAACCACATTGACATCACTCGCTTGCAAGTGATCGAGATTGCAACCAAAAAGAATCCAATTCTCGAATCTCATTTTTCAAAAAGTTTCGGTTCAGATCGCTGGACATTGGACACATTGTCCCTTTTTTTTAATTTGCTACCCTTCGCTAAATGTAATTTTGTGACTCTTATGCTGCAGCTGTACACTTACGCTTAAAACTCTTATCACAAACAAAAAATTACTAATATTTATTAATTGTTGTAATGTACGCTTTTTTATGACCTTGTTATGTTTTGTTAAATCAATAAAACACCAACAAAGATGCTGCCGAACAAGAAAAAATGTTCCAAACGGTTCTATGACGATTCGGAACGATTTTGACGTCAGTATCTTTAAATCCATTCTTTTATAAACTCGTTTTTGTATCATGATGTGCCCTTAATTTATTCACTAAGAGATTTTTTATTAGAATCATTTCTGTTTGTAGTTATAACAAAACATATGAAACGACACCACCCAACACACCCATACAGACACATCTCATTACTCATTCATACACATTATCATTTAACTCTCGTTTTTTAAATACAAAAAGTGTAAAATTTCTGATCGAACAAAATTTTCAATTAACCTTTTGCAGACTGCTATGTGATGATAGATGAACTCCCGTTAATTCGAATTTACCTTATTTCAAATGAAGTAGAATTTTAGTCGATCTGTTGAAAGTGGATCAAAAGGAGTAGTAGATTCGATGAGCTTCGATGACTTAACTAATGTTTTCGACAATGATGGCTTGTGGACCAAGTTGTGAAATGTTGATTTTTTCAGCACTTAGTTCTAAGTTTTCTTATACAAGTTAAGCGAGCGTTTTTATACGCTCAAATGAATAGTATGAATGGTATGCATTGTGACACATTTAAGTATTTGAAAACTTTTACTATGTCAAATGTACCGAATCAGTCGTTGCCTCAGTTACAATTCACTTCTGGAACGAATCCTTATGTCACAAAATGATTGAAATGTTGAAATCAACGGGGAACAATTTTTATTTTCCATTGTCGGTGAATTCTGGTGTACAAGTAAATCAAATTGCAGACGACAATGTTATCTAAAGACTGTTTATAGTCACAAAAATTTAAGCAATGTGTTTCTAATCTAGCAAAATTTGTATCAAAACGAATAATAAATTTATCAATTGTATCAATCCACTGAAAAAACTTAGATAGAAAGAGGTCAACCGATTTGGGATTCGATTGTTTATACTGGGAACATGGGCCGTCTGTGAAAAGTTAACTGAAAAACTAATTTATTTCTTTTATTTTTGTATTGCAAAATGATTTCTGTATTGTTTTTTATACACTAAGCATTCTCAAAATTTTGTAAAAATTATTTTTTAAATCAAATTTATATTAATTTTTGCATTAATATCAAATGAATTAATAAACGAACAATTTATATTATGAATGTAATCATCCATCACTATTGTTTCGATTTCGATTCTCGTCCAGATGGATAGGATGTAAAATCTATGAGAAGATACCGAAACATAATCAACAATCAGCAGCAAAATAATTGGAAGCAGAGCCCATTTTTGGAATTATATTTTTTTTAGAATTTTATTGATTTTATGAGAATTTAATTCCAAAAATAGGCGATGATTGGAAGCTAGTTTACACGACGAACAAATTGACTTGCTGAAGATTCATAATTAGTAAGTTTTTCAGAGCAGTAAAGTGAACATAACAGAATCAAAATATAGAAGGAATAAAATTGTGACAAACGTAGGAATTATAATGGAAGGGAGGGATTTTTTTTTTAAAGTGAACCAAGCTCTGTTTCAAAGGCCGGGAATATTGATGAACTTCGAAATTTGATATCTCTCACCTGATGAATGTTTTTCTTTAGATCAGTGAATAAAGGAAAAAAATAGTAACAAACGTAGGTGGGCTATATCAAAAATTAACCCCGAAATCAATTATGGAAAGAGAAAAAGGAATATAAAAATGTTAGACACACATAAAATGTAAAAAAAAACTAGTTGAGTGCTAACTTGAGCCATCAGCATTCAAATTTTTTCAAAAATATTTTAATTTCTGTAAATACACCCCAGAGTCAGGTCTTCTACTTTCACGAATAGGCTGATTATCTGGTAATCTATGTTGTACTTCTGATACGAAAATTTAGTCAAGAAAGCATAACAACAGCGTGCATTCGCTTCGTAAAACCTCTACTAAAAATTTCGAAGTCTTTAAGTGTAAATCACTGTTACATCTATTTCTCTACGTATCTACTTGTGTCACATGCAAAATCCTTTTACACTCGCCAAACCATGAAAACACTGAATATCACGCGTCAAAAGTTATCGGAAACCACACTTTTTTAGTTCTCTCTCAACAGACCTTGCAAACAGGTCTAGGGATTCAGACGATGTTTTGCTTAATGGTGGAGGTTGTTTATGTTATTCGTCAAAGAGAGAAATTTGATACGAAGGCGGAGCTTACTCTCCGTATCAACGAGTAGTGTGATGCACATTGAACGATCGACTCGTTCGTCTTTGTATCGCGTATTTTCGGTTTCGTTTTTATTCTTATACTACTTCTATACATTTAAGTTTAACCTTGAGCGATGTGTAACAATGTGATAAAAATGCTTTGTATTTGGTTTTGTTGTTTGTGTATTTCATGGTGTGACGAGTGTAAAATTTTGTGCATCACTGGATTGAGACCACTCAATCACAGTATGTGTGTGAATTCGTATCCCACGCGAATTATTTTTGCATATGTATATATGTTGCGTCTCGACTTCGTCTCGACGACACAGACATACTCATGCTAAAATTATTCTCTCGGTATACGAATTCACACGTATACTGTAATTTCGTGGTTTCAATCCAAGTGATGCAAATAATTATTTCGTATTAATCTACATAAGTCCATGTCCACACCTAAGCGCTAACAAATCCAGACTGGCCGTATTTGGCAATCAGGTGCGGCTTTTTAGCCCCGTACGAAGTACAAAGGGGCTTATAGGATTACGATGCCGTGTGTAATTGATGGAATTCGAAGCAGACGGTAAGGGCAAAGTGTTTGCCTATGTTCATAGATGACGAATCCGCAATAAAAATTTGGGCCGTCTGTCCGTCTGTCCGTCTGTCCGTCTGTCCGTCTGTCTTGGTGATATTTATGGCAAAATAAACGATGGAAATGTAAATGACACGGCAAATGATAGGTATTGTTAATACCAATCCAGGAAAAAAAAGTTTTTTAAAATCGGGTGAGTGGACCGTGAGTTAGGGCCTTAGAAGTGAAAAGCTGCTAGGGCCCTATGTGTATTTTACATAGAACTCGAGCAAATTTCATCCGTTTTTCGTAATTTTTGTTTCATTTGGAAGGTAATCAAAGGCCGAATAGAATGTTGTTGAAAAAAAATTAAATTTGGGTCCTTGGACTAAGGCCACTACTAGGGCCCTACGTGTATTTTACATATAACTCGAGCAAATTTCATCCGTTTTTCGTAATTTTTGTTTCATTTGGGAGGTAATCAAAGGCCGAATAGAATGTAGTTGAAAAAATTTTTAAATTTGGGTCCTCGGACTGAGGCCGATACTAGGCCCTTCAAAAAATAAAATTTTAGGGCGATTTGAAATTTTTGTTTCATTTGAAAGGAACGTCGTACGGGGCTTCGTAATTGCGCTATGCGCAATTTGTAAGATGTACACATTTCATAATAATTTGACTTCAACTACGTTTACGGGTGCAATAGGTCTACGGTCAAAGTAGGGTGACAGACGCACTAGGGTCACGTACACAATAGATATACGGGTTTATACGGGGCTCAGTCGCAGCAAACGCTCCGACTGTTCTGATGGCTCGTTTACATGCAGCTCGGGCGGAAAAAACAATTTTGACTGAAGCCATCGTCCGGTAGGTCTTCTGGTATATCAGTACGGCCCTGAGCGCTACAATAATTTGTGAACAAAGCCTATAGTTCATTTAATATTTTTGCCGTAGATGCAACGACGAAATCGAGAATTAATGAAGTGAAAGACGCGCACCAACCAACATTAGACAATAACTTGAGCAAAGAAAGTCCTAGATTTAGTAATTATTTGTGATAGTATCGTTTTGGTTACTAGAATCAGCACGAATAGAGAAACATTTTCAAGCTCACACTGTGACTCGGTTTTTAATATTTCCCGAATGTATTTCCAGAAATAAAACAAAATTGATTTTCACAAATTCAATTCGGATACATTTTTAATTTTCATTATATTTAGATGTAAAAAACTAAGATATTTGCACCTTATCCATTTGCTCTGTACGTCCGCTGAAAGACGAGTTTAAAATTCATCTTCATTAAAGCGATTTTTACACCTTTCGGCTTCCACCAGCTCAAAATCGAAATTTTGCCTTTATGATCAGGCATAAAGCTTGGAAACTTTTCTGGATCGACAAATGTATTGATGAGCTGGTATTTTTTCTGAATTAAATTTTGTCAACGTGTCAACTACATGAAGTATATCCAGTTAAAGTAGAATCGCAACGCACTTCAAGCAAAAGTGCTATTAATGACAGCTGCCAAATAGAGTAGTTTTTGTATGAAATTTTATCCACACTCTTTTTACAGTGTAAAATTTTGTGTGGGGCACTGTCAAGATTCAGTAGCCTATTTAGAGTACCACTTTTGCTTGAAGTGCGTTGAGAATCGTCATTTTGTATTACCTACCTTGCGTATAGGACATCGGTCAGGTAAGGTGGCGGCATACTCTAACATCACTTTATAAACGATATCAAAGAAAATATTAGATTTTCTATTCGTTAAAAATTGGCAAATGTCTACGGTTTTGTTCATGTAAACCAAATCGAATTTATCATCACCCGCATCATGCAAAACTGTTAGGTCAATAAATGCCTGTGGAATATCTCGTCCGAAATTGATGTGAACATCGAGATGAGTTCTATTTTTCATTGTTATATTTACGTCGACTACGTTTGGATGAAGCAATTCATAGGTAAGATTCTGCATTTCTATCGTAAACGGACGCTGACAATATCGTTTGGAAATTAGCTCAGTTTAATTTAATTGAAATGGAATTACTACCCATCCTGAAGTTGCCACCAATAATGTAAAAAACGTTGAAACGGTTTGCTGCCAGAGATTCATTGTTGCACTAATGTTGAATGATTCAAATTTGAGCCTGAAGGCGTAGTTTCCTAAATATGATTTTCAGATAGTTGATGTTGATAATGAGCCTGATTATCTTTCTTGTCACGTTAATCACCAAAACATTAATGGGCTCGTCTCGCTAAATTAAACAAAATTCGGACGGAATTTACTAAGTGTTAAATATTTGTTCAGTTTCAGACTGCGTTACTGATCATCGGATTGTTATTGCTGAGTATGGGTTTTAACTTAATTTTTGATTGAAAAGTATAAGTAAGGCTTTCCCATAATAGTTTACTTCCCATACCGAATCGCCTTCCGAATACATTTCCTAATTTGTGCAATTAAATCAAACCGAGTTGATAACAGAAACGACCTGACCATTTTTGTTTGACGCCTATGCTATTGGAGCTGTCGTTTTTATGAAAAGGGCAACGACTGAATCGTTCTTATCAATACGAGGTTGTGCGTTATTGTAAAAGACCTCATGAACACATTTTCTCTCACATTTTCATCCATTTTACTATAGACAGCACACTGCTGTATACAACATATAATACTGTATAGCTTCACATAAAGTGCATAAAAGACGAATTCTGAGTGTTTTAAAAACAGGTCCGTCATCTGTTATCTGTAATAATGATTAAAAATAGTCTCGGCTCTTGGATCTAGCAAAATTTATACTGGAACTAAGGAAGTGTATCAAACACTAGCAATTCACCGTGAATAATAATGGGATGAGAATTGTTCAGTAATTTCAACCGTTTGCAAGGTTATCATAAAATCTGTTACTTATTACGTTTAAACTAACATCGAATGTTTGATACAAAATCTATTACTTCGTTAGTTTTGGGACTCATATTTCAATAAGAGAACATTGGTGGTAGAGGTTTTCATTTATTATTGTCATCGTTGTCGACAACACATGAGTAAACGTTTAAGAAAGAAAAGAAGCTGTTGGAAATTTGAAAGATCCGCTTTTGAAAAATATGCACTGCCGTTGGCTGTACTCGTACTATTTCAAAAATAATATTTAGTCAGACAATGACACCGATTTTGTTTAAAAGACAATTATTTATTCACCCTATTGCTTTTGAATCACTAGAAGCATGGGTCCTGAGACAAAAACATTTATAAAGAAGTTGGGATCATTAATGCGAAAGGCTTCTGGGGTACCGCACTTTATGGACTACCTGCCACAGAAGGTTTCTATTGCAATTCAACAAAGAAACTCTAGTTATTGTAAATATTTGTTTTTGAAAAGATCGTTTTTTACTGGTTTGGAAAATAAAACAAAATGACACTGATTGAACGCACCGACTACAAACCTAACTAGAATCCGACCACTTTCATGTCATTTTATCTTCTCAGATTTAAATCTCTTTTGAGTTGTGTGTCTTATTATTTTCTTCTTTGAATGAATTTCGTTCAAAACAGTCTGTCGTGAATCATTGGGCGAAGATGCAGATCTGTTGTCTATGTTAGTGCATTCTACGACAAAGAGATTGTATTTTTTTTGTGAACGAATTAAATAAGTTGTGCATTCGCTGTAGTTCTAAACCGTTTCGTTTAGATTTAAGGGTCTAATAACGAACAGTCTCAAGAAGTGATTGTGATCAATTAAAAGGGGTGCATACAATAAAATTGGATATTATGTTGCTACGAGTTACATGTGTTTTTGCTATTTTATTTTTTTGTTATGGTAAATAAAGAATTTATTTTATTTTCGGACGAATTTATGGTTATTTTGGGTTTAATATACCGTTTACTCCGTTGCGAATTCAAGGAAACAAAGACATTAAAATACTGATACTAACATTTTGCCTGTCTGTTATTCTCAGTTTATTATTATTCTCAGTTCATTAATCAAATCGAAGCTATGTGCTCCATGGCGTAAATATTCGTTGCGTGCGTAAATGTTCATTTTGATAAAATGGAAAATCTCTTCCGTATATAAAATCTTGTTCCTTACTTTCACGTTAATGGATGTTTTGCACATGATGTGTTGTCAGCCTCGGCTTCGCCTCAGATTGACAGTATTCACATCTTTTGCGCACAACTTCTAATTTTTTAACTACTGTAACTATAGGAGAGATATGTATGAACCGAAAAATTTTTATTTGAAAAATGTCTTTTTGTGACGGTTACGATTAGTGCATAACTCTCCACAGTTATGAAAATAGCTATTGTGGGTCTGAGAAAAATCGGTCAATTGTTGGATCAGTCCTATTTTGGAGATACTTTTAAGAGTTTATTATATAAAGTCGACAGGTGATTCAATCCTCCAAGTGACTACTTATTTTTTGGACATTATAGGAGAAACTATGGATGAAATGATTACCCATATCCAATACGAGACTTTGACTCAAATGATCTGTTTTCAATATTATCTTTCTCATAAATCATAGCTACTTAGGGAAAACAATATTTTTAAACATTTTGTGACGAGCACTCTGTTGGTGGTGGCACTTCGAGAAGAAGGAAAAAGAGAACAAAAAAAACTCTGATGTTTTGGCAGTATTATAAAAATTCCATCTGCCTGCAATGAAAGAAAATATTTTCGATATTTCTTTCAAGTCTGTTCACACATTCATTCGTTATTTTACTCCAGCAATTTAAATGATTCTACTATTTTTATCATTTTTTTGTTATTCGTTTGGAAATTTTTTTATAACACTTTAGTTGAACTCTAGAAGTTGATAAAAATAGATGTGTGAGTTCTTTAGATAAAGGATTTTATTTTCAATTCTTTTCACTTCGAAAAAAGAAATCTAAATTACGTGTTTATGTTTGTTTAACATTGAGCTACAACACAACACAATTTTGTTTTGACAAACAGTATAGAGAGTCAACTGAATCAGATTGCAATTTAGGACAAATTCGGCGGGTTAAAATTTTTTGTCGACCCAACTGCTTTGATAATACCTATTTCCCTGAACATGAACTTGAACATTTTGTGCAAAAGGTGTGCAAGTTATCAAACCGAGGCGAAGCCTCAAATTATATGCATAAAGTTTCAGTTGTATTAAAGAACAAAATATATGTGCGGGTGGGAAAAAAGCCTTTTAGCATAAGTTAGGAACAACGTTTTTCATAAACGACATGGGGAATAAGCGACGAAGCGTCACATGATTTTAATACTAGTTAGGAAAATTAATCTACGCACTACTTCGATTGCACTGCAGTACATAATGGTTATTTATGACATCCAGTACAAAGTTAACGTTTTTGGAGTGCTCAGATATGTTCCTTGTTAACACCTAGACGTGTGCTTTTAGCACACTTTTTGTTGCTAAACCACCTTTCGGATCATATTTCCTATATATTTATCACCAGCTATTTAGGCAGGGATGATAGCTCTATAACCTTTTACCGCACAAACGTATCGTGAAATCTGTTACTTCTATTGTTCGATGTATCGTGGAAACATGTATCCTACAAAAATAATTTTCTACAATAATTCGAACAATCGAACATACATTTTGCATGAAATGACCTCTATCTTATTTATATAAAACAGAGGTCATTGCTCATTTTTTCGTCGTTATCGATAGCAGATGATTAGCCGTCCCTAAAAGGTCAATCGGAAAAATTAGGAAATAGTTTTGAACTGAGAACGATTTTATTGATTTAACAACCAATTTGAAATGACTCGAGCACATAATGTTCTAAATATTACTACTAAAGCCAATTTGAAGATCTGTTTTAAATTCATCAATTGACCTAAAAGTCTCAACTTAATTGCAAATCAACTCTTGAAGCAATTGCGGTACAATTTTCGAATTGGTCGAACTAAGTTATTATTAATTTGAACCGAACGATATGCTCTTTCATTTAAAACCGAATTGCATCACAAGCAACACGTGTGCGCATTCAATTTTTTATGGTTCAGATCTAACTGATAAGTTTGAAAGTTAAACTAGAGCAGCACACAATATTTATGAAGTCTTTTCAATTCAATCTAATTAAAATTCTCGTCTAATTTTTCAGTATACGCATGTGAATTAGATCAAACCCAACATGGGTGTCGCATCGATAATGGTCAATGCACATGCTCGTACGGTTGCCGCTCAGAATTTCGATATGCTACTAAAAGAGAGTGTCAGGATGCTTTAAAGGTACAATAAAACATTAATTTGGTGAGCTTTTTTTGGAAAAAAAATGTTATTCTAGGGACGAACAAGCGATATATGTAGTCGAGCGCCATGTATGAACAATGGTCATTGCATTCAGGTATCTCAAATGCCGGGCTATAAATGCCGGTGCGAGGGTACCGGCTATTGGGGATCGAGATGTCAAAGATTATGTCCGACGGGTGAAGAAAAGGTTCAACAACCGTTTCCGGTCGAATGCATTGTAATTTAATTACTGATTTTCGTATCAAGAATTCAAGTTTTGACATAATCTTACTTTGTTTTAAAATTTTTTTTTTTTATATATTCGTTTTGGTATCGCTGACACTATATGTTTGTAGTAAGAAATTATATGATTTACAAATTTTTATTGTAAATAAAATTGGTAAAATTTTGAAATGGTGTATGGTACTTCTGCAGCGTACGAAGTTTTTCTCGAGAAATGATGACTAAAAAGTGAATTTGTTGAAATTAAAATTATTAGCACTTCAGTTCATTAGAATGCAAAAATGTTAAAATTCTGAGTAAGTATGACTGTAGACTAATTTAGCTTAGACACACCGATAAAGTTGGAGCCAAATTTACCCAGACGATAGACAATTCTCTTTAAAATTCATTGAATTTTAATGTTCAATGTATGTTGAAACGGATGAAGTAAAATATTAATATCGAACATTAGGCGATATTCCGAACAAAAGAAGTAACAGATTCAGTGATCGTGGTAATACACTTGTCGTTTCTAAAAGGTTAATAATATTCTGCACTTATTCACGTGCTTACAAACAATTTTAATAAATTCACATGGCGTATGAGAGAATTTTTAAACCTCGTTCATACGAATAATATTAGATTTACGCTAATTAGGGAATGCAATCCCGGGATTAATCCCGGTACTAATCCCGGAAAACTCCAGTACCGAAAACCGGTTTTCACCAAAAAATACCGGGATTTATCCCGAAAGATTAAAATTAAATAAATTGAAAATTTTTAGTCGGATTTTTAGCATTTACAAAGCGATTTCGTATGGCAACAGCTTTTGATGATTAGACAGGAGTTGAATTTTTTCGAAAATGGTGAGAATCTAGTGATCAAAAGCATATGACAAAATGACAACGTGTTAACTACGCGTTTACAACGCATCATAAGGTGCCTGAGCTTTGATTTGGCATGGCTACATACATTTAAGCGAGCAGATGTTGTACATATCTATAGATAAGGTTCCAGGTATTTGCCTACACAAGGATTGATTCACGCCTTCTGTCCTGAGAATCTTATACAAACATCGGAATAAAGTCCAGAGATACTGGATCACTTTTTAAAAAAGTCGCATCATGAAATGGTCTTAATGTACATGATTTAATGTTCATACATATTCATGAGTGTAAACTACTCATCAAACCGACTAGCGTAGAGTTGAGTAAAGTAGAGTAGAGATGGCTTTTTCTGACTGCGGTTATTTGTGTCGTTCAAGATTTAACGGTGAGACGCAGCAACACTTGTGCTTTCTTTAAGCGTTTTTCAGAGAGAAAATTGACGTTGCTAATGTCATTAGAAATGAGTATATTAAGGTTTGTACGTTAAATTTAAGAATTTGTCAAGCCCGTAGTTAGGAGGAAATTTGCTGTGATCCTTTTGGGATTTAGAAAGAAAATAAAAATTTTAAACTAATAGGCCAAAAATTTTTTTAAATTCAAAAAATTCTTTACTTGCCTCACTGGCATATTTCTAACTCTTCATTTATCTTGCATAAGTTACTAATCAAAGAAAATCTAATAATTAGCAATGTTAGACTTAACATTTGTGTAAGTTGAAACGAAAATTTCTTTGCTTTTGAAAACTCATGTAGTTTCATAATATTGCACACAGCCCGTCTTGTAAAACCACCCTGACTACAGGACCCAGAGTACAGACTACATTGTAAAGTTTCAAACAAAACGACGATAAGTTTTTTTAATTCTGCTTATTAAAATTTCTTCTTAGAAATCCAAATTTTTATCAAGAAATAAGTCATTTCGATTTTTCTTTCCAATCCCGAAAATACCGGTATTCCCGGTATTGATACTGAATCAAATCCCGAATCCCGGTTTTGTAAAAACGGTCCGGGATTGCATTCCCTAACGCTAATGTGCTACACCGAATTCTTAAATATTTTGTAAAAGAGTTCAGCTACTGTTATGGAATATTATGTGCACTTACTGGCCAAGGTTACCTCGACTCAGCAACACCGGTTACATTGTCTGCAATCACAGTGGGGCTGAACAACTTTTTTTCGACAAGTCAATGTACATGAAATTTTATTCATGATTATGAAAGGACGTCACCTCACGATTACTTTAAGCCCAAATTTAAAATATTTTATCGGGAGAGTTTCCAGAAAAATTTGTTTTCTTCCATAGCTGTATCTGTATCTGTACTTCGATGAGCTCTGGTGGGCGTCTATCTTCTCGTTCCAGCCTACGTTCATTATTTCGTCATAGGCTGATCTGTAACCATTCAAAATATACCAAATTTGTCATAGGTTCCTAAAAAAATACAACTGTGTGATACCCAATATGTGCCAATGTCGCTTTTCTCGAAATATTTATATGAAAAATTGCAAAAGCTGAAATTCGGAGTAATTTTGAGTAATTTTCAAATTCTATTAATTAAATATGCATTTCGTTCAGAAAATACCACGAAAATCATAGAATTAGACATTTTTAATTTTTCCATACTGGGTATCACCACAGTTGTATTTTTTTAGGAACCTATGACAAATTTGGTATATTTTGAATGGTTTTGTCGAAAAAAAGTTGTTCAGCCCCACTGTGCAATGGCTTCGTGGGCGACGTGGGTACACTTAAAAAGTCCATTCAAAAATGTTGAAAAAGTGCTTTCGGATGGATCGCCGACCGGGACAATGCCTAGTGTACTGGTAGTACTCGACCTCCTCTACAACCTCATGCCAAAAGCTAAAGTTAATAATTTGTCTCTCAGGAAATAAAAGTCAAAAACCAAAATGTCGAACTTTCGATGTTAGAAAACCTCGACAGACACACCTTTTGGACCATCGGTTTCTTTGGCAGTTTTGTAGAGTTTTTAACGCTCTACATCCTGCTAGAACATTGTTTTCAAAAATACTCTTAACTTTCCGAGTTATGACCATTTGAAAGTTAAAGTCGTCCGGTGGGACTTCTTCCCGGGCACCTTCGGATCCATCAACCATATGCCTGGACTTAGTTTTCAATGATCTACGTTTTCCGCACACAGGCTATCGCGACCCTTAAAATTCTCAAAATTCGATACGCCCTAGCGAACACAGGTAATGTGCGTCTACATGTAATGTAATTTCGTGACAGGTAATCTTTCGAAAATTATCTATGACAGGTAATGTGAAACGTTATCTGTGACTGGTAATGTGCCAAATGAAAAAAAAATTGTTGCACGCGCCGGGGTTCGATCCGACAACCTTCGGATCATCAGCCTAGCGCGTTGTCACTGAGCCATTCAGTACACGATTTTGCGTGGCTTATTATCGTTGTAAGCAACATTACCTATGACAACCAGTGTAGATTACCTACCACAGATAATGCGTTTTACCTGTGACAGATAACATTTTCCGGTCACATTATCTGCCACAGGTAATTTTTGACAAATTGCCTACTTACAGAACGTTTTTGGGCACGTTACTAATCACAGGTAATACATTTCTGTAATGTTATCTGTGACAGATAACTTTTCCTAACATTACCATCAGCAGAAAATATTATCTGTCACAGGTAATGCGAAAAAATATTTTTTGTCAGTGTGCTTCTTCGACAAGCAAAAAACAGGAATAAAGATCAGTATAAAATTAATTTAAATAAAAATTCAGGTCGTTTCCAACTCACCCTCGAGGTAGCCTGTCAAGTCGTTAGTCTCGTAACGGGAGACTTCACCTCGTCGGCACTTCAGCCGACTCAGTCCTATTCAACCATGTGCCTCGGTACTTATACGCTTCGGACACTGAACATTCCGAAACGCTTTTTAACCCGAGGTGGATCCAGTTTTATGTCATTAGCCAGGACGATTTCTTTTAAATTTTTTATTTTAAATTTTTTACAATATTCAATGACCCGAGCGGTCACCCATCTAAGTACTAACCGCGGCGAATGATGCTTAACCTGGAGTGGACGAGCAACTGGTTTACCAATGTAACTAATTTGTCGATACGTTGAGTATTCCTTATTTTGAGCCGTTGTTACAATGAGGTTTTGGATGTATTATTGTTTTGCGTTATTTATGTGTGTAAAATAAAAAATGATTGTGAAATTTTCAATACATACAAATTGTACGAGACGCATTCTAACAGAAAGAGGAACTTTTACTTTGGTTACAGGATTTTTAACTAATGATGGCGTGTCAAACCTTTACTGCTAAATTATTAATTTCTTTTTCCGTGGTATTTAGATGACGGTACGATTGCTGATATATTATCAGTGATACTGTCCGATATTAAGAAATTTTTAGATATTTGTGTTTTGTCTGGTTTACTACTGAACACAAAGAACTGTGATTTTTTTTTTGGTAATGATTCAAGTGAGGATGAAGCTAGTATGTATGCTGAGATATCAGCGTTCCTGCCGGGAGAGTTGATGAGCCTTCTCTTGAGATATTAGGGTCTCCGATTTTTGAGTCAGGTTTGGGTCAGGTTTGGATCAGGTTTCGAGAGAATTTTTTCTTCTAAGGACTCAATTGAGGTTAATGTGCAACCGTTTGAAGTTAATAGATGTTCATCCGGCTTTGTGCATTTTTAGGAAATCTTTAGGGAGCTGTAGGCTTAATTATTTGTTGCGCACTTGCACGGTTTTTTCGCTGGGCGATCGTTTGAGAAGTGTGGACGATATTTTCCGTTCTACGCTTGAGGCGATTACGAATGTTAGGTTGTCAGATTTTGCTTGGGATCGGGCTTCTCTTCCTTTAGCTTTTGATGGATTAGGGATTCGGAAGGTTGAAGACTTGGCAGTGCCTTCCTATCTGTCATCTGTGTATTCATCATCTGATTTGTTGAATGATATTTTGGGTAGATTTAATTTGCGAATAATTGATGATACTATTTCCTTTCGAAAATTATCTGTGACAGGTAATATGAAACGTTATCTGTGACTTGTAATGTGCCAAATGAAATAAAAAAAATGTTGCACGCGCCGGGGTTCGATCCGACAACCTTCGGATCATCAGCCTAGCGCGTTGTCACTGAGCCATTCAGTACACGATTTTGCATGGCTTATTGTCGTTGTAAGCTGAAACATTACCTATGACAGCCAATGTAGATTACCTGCCACAGATAATGCGCTTTACCTGTGACAGACAACATTGGCCGGTCACATTATCTGCCACAGGTAATTTTTGACAAATTGCCTACTTACAGAACGTTTTGGGGCACGTTACCCATCACAGGTTATACATTTCTGTAATGTTATCTGTGGCAGATAACTTTTCCAAACATTACCATCAGTAGGTAATCTCCTTAAGGTGTTAAGGAATCTCGCGCCGCGTAATTCACAATAATTCACAAAGTGACATATTCCTTATACAAAATGTGTCAAAATGACACGGCGCGAGATTCCAAGCAACCGGATCAGTATAAAATTAATTTAAATAAAAATTCAGGTCGTTTCCAACTCACCCTCGAGGTAGCCTGTCAAGTCGTTAGTCTCGTAACGGGAGACTTCACCTCGTCAGCACTTTAGCCGACTCAGTCCTATTCAACCATGTGCCTCGGTACGTATACGCTTCGGACACTGAACATTCCGAAGCGCTTACTAACCCGAGGTGGATCCAGTTTTATGTCATTAGCCAGGACGATTTCTTTTAAATTTTTTATTTAAATTTTTTTACAATATTCAATGACCCGAGCGGTCACCCATCTAAGTACTAACCGCGGCGAATGATGCTTAACCTGGAGTGGACGAGCAACTGGTTTACCAATGTAGCTAATTTGTCGATACGTTGAGTATTCCTTATTTTGAGCCGTTGTTACAATGAGGTTTTGGATGTATTATTGTTTTGCGTTATTTATGTGTAAAATAAAAAATGATTGTGAAATTTTCAATACATGCAAATTGTATGAGATGCATTCCAACAGAAAGAGGAACTTTTACTTTAGTTACAGGATTTTTAACTAATGATGGCGTGTCAAACCTTTACTGCTAAATAATTAATTTCTTTTTCCGTGGTATTTGGATGACGGTACGATTGCTGATATATTATCAGTGATACTTTCCGATATTAGGAAATTTTTAGATTTTTGTGTTTTGTCTGGTTTACTACTGAACACGAAGAACTGTGATTTTTTTTTGGTAATGATTCAAGTGAGGATGAAGCTAGTATAAATGCTGAGATATCAGCATTCCTGCCGGGTATGAGGAGAGTTGATGAGTCTTCTCTTGAGATATTAGGGTCTCCGATTTTTGAGTCAGGTTTGGGTCAGGTTTCGAGAGAATTTTTTCTTCTAAGGTTGAGTCGTTGAGGTTAATGTGCGACCGTATGAAGTTAATGGATGTTCATCCGGCTTTGTGCATTTTTAGGAAATCTTTAGGGAGCTGTAGGCTTAATTATTTGTTGCGCACTTGCTGAGCTTTTTCGCTGGGCGATTTTTTGAGAAGTGTGAACGAGATTTTCCGGTCAAAAGGGACGATGGCTTATCGTGCAAGTTAAAGAAAGGGATTATTGCTACCACCTGGTATTTCTAGAGATGATGGTAAAAGACCTGATGGTACGACAGTAGTTCCGTGGAGTCATGGAAAATCACTTTTATAGGATGTGACAATATGTGATACTTTGGCTTCTTCATACATCAGTTAATCCTCTAAGAAAGCATAATCATTTACATACGTCTTAAAGAAAACTACACGGAGAGAAATCTTGCGTTTATCACAAAGCAAAGGTAATTTAGGGACAACAGAGAAATTCTTTTGTGAAAAACGATTTACCTTTAAGGTAAGCTGACCGTGCAGGTGGACCTGACCAGCTACATTATTTATCAGTTTTGGAAAATAATTACAAATGAAAATACGCAAATTAACGTTCTAATTAATCTTTAGAGCCTAAAGATTAATTTTTTCATGAAAATAATGCGATTATTATGTTTACTTATTTGATAAAACCATAAAATGAAACCATCTCAGTACAAAGTTGCACATTTCTTAAGAAAATCGTAAGATCGGTGTGGTCTAATTTAAGGTTTTTATTGACAAAAGAATTATTAATGGACAAAGTTTTGGTGTTTTTAGGTAGTAAATAGTTCGACAATTAATATGATTAACATAAATAGCGTCTAAAAGTTAATATATGATTAATTACATGGTGGTCAAAACATTGCATCAAAAATATGCCATGTTTGTGTAGTTGACCGCACCAAATTCCGTACATTTTTCTTCATGTGACAAATTCACCTTCCCTGTGCATTGTTGTGTACAAAATGATGTGATTAAAATTCGTTGATATTTTGTGTTTTTATGCATTTTCATCATTGAAATTGGTTAATATCAGTGAATTAAGAGTGAAAATGTGTCGAATAATGCGAAATTATTGCGAAAAATGTGAAAAATGTCTTAATTTTGTAGCAGTCAACTACTGCAACAAGACTGGTCAGGTATATAAAAACATCCGTTTTTTAGTGGTCAGCTACTGCATCAAAAGCAGTGCTTCAGTAAAATCAGTTTTTTACAATAAAAATTAATTAATTGTCAATATTTCTGATATTCTACGGAATGGGAACAGATCAAATTAAATTCTGACAAAGGAAAAACTTAGCTTCATCGAAATCATCCTGAGATACTGATGACCAAAGTTGAAAAATTAACAAGAATTATTTGTAAACAAACTTGATTTGATTAAACAAACAATTAAAAAAAATAAAAAAATAAAAAAAGTTGAAAAATTGCTTAACCGGTCAACTACTACCTCGCTTACCTTATGTGATTTTCGGCATTATATGTATAATTGTCACTCGAGGCATTATCGAGGCTATATTCAAAACCACGATCACACCCTGGATATGCGGTCTAGCTACGATCCTGTATGCATTCTCATTTTTTTCCTTGAGAGATTATTTTAAGGTAACATACGAATGATGACAAATTGACAAGAATGGTTGATGGAATAGGATGCATTAACATCTAACATTTTCGAATTCGTATCTCCATTTACTTACGAAATACATGTACGAACATGAATATCATCTGTTATCGACAACGACGACATAATTGTTACTTACATTTTTTAAGAGAACAGACATCTGCTATCTCTATAGAAAAAATGTGGTAAAAAGGTGGTGAAAATCTTCATATAATAGGTCAAGATGTTGCTTTGACTAACGTCGATGCATGAATGATAAGTATTTATTTTCTTCTCTTCTTTTCATAAAAAGTAATTAATATATATTATGTTGCCAAGATTATCATTGTGACGTGTAGGACATTATTGCCAGATACGAAGCCCGGTTTTGCTCTTCTTAAGCTTTAGTAAACGTTACACTTTAAGAACATAGTCTGCATAGTCTATATCGATTTGACGACGTATACGACGATAACCTGGCCTTAAGGACACACTAGGGTCGCGTAAGAAATAGATTTACACTGACAGAAAATTAAACAGCGGACACAGGTAATGTGCGTCTCCATGTAATGCAATTTCGTTACATTATCTGTGACAGATAATCTTTCGAAAATTATCTGAGACAGGTAATGTGAAAGGTTATCTGTGACTGGTAAAGTGCCAAATGAAATTAAAAAAATGTTGCACGCGCCGGGGTTCGATCCGACAACCTTCGGATCATCAGCCTAGCGCGTTGTCACTGAGCCATTCAGTACACGATTTTGCATGGCTTATTGTCGTTGTAAGCTGAAACATTACCAATAACAGCCAGTGTAGATTACCTACCACAGATAATGCGTTTTACCTGTGACAGATAACATTGGCCGGTCACATTATCTGCCACAGGTAATTTTTGACAAATTGCCTACTTACAGAACGGTTTGAGGCACGTTACCAATCACAGGTAATACATTTCTGTAATATTATCTGTGACAGATAATTTTTCCTAACATTACCATCAGCAGGTAATCTTATTGAAAATATTTTCTGTCACAGGTAATGCAAAAAAATATTTTTTGTCAGTGTGCTTCTTCGACAAGCAAAAAACAGGAAAAAGGTGTTAAGGAATCTCGCGCCGCGTCATTCACAATAATTCACAAAGTGACATCTTCCTTATACAAAATGTGTCAAAATGTTAATTATTGTGAATGACACGGCGCGAGATTCCTGGCAACTGGAATAAAGATCAGCATAAAATTAATTTAAATAAAAATTCAGGTCGTTTCCAACTCACCCTCGAGGTAGCCTGTCAAGTCGTTAGTCTCGTAACGGGAGACTTCACCTCGTCGGCACTTTAGCCGACTCAGTCCTATTCAACCATGTGCCTCGGTACTTATACGCTTCGGACACTGAACATTCCGAAGCGCTTTTTAACCCGAGGTGGATCCAGTTTTATGTCATTAGCCAGGACGATTTCTTTTAAATTTTTTACAATGTTCAATGACCCGAGCGGTCACCCATCTAAGTACTAACCGCGGCGAATGATGCTTAACCTGGAGTGGACGAGCAACTGGTTTACCAATGTAGCTAATTTGTCGATACGTTGAGTACTCCTTATTTTGAGGCGCTGTTACATGTGGTTTTGGATGTATTATTGTTTTGCGTTATTTATATGAAAAATAAAAAATGATTGTGAAATTTTCAATACATACAAATTGTACGAGACGCATTCTAACAGAAAGAGGAACTTTTACTTTAGTTACAGGATTTTTAACTAATGATGGCGTGTCAAACCTTTACTGCTAAATAATTAATTATTTTTTTCCGTGGTATTTAGATGACGGTACGATTGCTGATATATTATCAGTAATACTTTCCGATATTAAGAAATTTTTGGATTTTTGTGTTTTGTCTGGTTTACTACTGAACACAAAGAACTGTGAGGTTTTTTTTGTTAATGCTTCAAGTGAGGATGAAGCTAGTATAAATGCTGAGATATCAGCGTTCCTGCTGGGAGAGTTGATGAGCCTTCTCTTGAGATATTAGGGTCAGGTTTCGAGAGAATTTTTTCTTCTAAGGTTGAGTCGTTGAGGTTAATGTGCGGCCGTTTGAAGTTAATAGATGTTCATCCGGCTTTGTCTTTAGGGAGATGTAGGCTTAATTATTTGTTGCGATGTACGATTCGAAAGAAAAAATAATTTTTTTCTGCACTTCTTCCCATATATATTTTTTTTTTCAATTTATCGGATTAATGAGTTGTATTTAGAGGAATATTTGGTTTATTTGAAAGATTTTTTTTATTTAACAATGTTTACCTTGAAGCAGTTTTGAACCTACGACCTCATGATCTCCAGTCCACGATCTTACTAATGTAGCTGTTCAGTCATACAAATAGTGACAGCTTATTCGGAACCGTTGGCACAAAAGTATTTCTGTTGGTACGAAAGTAAATCTTTTGTGACAATCGGAAAACTGAAACTAATTGTTTTCGTGAAGATTGACTAGCAACTATAACAATAAGGCCTTTAGTAAACGAAAGCGAGAAAGAAGAAGTGAATGCAACTTAAATTTGAGAAACCGGCTATCTATATTTCATAAATGGGTGGCTGAAGTTATAGTACAAGATTATTTCTCAAATATTGTCGTTCTTTTTACAACTAAAATACCGCAAATTTTTTGTTTTAAATTTAAAAAAAATATCTAGATACCTCAATACGACTGCGGATACCGACTAATTATATTCGTTGAGTCCCCAAAATCGCTCGAAGTGTCACTGAGCATTTGAAAAGTGTTTCTAAAGTTGTGAGCAAAATCAAAATACTATTGAATGATCATTCTTAACAGTAGAAAAATTCCTTCTTTCAACATTCGTTGACAACAAACGTTAATTTGCAGAACTCGTTCATAAGAGAATATTTTTGTGAGAACAGATTGAGAGATTCTTTTGCGGCAAACGAAAATCTTTTTTCACAAAAGAAGGCCGTTTTTCTCCGTGCAGTCTTCCAAAATATTGGATATCAGTTGTGTTGGCATACGCATAGGCTATTATGAAGACCACGATCACACCCTGGATATGCGATCTAGCTACGATCCTGTATGCATTCTCATTTTTTTCCTTGAGAGATTATGACATTTTTATGGTTACATACGAATGATGACAAATTGACAAGAATTATTGATGGAATATGGTACATTAATATCTAGTATTTTCGAATTCGTATCTCCATTTACTTACGAAATACATGTACGAGCATGAATATCATCTGTTATCGACAACGACGACATAATTGTTACTTACATGGTATGGGGATGAAAATAAGGTTATTTGATACAATTTTCCCCGGAGGAACTGCGTCACAGCCTTCGCTGCCAATACGGCTATGATGTGATTTTACCAAGGTAAATAGAGTGTGGAGGTAATGACGAATCAGATGTGCGGTGCCACGAAAATTCGATACAAACGTCATCTCCTACCTTCGTCAAAAACAAAAAATCGAACTCGGGTCATCTTATTTATTTATTTATTATTTTGTGAAATACAAGTAAATCATAGTCAACTATTTAAAAATAAGCTTCAAACTTATGTGCTACACCGCTCGTCTGAATGACATTACCTCCACACTATTTATTTACCTTGGATTTTACACTCATAACGTCCTCAGAAAACCATTTTGTTGCGATGCTTCTTGACTAGATACGTCAACGACTATGTCACCATATTTATATCACGTAGTGTAAGTTTTGCTTATATTTTTTTTTAAATAAAATTACATTTGATAAAGGGGTCACTTTCGATAAGATATTATAGGTAGATTTGTCGATACACTTAGCAAACACACACTTTAGTTCAGTTTTATCAGCATTACGAGCAGAAATATATTGTTGTTTGGCACTGTAAAGGTATCCGAATTCAGTGCCTTATAATACTTTTTGACTGTACGAATGGAAAATGGAATTCTTAAACAACGGAAGAAACTGTATACGAAGACTGTTCATCTGGTAAGTAAATTAACCTCAAAGAGCTGCTGACGATATGACATTATCATTTTCGTCACACGTCTGTGTGTTTATTAAAATGACATCGAAAAGATTACATCAATTTGAAAAGCATCGGGTTTTCCCACGTAAATCATTACGTTAAATGTAGAAAATACCTTTCCACGTATCACCATCGATTGATCGAATTACAATTTAATCATCATCATATCATCGTTATCACCAACCCTCCAATACATGTTATTTTAATATGCAACACCAAATTTCGATTTTAAATTGAAATTCACCCGTCCCGCTAATTTCAAATAATTTCTTATGAAACAAACAACACAAAGGACAGAAATAGAATCCAAATGCTCTTCATATTGCCACCCCATTTCATAACAGCAAAAGCTCCCATCAAATTCTCACTCACACTAGTGAATTGCCGATACGAGCATGCGTGATACTTCATTGAACGACATAAGGATATGAAAAATAGGTTTCAATTCCATTCACCCACGACACACCAATTCGACTTTTAAGTGTGTACAGCTATTTTCCAAGCATTCGAATTTTCCGACAAAATACTTCCAATACCATCAACAAAACTGATGAATGTATTGCACCGTTCCGAAAGTGAGTTACACATAGGAATCGATATAGAACAGAATACATCTATTCGAACGATTTTGCTGGAGTGGTGTTTTGGTGAAAGTTTTCCGAACGAAAAATCGGAAAAATCTGTAGGAAAAAAATTGATAATTCAATATTCTTATGACAAAAGTGAATTAAAAGCGTTTAGCTGAATGTCTTGTAATGATGTGAATTACAGTTAAGTTCTCAATTTGATAATCTGATGTGTCTAAGTTAAAAAAATATGAAAATTATGTTGATTTGATGAAAATGATAGCGAACAGGAAGTAATCATTTTAGCGAAAAGTGCAAAAATATTTTTTTTAAGTTCAAACTAACAAACTTCAAGTGACAATATTGGATTAACTTGAATATACCGTCAAATATCCCCCAATCGAATCACAATGCAGCCACCGCCTAGAAAAGTAAGTTCAGAAATCTCTTTTCTTTTATGGTTTTGTAGATCTGTTACAAATATGGCGTGTCCAAGATTTTTAGGGTAAAAGTGGAACATAATGTGCCAATCAAAGGGAAATTAAATCCTGTTTTAAGTCTTTGTCGTCACATTCTGTTTAGAATGCCAGTGATTCCAAAACAAATCTTAGTTATACTTCAAATTAGTATTCTGTTTCTCTTCCGTTAAGAAAATCGATTGCTCTCGATCCCATACCTATTGTGAGTGCTATACACTTTTGGTGGGTTTGTTACTTCTTTTTTTAACCACAGATTTTATTGATTCCTATCAACATTTCAATCAGCATTGTTATTTATATCCTTTTACAGACGATAAGCATGTTGGCACTGAAATTAACGAGTCTGTTACTTCTTTTGATCTAAGTATTTCCAACAGATTGATACAAAATTCTCTATTTAATAGATTTAACATGCAGTGGTGTTGCTTATGAAAGAACATGAACACTTATTTTTGTCACTGTTGTCGATAACATATATGACATAGCCATCATTATAAGGACAATCATTTTAAAAAATAGCAAGCACACGTTCGACACTTTTTATAAAATTTTTTTTGTAAAAGTATTAAGCTTTTGTTCAAAAGCAAATGAAAAGCTCTCTCATCAAACACATAAAATGATTCGGTGCTAATAAGCATCATGATCTGGGTCCGGCAATATTATCTTATTCGTAACGTTTTCTTTCTCCAGCGTATTTATGAAGTCAAATTCGGTAATCTGCTATCGACAGCAACGACAAAAATAAGCGATGTTAAATGAAGCGACAGATTTAATGTCGGTCTGTTAAAAATACTCAGATGAAGTAATAGAATCGATATATAATTCTAACGATATGTTTCAGGACCGGAAAGCATGTTTGTTTTCCATCAATCAACGAATCTCTCCTAATACAATTAGTGTGAAAGGATAAGCCTACGGTCCTTACACAGTTTATAGAGTTGATTAATTTTTTAAATTTCTTTCTTATTCTATAATTGCCTGCATTTAATGTATTAGACTGTCTAGACAGCCATACAAATGATTAATTATTCGATCGTCACTTATTTTCCAGGGAAACTACGTGAAGTTTCTCAAGAATCTCCATTCCGAGCAGTTGGCTAAACTTCAATTGAAAAACCAACATGAGTGTGAACTACTTGAGGACATTCGGCAGTTCACAATCAAAAGATCAGCCATTGAAAAGTCGTACAGTGAGGCATTGCTTAAAATTTCGTCAGCTTACTTGAATAAGAAAATGGCTAACATTCCTGAAATCAAACTAGATGGAACGGAAAAATGGTAAATGATTGGGGTTAAACGTTGAGTTAATGCTTCTGACGGTAAATTTTTGTTTGTAGGAACATGTGGAGTGTGTGGCAGACTGTACTCGAAGAAAATGAAAAATTGGCTAAGGCACGATTGGCTGCTATCGAGGTATTTCAACAACAAATTGCAGATGAAGCCAAGAATCTTCGAGAATACAAAATTCACATAAGCAAGAAATGCGTAAATCAATTAGGCAACATTCAAAAAGAAGTTCAAACAACTGTTCAAAAGGTGGATCTTACTAAAAAATCGTACTTCGATGAGGAGCATAGTGCTCACGGCGTACGAGATAAGGCCAGGGATATTGAAGAGAAGCTTAAGAAGAAGAAGGGATCATTTTTCCAATCGATAACGTCGTTACAGAAAAATAGTGCTCGAGTTACGTCGCGAAAGGAAGAATTAGAAGAAAAATCAACTGGTGCTCGTAACGATTATCTTTTGAGTCTGGCCCAAGCCAATGCTCATCAAAATCGGTACTTTGCCGTTGATCTGCAAACGACCATGACAACAATGGAAAATTATGTTTTTGAGCGCATTGCCGAGTATTTGACTCTTATGGGGCGAACGGAATTATTAACCTGTTCAGCCACACAAAATTCGTTCAGTAAAATTCGAGATCAAGCTCAACAGTTGACAAGGGAATATAACGTTCAATGTTGTTACCTATTCTATCCTGTGCTAAAGCAACACATTTCATACGATTTCGAGCCATGCGACAACGATCTAGTAACTAAAATTACAGCCGAACACGATTCAGCTGCAGCAACGCTCAGCCGAGAAGCAAAAATGTTTGCTTCGCGTATTGTACGGGAAAATAACGCAATCCGAGATAATGCTAGAAAATTGGCAGTCTGTGTACAAATGAGAGATGCCGGTCAGAGAACAGATCCAAATGACCCGAATGGGCCAGACCTAGAAACAAAAATGGAAGAGTTTAGAGAAAATATTCGAAAGTCTGAAACTGAGAAGGCAAAATCGGAAGCGTGTCTAGAATGTTTGAGGGCTGGCGGTGTTAATGTGGACGAATGGATGCAAGAAGCGGAGACATTAGGCGTTCAGGAGATACCCCGTTCATCTAGCTCATTGTCAATGCGAACGGATGCATCCGGACAAGGTGAACAACAAAGCACCGACTCATTTTATGACAGCGACAATACGGATCAAGAAGCACATCCTAGTAGCACACAAAAAGAAACTCCTTCTCGACAGCCCGAAGTTGTGGAAGATGATAGCTCGCAGTCTGAATCGGATGAAGGCGACGTTGATGCTATGCTGGATCGAGAACGTCAGAAAATTGAACAGTTAACAGCAGGTTGGGACGATCCAACAACTGTGGATTGGGGCGCAGTGGAAGGTTCGACTCAGCCCGATGCAGTTCCAGCAACTACTGGACCCATATTCAAGTGCACTGCGCTCTATTCGTATTCAGGTAATTATTTGAGTTATCCTACCATCCAATAACTGTTGTCGGCTCCAATCCATATATATCTCACCACCAATTGCTATTAGCGAATTTAGCTTTAATTCATACAAATTTTTCAGCACAAAACCCTGACGAATTAACAATAGTAGAGAACGAACAATTGGAAGTGATTGGTGAAGGTGATGGAGATGGTTGGCTTAGAGCCAGAAATTATCGAGGTGAGGAAGGTTATGTGCCTCACAATTACTTGGATGTGGAACGAGACGTTCCGATCGATACTAGCAATCAACAGCAACTGCAAACACAAATGTCCTTTTCATCTGTCGATTAGTGAGTATTGAAAGGTGGTTGGAACGGGAAAGTTCATATTTAATTCGTCCGATTATTTCTGTAGCACCATTGAAAATGAAGATCAAGAGGTCTATCAGGATTCAACAGTACAATCTCCAGACCAAGTTTCGGTTATATCAGCGCCGGTAGCGGCAAAATCGAACGAACCGCAACAAGAATGGTGTATTGCGTTGTACGACTATGATGCATCAGCCGAAGATGAATTAACATTCGAAGAAAATCAAATTATCAAAATTGTCAATAAGTCTCCACATGGTGTTGATGATGGATGGTGGGAAGGCGAATTGAATGGAGTTATCGGCAATTTCCCATCATTGGTTGTAGAAGAGTGTGACGCAAATGGTGAACCATTCACAGAGTCTGACGACGAATCACCGCCACCATCAATTCCACCAGTTTTCTCGCCTCCAAAAGCTCCGATGGTTCCGTTCATGGCAGAGTTACAACAGGCTGTACAGAAAGTGGAAGTAGATATGGGTAGGTTACTGCATCTGTTGGAGTGATGTTAGAGTATTGCATTAAAGAATATTTTTAGCTGAAAACACATCCAAGCAAGAAGTTAGTGCCGGAAAATTTGAAATTGAATTGTCCGGAAACAAACAGAAACACTACGGTAAACAGTTTGCCGGCGCTCCCACTCCAGGTAATTTTTAGTTTTATTTATTATACTATTGGCCTCGAAGTAATAATGTATCGTTCTTGCAAACAAAGTCTTAGTATTGGAAACGGATTCGGTGAGTTGTGTTCTTAAAGTTGACCAACGTAATTATTTAAATGATCATGTTGCCCTACAGAAATTCTTGACTGAACAATTTGAGCTCCTAGACTTTTCCCTATTCCACTTTCTAACTTTGCCCGTTTATTTCCAGGGTTCGGGTTCCGATCATGATCATACAGATGATGGCGAAGAGGCAGAGCCGGTGAAAAAACCCTCGAAGGATGTGAAATCGAAGAAAGTTGTTGTTGACGAGCATCCCACTGACATTGGTTTAGGATTCGTCCACATATCCGTCACAGCCGCCACTCCAATGGTAGAAGACGCAGAAAAAACGTTTAAAGACACAATCGAAGAGGAAGATGAAAGTGAAGATCCGGACGAAAGTTTCGAGAAAGATGTAGCAGAAGCAGTCGACGAAATTCTTGAAGAAGCTCAAGCGCAAACTGCCTCAGTTGTAGCAACATCTCAGCCCCAAATGCCATCAAAACCCCCACCAACAAATCCTCCACCAAATCCTCCACCAAATCATCCACCAAATCCACCACCAAATCCTCCGTCAAAGAAAGCTCCAACGAGACCAACGCAACCTCCATCTCAGCCTCCGCCCCAACCTCCACCACAACCTGAACCCGATAATAATCAATTCGAAGCAAATTTTGAGGCGAACTTTGAAGCCAATTTCGAAGCTAATTTCGATGATGCATTCGGTGAATCATCGCCAGAACCAGAACCACCAAAACAGGTGGTCGGCGGACGAGCTAGCATACCCGATGATCTAGATTCAGCACAACTGGCCCGATTACAAAATTTGAAAGAATCAAATGCATAAATTGATGAAGGATAAATTTAGCGTTTGATGAGAAATTAGGAAATGTTGCTGTTGACAAAAGTTGGTGAAAGTGTGTTGTAATCACCATAATTTATAATTCGACAAAAACAACTCATAAAAATATACTCACAGAAATCTATAGGGAATTAAGTGTAAACATTTCACACTGTAAAACAAATCATCAATAAACAAAACTAAAGGAAACAAATGGAATAGAATCGCAGATAAAAGTTAAAATGAATTGAATTTGAATGACATTATTATTTTGGAAGAAATAAAATTGTTAGGTTCATTACAGTCAATAAATCGAAACCCAATATAATCAGTTCAGTTCAATAAAAATCAAAAAGAAACGAATTAACTACAAAAACAGGAAAACACTCTCACACACATCTAAATAAAATAATTTTCGATTAAATGTTGTACCAAAAAACAAAAATAAATAAATGAATTAGCAATATCTTAGATTAACTACATAATGTGAATGAATATAAACCAATAATAGAATCAATTATGTTCGAAAAAAAAACAAACAAATATAATTTGCGCAAAAAATATCATTCTTATCTAAGTAATAATATTAATACCAAAATTCTGTTTAGAAAAGAGTTTCTGCATGAATTATAATTGAGTGAGTGAGTTTTTGTTATGCTAACCAAAGTGTAGTGTAATGGAAAAAAGTGAAAATGAAATATTTTCCTCTCAAAATACTGGCAAAACTATAGAAGGAAAACCATAGATTCAATTTAAAATTTGGTTGAATAGTTCGCTAAACCATTCGTGTGATTGATATTGATGGAAATAGTTAATTGAAAATTAAAATAAATAAATTTAGCCGCCCAATGGAAAGGGGACAGCATCAGGATATGAGTGCGATGTTAAATCGGGTAACTGTGGACGTAATTTAAATTTTCTACTGAACCATTTTTAAATACCCTTTTCGATCGAAAAATATTTTATAGCAAATATTTGGTCAATGAAAATGTTACGTTCCCATTGATATAAACGTCGAAATTGGTTCATTAGTACCATTGAACAGTATTTTCCATGATGATCAGTATAGTTGTTGAATACCGAACGGGTCAAACGGCTCAGTTAAATGGCCCCTTTAAGAGGCATCGATGATAAAATTGTAACCCACATTTGCGTGTCTCGTATTTCATGTTTGATGATATCTTTTCATCAGAATCGTCTTTTAAAAATGTACGACTTCAATATCGACCACGATTGTGAGACAAATCAGCAGTTTAACAAGATTTTCATAACTGCTACAAGATAGTCAAACTGCTACAACCAATTCTATTTTCTGTAGAAAGCTAACACATTCGTGGTCGTTATCGCGGTCTTATATTTTTTAACCAAATGTAGGCTGCAATTTAGCATCGATGACTATTAAACTAATGAGGAAGCAAAATCTCATCTGAAATAGAATAAATGGATAGATCTAGATGCTGTAAAAACTATTTTGTCACGTCATTTCCTCCTTTGATGACTATACCAAAGCTAGGTTCAACATAAATAATTTCAAAGCTTCAAGCGTATCAGCAAAAAAAAACTTTTTATTTCAAGGATAAGAATTAAATTTGATTTAAATACTCCGATCGAATTGATTAACAAAAAAGTAACGTTCGTGTATAGATGATTTAACCACAACCATTTAAAGCAGATCCTGAAAAATTATTTTTTTATCGCACACGATCCAATAATTTTTCAGAAAATTTCTCTAAAACGATGAATGATTTTCATTACAGGAAAAAGTTCATGAATCTTATGTTAGCTGCATCGTCAATCTAAGTTGTTGTGCTTGTGTTTGTGTTAATTTTCATTGTCTTCGTTGCATAAATGTAGGCGATTTATTTGAAATAAAAAAATTTCAACAATATTGTTGATATAATGCCTTGAGTGAGATGAATGAGTGAACGAGACCGATAAGAAATTTGTTTGCGTTTTATGCTAAGACTAATTATGTCTTAGGTTTTATGAATTAAAATGATGGAAAATTGATATCCAGAAAAAAATGCTTTGTTAGTTGAATGAGTTCAGACCGCTATATTATGCGTTCTTCTCTGCGAATTGGCTAGAAACGATAGTGCAAAATAAGAAATAAAATGATATGAAAACACAGCTGTTAAAAGTTCGTATAGGTTTTATCATCAAAAAGTACATATATCTTCAGCATTATATATATAAAAACACACACAACACACCACACATCATATATATAGATATATAATCGTTATATTATTTGCTTTTCGTCTTTCTCTATCTCTATTAAATGATAAAGAAAAATTGAAGAAATATTTATAAACCAAATTAAGAAAGAAAAAAACTTGGTGAAAGGATGCAAAAAATCTTTAAACGAAACTTAACAATTCAAAAGTTAGTATGATCTACAACACTACCTATATATATATATATATTTGGAAAGTAAAAATTTATTTGCATTTGAACAAAAGAATAACGAGAACGTAGCTTTTCTCTTTGCCTTTTCCTGTATTTACCTAAAACAAAGTCCTCTTATTGCTATGGAACTCATTGGAATCGAAGAATTTCCACTTATTAATTGTAAAAAGAAGAAGAAGAATAATAATTAATTGAAAAAAATATATTTGTGTTATTGACTAATTCGTAGGCAATGGCAAGCAGACATAAGAATGATAACAAAAAAATTTAGTTTAAATTTAGTTTAATTTATCCGGCGCTCTATTCATCATTTCGAATTGATTGTTTCATTCAGCAAGAAATAAATAATGTGTTGAACAGTTAAGCAAACATTTGGTTTTTAATTTTGTGTTCTTTCGATAATATGGGAATAAGCTGGCGGTGGAAGATGAACGAACTGTTTATGGAAAATACTGCAAATTCATCAAAAATATTTTTCAAGTAATGAAGGTTCATATTTTATGTGTTTCTGCTCGGTAAATGCCGCCCTTCCCTTCAAGTAACTATAACGTCACCACTCGTCAAAATAAAAAATTTTAACCACGAACATAATGTACTATTGACCCTTTGTCTGATTTTCTGCAATTAACCTATTACAATCGGTTGGCGTATCTTGATCTGCTACGTGTTTTGTTTAAAGCGTTGTACAGTGTTCGATGCCAAATCTTTTACTTCATTAGGTTTAACACAAGTTTTATTATATAAGAAAAGATTCTAAAATTTTGTCGGCGCTGTCGATAACAAATGAAAATTTTTACTTTATCTAACAACTCTATCACCAAACACTTTGGTTTTGAGTTGTTAAATTTCACAAGATCCGAAGTTAATTTAAATTACCAACATACGCATTCAAACCAGTTTTCACATTCTTTTAGACCACTAATAAATAACCCCATTGAACGTGGTATAAACACCAAAAACGAACGCATGAAAAATACACATTCTCAATAAAGGATAATTCGATGTGTAGTTTTTTTGAATGTGGTATGTTTATCGCTCACATATACATGTTCTATATTGTACTAGATGGTATGTAGAAAATTATGTTGTTCTCTGAAGGGGAAAAGGTTGTTATGCAACGCCAAGGATATTTGTATGTTAAAAGTTAAAAATTTGTTTAACGTTTCACAGGCGGCAATTATATCATTTGGGTAGCTATGGGATCTATTAATCGATTTAATGTAAGTATTGTATGTAAGAAATATAATCTGTCCTTCATTTGTGTTGTATTTTGGCGTTTGCTATATAAGAGGCTCCGAACGTCAAGTTACAATATATGACATATGAAGTAGTAGATGTAGATTGAAGGAATTGAAACGTATATAAGTCAATCGCCCTGCATGTAAACCATATGCAAATATGAGAGGTGATTTTGACTTAAATTTCGTCATAAAAATTTGAAAATTGCAAGTTGAATGACCAGGCCATGTACTTTGCATATAAAAATTAATTACAATTTTCGTTTTTACATTTATTTATAAGTCAAAATCGCAATCTCTCATTAGAGATGCTGTATGCTGTATCTCATAAAATAAAACTTGTTATATTCCCTTCTTTTAATTCGTTATTACAAAGACGATCGTTATGCTACATAGCGCCCGGACTATAATACTTTCTCAATTCAAATCATAAAATCTATGGATCTTTCATCGCTTAAATGTATTGACTATATGAGATATATATCGCGTAAAGTTGTAAATGTTCAGCAAAAAAAACGCCGCATATGCTTTTATGAATGTGTAGAAAATATGTTTAGAAAATCAAAATGTAAATAAAAAAGAACAAGACAAAAAAAAACTATCTTACACTTCTTAATTCTGTTGAGTTTCGTGCAAAGAAAACGAATTGAATGGCTTAGAGTCACAGGAGCTCAGTGCGCTCAGTTCTATTGGAATGTTTGAAGCGAATACACATTGGTTGCATTAACTGCACATAATAAAGTTATACGTTAACAGTGGTGTACATCTATTTTCATACATATATGTGCATGAGTTGCATGGAATTGTAAATGATTCAGTTAATAATAAAAAAATCCATTTTTTTATATTCTTGGGATTATAATTTATTGTGTGTGATCATAAATATTAATAAGAATTTTTGAAAGACTTTAACTGTGTTTAATTGCCAACCGCCAATAATTATCTTGTGTCTTTTGTAAGAACCGAAGTTTGATATTGAGTGTACTCATGCGACGATAAATGAACATGTTCTAATCGGCTTCATTTTTTTATTGTAAATACTCACTTTTAAGTTGGAATATAGTCAGTTAGCGTACATTTGCAGTTGATACATATTACTTATATGGTTAATAAATTAACACGTTCAGTAAAAAAAAAGAAGCAGCTGTGTACAAACTACTATTTGTCTTTGGGAAAGACAACAAACCGTTTTCACACATGGCATTTTTATTGTTTTGAGTCAGACGATTGAATGTTCCATCTACATTTTTTATGAGGTTTGTTTGAAAAATGTTGTTAATTATTTTAATTGTCTTTTAAAAATGAAAACAATAAGGCTAATAAGACTGAATTATTGCTATATTCTAATGTGAAACTCCGGAAATAAAAGCAATCAAAAAATATAAGTAGCAGTGGATGCGGTCATGCATTCATTACGATCAGTTTAACAAATATTTAGCTCGGTATTTGATTCGATCAATGTGTGATTTTATACGTAACGTCGGGTAGGTCGACCGGTGTACAATTGATACATATATATATATATATTAATAGTGTATCACATATTAATGTATTGGATGTACTGATTCGATGTTTTAATCTAACGTGAATAGATCAAATTCAACTCACACAGAGACTTTAAACCGAATGTTACAGAAAAAAATAATCAAAAATAGATTTTCAGATTTTGAACAAGTCCGCAAGTTTAATCAGTATCATGAAAATAATTCCGAATTTTCTTACGTTTTTTAAATTGTCTTTACAGGAATTCGGTACAACAATTTTTCTCGTTTTTTTTTTTTTAAAGACCCGCACATTGCTAATAAAAGACCAGTAAACTGCTGCTTTTTATTTGTATAAACAGGTGTGTCTAAGTTTCAATCGTATTTTGAATTGAATGTCAATGTCATACATCAGAGAAATAAGAGTGAATTTTCGTATGGAAAAATTATACTGACCTTGACCATAGAACTATAATAAATTGATGAAAAAAATTTCTGTATGCGCATCTGACGAATTGGGATGCATTAGATCTTATAGTAAGCAGAAATTACTGAAAATTACTGGTCATCGGGGTTTTCAACACAAAGATGGCAAAAGTAATCTTTACTAAAGGCGCCATAGAGCAAAACTATAAATAACCGAAGAAGTACTAGATTTGATATCAACCACTAAGAGATACTTGAGTAGTAAAATATTTCATCGTTTTAATGCCAAAATATTTGCCGTTTATATAAGGTTAGTAAAGTTTGTAAAATCTGGACGATTTTGTTATAGTAAAAGTATGCTCAATTATTGTTAATTTGGCTATCAGAAGTTGTTATGTTTATTTTCAATGTTTTTTATCTATAAAGTTCTCGCGAATTATTTGGCATTGTCCCACACCGATTCATCAAACGATTTTTATTTTATTTTAGAATCAGAAAACAGACTCTACAAACGTTTTGTTGTTTTATTAATAAAAAATGTTGGAGGCACGTTTTATATTACATAATCCAAGAGTAGAATAAAAAATCTATTTTTAGAGTAGACGTGTTGACCATCATTAATCTAAGTATTTGCCCAGAAGTGATGTTATCTTATCAAGGGAATGAGGAAAAAAATATTGAAGTAAAAGATTTTGCATCAAATACCAGGAACAGAAATGAAGTAATCGATTTAATAATTTCTTTGTGATACGCTTGTCGTTTCTAAAATGTTAACTGTAGTCAAGTGATTGAAGAGAACTGCTAACTGACACATCAGTGCCGCGACTTCACATGGACAATCCGAACATTTGCCTAGGGCCTAGGGGCGAATTTTTTTTAATGGAAAGTCTGCATTACCAACAGCTTTTTGCCTAGGGTGCCAAAAAGCTGGTGGCGGCACTGCTGGTACTTTATCTCTCAGATTATGAAAACGGAAATACACTTGCTGAATTGCTCAAGTAAATTAAAATTAAAATTAAAACCACTGGAAATTAGTCAATTATAGTTTATCCGCTTGCAGGACACATGCAATTAATCGTTTTTGCAAGTAGACGATCATCATTATATATCAATTCTGTGTCTTATGATCAATTTCTTGCAGAAAATTGTGACTAAAAATTGATTACTCGCCTGAGCAAAGCTATGTAATTACTTTAATCTAAAGTTTTTATTAATAAATTTTGGATAACATTCACATCCGTCATCATATTTGATTTTTATGTGCGGTATTGATTCAGCATATTTCATTAAGCTTCACATGATGTAGGCATATTTAACAATATGCATCAACCAACTGAAATCGTACATTTAGAGACGCTAACCGTATTATCAGTTTTTTTTTTCTTTAGCTGAATATTCTTGTGAATATTATTAAAATCGTTATAATCAAACGCATCCGTTACGTTTCTTATCACAATTTTTTTTTATATTATTTCTCAATGAATAAGATAGAAAACTTATTGTCTGCGGTAGGTAAGTACATTTGTTTATCTAGTGTCGAAATATCGCGACTTCGTCGATCATAAACACATTATACACAAAACGTTGTTCCTAACTTATGCTACAGTGAACGACATCTCAAATGTCTCACTGTCAAATTTTTCTGAGAATTTTATTGTGTCATTGCAAATTCACAATGACATTCTCTAAAAAAATGACAGTGAGACATTTGAGATGTCGTTCACTGTAAGAATTTTTTTTTAGCCAAACTCCATTCCAGAAGTCGCCTTCGGGTCGTGATGGAAACCTCTCGTTCGCTAAAAAAGCCTCTTAGCATGTGTCAGGAAAAATACTATAGTGCATTACACGTCTGTCTGCACATGTGGGGAAATTTAGTTATCTCCAAGGAGTAATCGCACGAGTGGATAAGCGAATTATCAGCAACAAAACAAGGAAATACATACCATGTTTGGTTAAATCTGTTACTTCTTTTGTATGAAAAATATCGTACTTCGAGATCTTTTACTTCACTCGTCTTAACATTAATTTCGTTAGAAATAAGAGAACAATAAATCTCATCGCTTGTGACTGTGGATCGATAGCAGATGATTAGTCGTTTCTAAAAGGTTAAGTAGGAATAATATCGAATAAACATTAACAAAATTCCAAATTTTCCACAATTCAAATTTCTCACATAAATAATGTATGAGTATGGGTTGTTGTCCTTTTGCAATTTATTCGATTATTGCTTTCGAATAAAAGTCAATTTATATAATACATCTAACACAACATCTATCAATTGCTTATAATCTGAAGTGGAATATTTTTAAATCAAATTTTACATTCGTACACATGCATGCATAGTTCATAGTTGCTATACGTATTTTATTTCGCAAAAGGTGAAACAGTTTGATGGCCGACATTGTCAAGGTGAAAAGTGAAAGAATTCAGTCAATATTGATCTATGTTAAGAGGTACTATTGCATATAATAGCCTTTTGTATTTAATTCATGCGGTGCTCAACCAAAAATATAAGTTTTTGCAAAACTTTATTTATGAATGAATACAGCTTCATTCAAAAGAAATTTGTTCAACGTTCCATTTACTATATTCAAGTTTCGTATTAAAGCTAACTCATGCAATGACCTCTTGCTGTGCACGCACAGAAGTAATGGAAATTTCCTTACAGTAAGAGGCAGTGAAATTTCAGCATGAATTTACTTCAGCTGTTTTTCAGCTGATCCACAGAAACACTCAAAACTGTTTTTTAGTAGATTCCTATATCATGGAGCTACATCTCGAATACAAAGGAGGAAAACTATCTGAGGTACATTTACTCCTCCTGATACGAGATATCGAGTAACCTCCCTGTATGCTATTTTGATTTGCTGGTATACCACTACCACGAGCGAGCGTGAATCAGGTTTAACTGTATAAACAAGTTTATATGTCTCTGTGGGGTAAGACTAACATTATGCATCAGCTCGGAGAGGGACCAACTCGTCAAAATAAACATTTGGGCACAGGTTTTGAATCCTAATAATCGAAGTGTTTCAGTTCCCGAAAATCTGTCTATTAATTGGGGGAGTATATCACTTATTGGGTAATTTCATACTCGTCAGTAATCGATCGAAATACTTCTGTACAACACGAGAGTTTTACAAAATACTTATTGACTTTAGATCGAAAGTCACATGTTATCCATTGCCTAAATACCCATAATTAATGGCGAAATGTTTTTACCGGTTACAGATTGTGATTCATTAAACTTTGAATAACTTAAAACGTTTGAGTTTATTTATCTATTGAGCTCAAAGTGAGTGAAGGTAATTCTCGAAAATATTGTCTTAAAAATAACTAAATATCTTGTTTAATAGGTAAATAACGAGGCAAATAAAAAATGTCAATCTGGTTTTTATTGATGCTTTTGTTAGATTCGAATTTTATGTAATTTCGCGTTTGCATCAACACATGTACATCGTACATATAGTAAAATCCGTGGAAAGGTGTTTATTTTTTAGAAAATGTGATTAAAGCTATACTTTAACACACGTCTTGAACGTTAACACACGTGCTAAACATAACATACGTGCCAACTGGAAACGTCATGTGACATTGAAACGTTCTGAAGATCCATACTTCCGGCACGTATGTGCACTCCCCATCCTACGTACAATATTTTTTGTAAGAGTCAATGTACCATACGAACCTAATGGCTTCCATCTGTTATCAACAAATACGATGATAAAAAGTGAATTAGGTAAATTGGTTAAATCAAACAAATGAAGTAACAGATTTAGTCACTATTATTATTATTAGTCATTATAGCTAGATTTATTGGGGTGGGACGATCAATTTAATGATATTGAAACACAGATCTGGTGATCATTTGTCTCTTTTATCTGTTCAAAGTGACAAATCACAAAGTAACAACTTCGGAAGGTTGTACCACATAATCTTATAGGAGCCTGAGTCTTAGTTGAAGAAACATGGGACATTAACATATAACATAACGTGCATGCCTGTCTCTTCGTCTAATCCACAGGAACAACAAGGAGTCACGTGAGGCTTCGCTTGCTAGGGTGACGCGATGGTTTTGTCCACAGTGTTCGGTTATCGCCCTATACGGTTCCGGTCCATACTGAGCAAATCCTTAGCCCATTTAGCAGCTGGATTCAGGAAAAATCGCTTCGTGTTTGTCCAGCGCCCCGAGTGCCGGTTTCTAATTTATTTCATAACTGCTTCCTTGCAAAGCGAGCTGGACATAATTGATTAAAAGTGGAATTTTTTTAGGTCTAGTCGTATGATTCACTTTGACTATCTTCCCCGACGCAAAAAAAACGTCGTTTTTAACTCATTATGAAAGAGAATTTTGTTAGGACACGCTGTGGTGAAGGGAGTTGACGATCATACATACCAATATTTCGTATAGGTGCTTTAAGCGACATCAGCAACAAAACGATTTTGTTGAGAGTCCTTTCCATTACTACCATTGTATTATATAACTTAAATTGTTATGACAATTTGGATATGTAACATTCCTAAAATTCCTCAAAGCTTCTCTGAAACAATGAAACACTTAACGTAATATACTAGTTATTCACAAAAACAATATGTGGTATCGTCTTCATTATACGACAATGCGACATATTAATATTTTCGGCAAATATATTTCTATATTTATACACATGAGTCTGTCTAGGAGTTATTTGCCTGTTCGACAAGTGTTTCGCATATGTTTGAATGGTTAACTGCTTCATTATTTGATTAGACTTTCTTATTATTTATCTTGCTAATTGTGAACTTATCAGTTTGTAATTTGTCTGGTACAATTCTAAAGTCATTCAGGTAATTTTAACATTAAAATACTGCTGCTTTACTGTGAGGCGTGCATGCAATCGCATTTAAATTATAAAATTAGTCGCAAATCTTTTTCGATTGTGGTTTTTTTATTTGTTTTCTGTTGTTTTTTTTATATTCTATTGAAATATCAAATTCCACATACCACATTGATGAATGCATGCGTGTAGGAAAATTACATACACCTTGTTTAGGTCGTACATTTGGCATTGAATGTTCAGTTCAGAAAAATTAAGTGCATTTTCTTCCCGTTTCAAATTACTGACACAGAAATAAATGTCAACAATGAGATGCAATTATGAGTAATTTGTCGACACATTGCGTTATTGCAAGACCTCTCTGGATGACAGCTATATTTTATTGTGTGATTTGAAACTTCGTTTTTTTTATTACAAACCAATCAATCAACAGTGTTGATTCAACACTCAACTGTTCAACAAAATTTAAGTCGTTCTGTTTTCATAAGCCTTTGTTTTTATTTTACAAATCTGATTCAGGTTAAAAATCTCTCTTATCTCTGTCAATAATCCACACTACGCTTAGGCATTCGGTTTCTTTCCGCAATATTTTGGCACTAACGTGCTTAAAATAAGAGTAATGCTCCATATAAGCCACTATATCTGTCAAAATGTGAAACTCATCCGATAATCTTTGCTTTACTACACTTGTTCAAAGATAAATGAGTTCATTCAATTTCTTGCCTTGAAAATTAGACTCACAACATTTCCTATTGACAGAAATCGGTTCTACAAAATCGATTAATATTTTCTGCTTCGGCCACTTCAGATATGTTTGGACTTTTTTATGGATAGAACTAAAAAAAACAATCGATGATTCGTGTTAGTGTTGTAACAGCTATAAAATTAGTTTACTTCTATTAATGAACTTGAGTGGTATTATTTCCATTAATACTAGTCATCTCTGATGCCTTTCTCATAGTACATCGTTTCAACGAACTTCATTCACGCGGAAGATTACTATCATCTATCTTATATACAATAGTGAATTCACTCATATGATCCTTCTGAAAATATGATTGATTATTCTTCAAATAAATGTTGACTCAAGTAATAACTTGATAATGTCTTGTAAGACCCATGTTCTTGTACACCTTATCAGCAACGAAAGAAAAACAAAAATTTTCGACGATCTACGGAAATTTTGTCTTACATTAGTTAAATGAATTGAATGTTCAAACAAATGAAGTAAAAGATTGCTTGCTAAAAAATAGTTGATAGGTTAAAAAAATGAAGTAACAAATTTAATGATTCAACAGGTATACGTGTGTAGTTTCTAAAAGGTCAAAGGAGTAAGAGAAGAGATATTGATATATTATCATATCCTATGAACGAGATTAGCTTGTAAATTAGAACTAACCGAGCTTAGAAGTTTTCCTAATACAATAGTTAAATCTAGAATGTAGGAGAATATGGTAGTGATCTATATGTTTATGTTTAAGGTTTCTTTTTGGAAACACTTTCAATGTAAATCCTACCGGCCAACATCATAAGCATCGTGGGCTCCAAAGACATCTCCAACTAAGCTAGACTAGACGATATTTAATACTTTCGTTTAAAATGCATACAATTCAATTCAAACAGCGGAACAGCCAAATTGTTTCATTCGAATAGCAACAAAAGTGTGATAAAAACTCATAAATTACAAATTTACGAATGGATTATGCCCCAAAATTTTGAGTTGCATGAAATAATGAAATCTAATGCGGTAACGTGATATCCAATACAAAAACACTCAGCATTGTGACGGGAAAAATTATCAAGAACTTATAATAAATTTAGTGATAACTCAGTCAACTAAGAAACTTAAACTCAAATTCGAATTGTTTTCGTTCGTAAATTCATATAAAATACTTCCGCTTGATTAGTTGCTATACACGGGTTGACAGACTCATGTTGTTCGATAAATGTAGATAGGAATGTCAGCAAATAAACACGAAACGGTAAGCCTCCCTTTACACATTCGTTCCAATGATTTCTTCACTATCATCATCTGAATAATGTTTTTCGACATTAATCAATCACCATTTAACAAGAGTTTAATAAACAATAACATTCAATTTCAATGTATCTATCAGCAGAACCATTCATACGAGTTAAGATAGTGAGTAATAATACGAAAGAGATATCACAACTATATAGACCTGGGTTTCGAAATATTAAAACCGAAATCATATTTTCGCGAATAATACAATATTAATCGCAATTCTTTAATTTTACAATTCAGTTTTGTTGATCTATCGGCGGAGTGTGAACAGAAATGTGCTGAGCACTTGTTTTCGGTAGTTGAAAGTTTTATACTACTCGTGAAGTATTGTTATATATGTGATTTTGAGAAGAATTCCTTTATCAGCACTTTACATAATTTATTTAACTTAAAAAAATTCTTTCTTTTGCAGGGCTCAAGTTACAACATTCTTGGATATATAAATGGTCTTACAAACGTTAAACCCGTTGGAACTAAATGTGACTTCAAACACGTAAAGAGGAACAAATTAAGATGTGAACAATTTTCTATAAATTGAATTTTTTTGTGTAAATCCAGACTTTAAATTAACCCATTCAATCGAAAGTGAATCTACTAAATTACATTGAGTCTACAAAAAATTTGGGTGTTGAAGTGCCAACGGAAAACTTGAAAAACAGATTGAATTTTCCTCAAAACATTATTGTGTGTGTGTGACAATGAGTTACGATAACAACGTACGGAAGCTGTCCTTCTTAGGATTTGGGGTGAGTAAAAATAATATTTGGTTAATTATGAATATTGTCGAGAACAACACAACGGCCAAATTCGCTTAAATTTTTTTGAATAGCCGAATATATGATAAAACAAATGAAGCATAATATGTGTTTAGGAAACATTAACCAATATTTTAACTTAGAGATCTCGTAGGGGAGACCATTGCTCGATCGAGAAGTGACGGTAACTAAAGTCATCTGTTATCGACAGTCACGATAAAATAGACGATGTGTTCTCTTATAGTAGAACATTATAGTAAAAAACTAAAGAACAAGATTTATGTTATGTATAACTAAGCGATACCTTGCACAATAGAAGTAACAGATTCAGTCGTTATAACGGCGTAATGGTAGCTATTTATAATTGGTCTAACTGGCCAAATTAGACAAGAAACTAATAACATAACCTTATCATCTTCTAGTAACAATAACACAACAAAACTGGTTCTCGACTAGGTCTACTTTTATATTTTGGCACAGATAAGGACAAGGATATGGAATAAAATTTTCGAAGTTTCTAAAAATTCCTAAAAATTGCCGAAAATTTTTGAATGTTATGGATTTAGTTCAAAAACATAAAAAAAAACAATTAGAAAGACCATAAAAACAACGGTGGTAGTTCGATCTATTTCGCTTTCGAAGGGAAAATGTAAGGCCCCTCGATCTTGTGTGGCCTTTGTTATTTTAGAGAAACAGAGAAAATGTGACCGAAAAATTAGGTAGTTTTCGGGAAGTTATTCCCCCAAAAAAAGACCCTGGATAAGAGGTACACACCTTGATATTTTGTTGGCACAATTTAATGTTGATATCAATTTACTTATTTCACATAATAACTGTGACGACTCTTTGATAGTTTTTTTGTTCTCAAACATCCATAAAAATAAAATTATTACCACCAGGTAACTCCGCATTGATTATACAATGTTAGTAGTTTTATGTTACTTTTATGTTTACTATAAAGTTATCCGGTATAAATGACGTTATTTGATGTGAGTTTTTCCATGTTTAGTTTATCGTGAGAAAAACTTTCGGTAATGGTATTCTTACTCCCATTATCCGGTATAAATGACGTTATTTGATGTGAGTTTTTCCATGTTTAGTTTATCGTGAGAAAAACTTTCGGTAATGGTATTCTTACTCCCATTATATTATCTGTCCCTGCTCTCTCATGGATTTTTTCTCTCTCTTCCTATACAGAGAGAATAGGCTTACATTTTCTCATTGAACGACCTGCGATACTGAAAACCGAAATGTGCATTTTACTAGAAATGTGAATCATAAAGGAAGAATTATATTAGTTGCTTATTTTCATTCAAATTAGAGTAAACATTATTCATATCATATCATTTTAGTGAGCTCCAATCCATATCCATTCGATACATTTCCGGGTGTGTTGACCTTGATAACTTCCCCTTAACTTATTTTTGTTTCTCTATTTCTCTCAACGTAAAAACCATTAAAAATTGCACAACGGTGACGTTGTTCGGGAAATTTGGTGTTTCTTGGAATGTAAATTTTTTTGGTGTATTATGTACGTTGTAAATACAATTTTTGGTACTTCAGCGAATAAAGTAAATAGAAACACGTTGATGATTAATCTTGTCGCCATAGATGCGTTGGAATTGTTTACCTACATTAAAATACCGACAAGTTTCAATCAAACTTTTAATTTAATCTTTTTCCAGTCAAAAACAAACTCCAAAGTCATGAGAATGTGAAATTGTAACTAGTAACGTGATATGTTAACACGTATACCGAAGTCTGAATGTAAAACTTATGTGTTACGTAAGCAGAAAGATGAGAAACATTTAGGACATGATTTTTTAGACGGATAAGGATGAGAAGAGAATGGTTTGACGTCATCAGCATTGGGAAAAATTAAAGTTCGAGGTTTAGAGCGAAGTTGTTTCTGGTGTTGTTTATTGACCTGGGAAAAAAAAGTTTTAAGAAGGAAATTAGAGCATGAAATTTTGTTTCGATTAAAATTATTTAGAAAATATCCAATATCATGTTCATTGGCTTGTCGGGTATGATGTTGTTATAAGTCGTTCTTTTTTGTTTGTTTGTGTTTCAAATGCCTTTGGCGCGATATACCTTTTATAGGTTCAGAGACGCGCGTCAATAAGCTTTTTCCTTCTTTTTTTTTCGTTTAGCAGAATATTATTTTTCTTTCGAATACCATTCTTCTAACTCCCGCAGGGTTTCTATTTTTAACATTTCTATTCAGAAGTATAAAAACATTGGAAATATTTTTTTTAAACACTGTGTCGTGTAATGTTATCTCAGATTACCTGTTTCCTTGGACAAGGAATATTGTTTTCCATGTTTAAAATTAGCTTCGGAAATTTAAAGAGAAAAGTAGTTACCGTGAATCGGTTAGTCACCTGTTATCTACAACAATGTCAAAAATAAGTGATTGGCCATTGTTCTCTTACAAATCAAAAAGTACAATTAATCTAGAGAAAGAAAGGTTCGATGTCAAACCAAATGGAGCAACAGATTTATCGTAATCTGATGATACGCTTATCGTTCAGTTAATTTACCCAAGAAGTTTTTGTGAAATCTACTATTGTTTTTGGTCAGCTTTTAAACATCTATTCTAAATCCATTCTTCTTTTACTTCCGCAAAAAATATTTCTAATTTCCGTTGTGACAATTGATTTATTAACTTATCCGTGAAAAGTTCTAAATTGCTTGTATTTGCATAAAAATTGATTGAGTTTATTTATGCATTCAATTTTACAATGTTTGTCTACAGGATATAATTGCAGAATAATAATAGATCACCACACAAACCGTCTTTTGAACTTGAATCACAGATAATTGCTAGGTGACATTAAGTAATGAAAAGAGCGATATTAATTTCCTAAAGTTACATACGAGCATAGGTGTATATGCATATTGTATAATGAGAAAATATAACATTATATATATCGTAACACTTAAGGTCATGGTAGAATTTTCAACTCGACTGTGTGTATAAACCACATGGAAAACAAATCGATAAACTGTGGATAGTAATAAATGGAAAAAAATGAATATTTTAATGATTTACTGAAGACACCACCTGCGTGACTTATTAGAAATATAACTGATGTGATAGTCGAATGTGATATCAATAGATATGTATTGTTATAGGTTTTTCTTTAGCATTGCCGGAGGCAACTGAATCGTATATGAACTTGAAATTTATCATTTCAGAAGTTCATTATATTTGTTCAAAGGCTGTCCTAGGTTTTGAAATAATTTATTTAGTCCTTGGTAATGACAATGATGTAATATTGAATGTTGAAAAAGGTGTACAAATGCATTTACTTGTTGCATATGATAAAAATTTTCAATATTACTTGTCGCTAGTCTTACAGTGTATGTACGTAGAGAATGAACGACTTAAAATGTTTCCTTTATTTAGAACTTTCTGTTTAAAAAGAAACTTAGAACTCGATTTTTTATAGTTTTATTGCACATGGCAATACAACGATTGAATATGTTACTTGTTTTGTTTAAAATATCGCTAAACGACGATACCAAATCTTTACTTTTACTATAAAATTTCACGATAAAAAAACACGAGCCTAGTCGTTTATTTTTGTCTTTGTCGTAGATAACAGATGACCATCCGTTTCTAAAAGGCAACGAAAGAAATGCTCAAAGTATCACTGAAGTATAGATAATGGCTTTATAGTGCAAATCAACTTAAATGCTTTTTTTGATTATTGAGTAGTATAAATTCGTCACTGATCGCTCGTCTCGTTATCAGGACGTTAATTCAACGTTTCGAGTGTAAACTGATTTCAATTTGTCACACGAACAAGTATAAATTGACTGCAATAAGAATTTGGTTAACGTGGTATTGTATCATCACGTATATCTACCTTTTCTAACACGTTATCTGGCAAGATTACCAATTTTTCCATGATATGATATAGTTGGAATTAATTTTTGGAAAGCATTACGTAACACATTTTGGAAAAATGTAGATAAAACTGAATCACGTTTCTGCACAGACACAGACTACATTTTTGTATTAGACGCTTATCTGAATCTGATTGTTCATAGACACAGTACGGTGCACTTTATTACGTGCCACAAACACAGTAGTAGATATGAGATACATCAATTTGCATAACATTTCTAGGTAAAAACGTATAGACGATCCAATAAACTTCTCGGTGAATTTGAAATTTATTAGAAATTAATAAACTCACGTACAGCTTACGTAGAACGTGCTAGGAATGTCAAGAAATTTTTAGAATAATAATTTTCTGTATACTGTATATTCACACCTTTGTTTAACCGTCAATGACTCAATTAGTATTGACCTGCCTTAAAATAAATATTATCAGCCGAACAAAAAACTATTTGATAATATTGCGTTACAAACATTTACGACCGAATTTATGGTGGAAACTTATACACATCACCTATAGATTGATTGATACGGTCAATTATCTTATCAGATTTCCAAAATATTCCATCCACAAAACAATGATAAAAAGTTACAACATTACATCCAATCGTCAATGGAATTCCTTTATGTGCACTTCTCAAATCAACTGAAACTCTATATCTTGATTGTGGATAATGTTTGCAATTATTACACAATTTACTCACTCAGTAATGTCACGTTTTTTGTTGCGAGCAAAGCGTCGATATAAGAATTGTTCGATAACGGAAGTATTTTGCGAATCAAATTGGTGGTCTCTTTAACAAAAATCTGTAACCCTGGGAAAGTTCGAATTAAAGAGCGTCTGCAATCATATTTTGTTATTCTACTATAGAAGTTCTTCAGCATTTAATGAAAGAAAGATCAAGGTGTAACCTATAAAAGACAAGTGGAAAATCTATTACATCTTTTGTTTAACTTATCGTCTACTTTTACCAAATCTGAAACTTCTATAAATTTGCTATATATTTCAATCGTTTTTGTCGTTAACAGATGACTACAAATTCATAACTACATTTTAGGTCTTTTACCGTGGCTGCATAGACATAGACTGAAGTACCCCTCTAAGATTAGGTAGATCAGAGATATTTGTCTTCGTCGAATTGCCAACACGAAGATAAAAGAATCTCTTGGCGTAGTCAAATCATTTCAATTGAAAACATTGGTAACCAAGATTAGAATACTCAATGACTTGTGAAGTACATTTATCTGAAGTGCAACCTATCACCACGTGACATTGAAAAATATCTGTGGTATGTCTCCGAGTACCTGTAGCAACATTTGGTCAATATATCTACAACAGTTGGTATAACATGAAAAAGTAAATAAAAATTTCTATGACGTAGAATGTGGAAACGCACTCAGAGCAATGAAACTCAATTTTTGAGAGAAAATTCAGAATAGATTCTCCCTTACGTGAAAATCCACCCTTCATGTTCACATAGCCTCGAACATACACAACAGACGAGCCCTGCTCGCAGGTTGAACAACAAACGTTTTTCCACACATCTCGGTGTTTTGTAAAAAAAAAACATTTTAAAGAAAAATGAGACGAAAACATAAGAATCGGTTGCAGACAATTTGTTATTATTGAAAAAATATCAACTTGTTTGTTAGAGTTTAGTTTTATAAACAGTTTATGAGCGAAGTGTTGGTGATATTTCAGTAAATGTAGGCGAATATAAATTGCCTCTGACATTTGAATGTTATACGCGCTTTGAATATTATGCTCAGATATATTATGTGAACAAAACTATACCCAGGAGATGTTACTGAAATATATATATATTTTTTGCCCGAAATATTGGATAAATGAAACCCATTAGAGTGAATTGAATCGTAAAAATGAATGTTGAACAATTTTACAAAACAGTGATTTATGCTTACATGTTGTGGAATTAAGTCAATATTGTCTGAGTACCATTATTTCCAGCAATAAAATAGTCCCTTTGCGGTTTAACTCGAGTGCAAATTCATTAAGAGGCTAATACACAAATATAATGAGACGCCGCAAAAAAGGTGCATCTTCAAAGAGATTTGTTTATTTTGTTTAATTTCATTTCGGTTTGAATCAAATAGATGCAAATAAGCAAGTGAAACGAAGACTTTTTCGAGTGCTTTTCTTAGTATATAAAGCAAAGACGAATTTAATATTATCAGGAATTAACACATGTACGCAATTCACAGGTAATTCAAGCAAGAAAATATGGGTCTATTACGTCTGTGTTGTACATACAGTGTCAGTAGCTCATGTTGTAGAACATTCTTAAAATTGTTTCAGTGCATCCTGCTGCGCATTGCAAGGGATATTTTCTAAATAAATGGGAAAAATGACCTAGACCCGAATTTTGATCGATCTAATGGGTGCTTTGTTATTGGAAATACAACAGTTTTTCAATGAACCATTACAGCCAATGTGTCTGCCCAACACTAGAAATAAGAGAGAAAAGTATGAAATGAGCTTCCGATAAATGTGTGAGATTCAAAAATGTCCTGCAACCGAGTGTCACAATACGGCATATTCCTTAACTGATATGAGTGTGGAAAAGTGAGTTTTTTACGGACTACTTAGATGTGAGTGGGCTGCCCACGTCGACTTGCTGTGGACATGCTCACTGGGAAGGAATATTTTCAAATTTTCATGGGCACTAGCAAGTGTGGGCAGTGGGCACGGGTATGTGCATTTTTTTAAAGTATGGACATTGGACGTCCATCATTGTCGTTTCACACGACTTTTATTTTGCATTGACGTCCGAATATTACAATTTGAGACAGGTAAACACTTTTAGAACTGTTGTCGGCTGGGACTATTAGTGAATTTTATTTTATATGTCCTCTAGCACTGCTTATTTTCACACTCCCTTTTCATTTTTCCGTACTGTTAGGTCAGTTGAAAAGTAATTCAATAATCAATCTTAACTGGATTTGACCCCCAACCTCGACCATAGTATCACCTACGTCAATACATCAACAGTTCAGCTACTCGAATGTATCAACTAAACATTCAATACTATTCCTTTCCTATAATGTGTGGAACCTTCCCCATTTTTCCTAATAATTCTAAAACGCGCAAAACGGAAAAATATAAACCTACAAGACGAAAGCAAATAAACATTTCCGACGAAACAAAACAGTAAACAGAAAGGAATCAAACTTAATAAATATGCTGAATATATGACCGTCCTTGGCCGTCATAATGTAATTAAAATTACAATAACAGTCACCTGGATGGAAAAATAAATCGACAATAATGCATGTACGCGTAATAAATGGTGAACAGAACTTTAATCTGTTAAGATCAGCTATATCGTCTGTTTTAGCCATTGTGGTATTATTCATAGAAAAATTCAAATAATTTTAAAAATAATGAAGTAAAAGATTTAAAAAAATAAAAAAATGAAGAACAAGTCTTTAATCTGTTACAGACGGCAAGCATATGACCAGTATTATTATCGGATCTATTAAAAAAGGGTCTATTACTTCCATCGATCAAAATATTTTAGATCGGTGGATTTGAAATCTTGTACTTCAATTTTTTAAATATGTATTTTACTATATAAAGAACCATGTTATCCAGAGCTTGTCATTATTTTTGTCGTCGTTATCGATAACATATGAATAACCGTATGTGACAGGTAAAGTTGTTTTGCACTTACCGGTGAATTTCCCTTTTCTCAGTTGGGTTTGGAGGGTGTACTAAAAGACCTGTGAAAGTGAACTTTTACATTCGATTTATGAACCAATAAAATTTGTTTTGTTGCGGAATAAAACACGGTCAACTGGGACGGACGTTATTTCGATTATTAATGTATTGATTTACTGCTACAATTCGTTCATTCGTTATTTATACAATCCCATCACAGATTTCATTTGATGATACGCTTTATTGTTCCGAAAGCTAAATACGTATCTATTGAAGTAGTAAAAAAAACAATAATAGAAACGTTATTAGTAACAATTCTAATCTGGAGCAAGGTTTTATTACTATGTATAGCAAACATCTGAATTCGTTTGAATTTAAAAAAAATTAAAAGGACATCAGGTAGTGGCAACTTACAAATTTACGTAAAATGTTTGTTGATAGTCTGCGTTTTCAATTAATTTGAATTTACAACACTTTGAATTCAATAAATTTGTTGAATCTTACCGGAAAATTTAATTAAAAACCCCGACATAATAAGTCGGACTGATTGCGATGCAAATAAAAATTATAAATCGGATCCAATCATTGAATTCAATAACCAGCAGCGCACAACATTATTTGCATTGGTCAAACAATTTGACTTGAATCAGAGGCTACAATATAATGTCAATATACAATATTCCGATGTGCAATGCAAAAATACACGTAGAATGAAAATAAATTCATCAAATTTATTGATGCTCGGTGTAACACATGACGGCGAACAAGAATTCAATTTGAATCGTTTCAATCAATTGCGCTCGCTTCTGGAATGCCTGATAAATAAGAGTTACATCTCTTGTGCATGTATCGTTCGTATGCTCTGGTTATTGACAGGGGGTCGCAATGGAATTGAATGCAAATTTTCAATCATGTTCGATTAAATGCAATGCTACATAGCAATTTTTGCTCATCGAAAACGATGGATCAGAGGTCACGGACGGTTTGGTTTTTATTAAAACAGATGGATACTACTTAATAAATACTAACACAAAGTAATATAGTATCCTCGACAACATCTAATGATCTTGTGGTAAGACGTATTATTTGCATTATTCTCAAAATCTAATCATTGATTATTATGTCAGTCTGTCTTATTTATGTAGGCAGTATATCGTGACATTGCATAAACTTTATGAATAATGTATCGATTTAATGACGCAAAACTTAATTGTTTGGATGATAAACACTGATCTATATGGTCAATAAATTCGTATTTGTTTACAGCTAAAAATTTTAAGAACAATAAAACGAAAATTCGAGGTTTCGAGTCTCCTGTCAATTTAAATTTACAAAATAGAGCAAATCATCGTTATGATACCACATCCTACACTACATTGAGTGAAATTATGAGAACCTCAATCGTCAATTCAATCTGATTGTTTCAGATACCTCACTATCAATTTTAATACCGATTTGATTACATTTAATATAAATAAATATTTGCGACAAAAAAGACTGCTCACAATAGTGGCGCAGCCAGTAAAAAGTCGATCTTTTCATATAAAATAAAATTACAATAAATAAAAATCATCAATCTTCTTTTTCCCCAATGTTCCCAAAATGCAAGCGGCATTTCCACGTTGTATCGCGATTGAGATTATTTGTAAAAGATAGTCTTTCGATTTAGCTTCACCAGTTGCTTTTTTCATTAAGGAACCCAATTTGTCTATGAATTTCTTCGTTTCTGGGCCCATACAACCTAGAGTCTCGAAGGCGAGTGGTGTTAATAAATAATTTTGTTTTAGAGAAATATAATGGTTATGCTTATGTCTCTCAGCTTTGTCTGCGATTGTGCGAGCTTTCTTTGAAGAATCATTAATATAAGAAGCAGCCATAGTATCCCTCACAGTCACATCCCACAAGAGTGATTTACCATGACTCCACGGTATCAACGTCATGCCGTCTAGTCTTTTACCATCATCTCTTGAAACACCTGGGGGCTGTATAATATTTGGGACACCTGCACTAGAGAAAGCATGAGCGAAGATGTTATTCATAATATCATGTCTAGCTAATTTTCCTTCTGCGCATTTAGCGCATGATAGACCATGTAAACCATCTCTCTATACCATTTTACCGCATATACATTTGTGTTCCTCACATAATTGTGAACCCACTCTAAGTCCAACAGCAATTCTGGCAGAGTTGTTATCCAATAACAATCCTAATTGACTCGATGGGATCACTTGCAGCCACTTTGAAGATTCTTTAGTTGATGACGCAAGTAATCGGGCACGAATCTTAAGATCACCATTTTCAAATAACTCATCAAATTGATGTTTGATCTTCGGAAGATCCCAATTCCTTTGTTCTTTTTTAAGCGTATCAGTTTCTGGAACAAAATTACGTGGAATTTCATCGATTAATTATAAAATCTGATCATTAATTATTTTTAAGTTAAACTTTTGGAGTATGACACCACATAATTCTGACGACGAATAAACAGATGATAAATAGGCTGGCACTGCCAAATCCTCAACTCTCCTAATACCTATACCACCACAAGACAAAGGGAGAGATGCCTGATCCCACGACAAACCTTCTATTCTCGTATTCGCAATAGCCTCCAATGTCGACCGAAACATCTCATCAACAGATCTAAGATGATCGGGTAACAAGTACGCTCTAGAAGTACGTATCAAGTAATTAAATCTACAACCACTCAACGACTTCTTAAAAACACACAAAGCAGGATGGACATCCATCAGTTTAAGTCGGTCACACATCAACTTAACTGATTTGGTCTTAGAAGAAAACATTCTCTCTAAACCTGTCTCAAATATCGGCGTACCTAACAGTTCTAAGGAAGATTCATCAACCTTCTTAATACCTGGTAACAAAGCTGATATATCAGCATACATATGAGCTTCTTCATCAGGGGTCGCATTGATAAAGAAAACTTCACATTTTTTCGTATTCAGGCGTAGTCCTGAAACGTCATAAAACGACAATACTTTCTGAATATCAACTAAAACAGTCGATAATTCATCACCTATAGTACCATCGTCTAAATACCAGCCATTAAATCGAGACAAAAGGGAATGCGTCATTCGCATTATACCTATACAGAAACCTGTAGGACCCAACGGGTCTCCCTGCTGATAGCCTCTTTGAGACAACAAGGGATTATCAGCGAAATAAAGATTCGAAACAAGCCGATATGCTTGTTGCAACAAGGGAAACAACTCCGGGCAAATATCTTTAACCTCTCCTAACATAAACTTCCTAAAAAGCATATTAAATGCATTCTCAAAGTCAAACTTAACAAGAGCCATTGGCTTATTATGCTTCATTTTACAAAATTCACGCACAGCGTGAACTAAAGCTTCAGCTCAATGATTTCTCCACAATATAACATTACTCGATGACATACTCCGCCTTAAATGAATTTATTAAGTTGAAGGCAACGTACGTCAGGATTGTAACCATTCTATTATAATGTTAGGTCCCAAAATGAAATCTCAAAGCAGAAGAAGGTTCCCAACATTTAATTCATTTTTCAAGATATCATAGTGGAGGTGGAATGGTGCCACTATGAAGGCTTGCTTTAAAGTACTACTTTTGAAGATACAATAGATTTTTGTTGGAAATTTCGTCTCGAAATTCTGATTTTCTGTTTTCTGATTTATTTATTTATTCCAATGACTTTTCAAGATACGAAAATTTTAAAATAAGAAAATCCACTATGTTTTAGTGTCACAGCGAAATAGTTTGCTCTTCTTAACTTTTATCACAAACAATTTCAAATTTCAACCGTTAAATTCTCAATACAAATTCGAGGTCTGTCGGTAATTTCGTGTATGTCTCCATCGAATCGGTGTATCGGGCATGCATTAACAAAATGCTTAATGGTTTGCTTAACACCAGTGTTTTCTGATGCACCCAAAAAAATAAAATTTCCCATTTTTTCCAGAGGTGCACACATGGAGATTCGACATATTTTCTGTTTTGTGGTTTTTGCTAATAGTACATTACATACCAATCAAACACACAAGAATTAGCATCACGAAAATGTTTTATTGATATTAGTAGCGGGCATAATATTAAAATCTAGTGTACGGCAAAATTTTGTAACAGACGAATTTTTTGCTCTAAATTTGTATTGCTGAGTTAGCCTAGATTCTCACCTTTACCAGGGACGGATTAAGGTTTTCATACGCAATTTAAGCGTCAATATTTTTTTTTTTGAAATTCATTTATAAACAAGGTGGTAATAACGAACAGTACTGCTTTTTCAAGACGAACGTCACTGTTGTTGAGGTAGATGTGTGAGAAATTTAATTGCGAGCGTAGCGATATCCTTCAAAGATAAGGTTTCAAATTCTGATACCACTTACAAGAAAATACTGTTTTGATTATTGAAATAGCACTGGAAAAAGTTACAAATGACTAAATCTCATGAAGAACACATCACAATTCGTATTTTTAAGCGAGGTCAATGTTCGTGCTTTTTTATTTTTCAACTTCGTGCGCTGCAGTATTATTTTCGAGTCATCAGCTTCCTTTTTTTAACCTGATTTACGCTCTTGAGTGTAATAGGCTAGCGCAAGCAAATGAAGATCGGCTCAAAACTCCATTCTGAACTAGTTCATGAGGTCGAAACAGCCTCTCTTCCTTTTTTGCCACTTTACTTGATATTTGCTGGCAAAATAATTTCGTTTTGTAAATGTTCGGATGGAACACTCTGACATGCGAATTGAAATTTTCACTTTCAACTCATGGGGTCATGCACTCTCATAGGGTAATCCGACAAAAGTTGACACAGGTCCCTAACAAAGAAAAATGCGGCTATCTCAAAATTTTGCCGTACACTCGATTTTAATATTATGCGATTCTTAATCACGGGGCTGCCCGTAACTTTATCTCACGTTTATGACTGAAAAAATATGTTTCAAAACCGGTAAGCAAGAACAGAAGCTTGAATGTAAATCGGAAAAAACGATTAATCTTACACAGACGATACAAGTATTATATCACCCCACCATTAATATAAAGTGATTATTCTTCTTCTTTTGATCTACGTATTATCAATAGAGAGAATAGTAAAAAGTCTTTGATTCAATTATTTGTAACCTCTGCTTTACTAAATAATGCAAACATTAGACAGAATTCACAGTTTATTTTTGTCGTCCTTGTCATTACCAGATGAATTTTACTGCTGTTCAATAATTCTTACTCACTTTTCTTGTATAATGAAAGACCAATAACCGCCCCCTTTTACACATTACGAAGCGTATACATTAGTGTATCTAATTAACACGAACAAATTGATGAAAGTACACTTTCCGATATCTTCAATTATACATGCCTATAAGCGCTTTTAAGGCATAAAAACACAGAACTCGATTATTTACGGAAAACAAAGAAAATATAATAACGAGCTTTTCCATTGAAATGCGTTCTAATTGTTGTGATACAGTGGGAACAAAAGCGTGCATGAAAGTTTTATTTTTTTGGCATTTGCGATAAGACTTTTTCAAGTAATCATAATTGCATTACCAATCTATTTTCAGCTGAGTATTTGTCTATTTAAAAGAAAGGGCTAGTTACCTGCTATGGTCAAGAGCCCTTGCTAGACATTTCTTGTGGTGAAATGAATGGTTCAACCTGAAGGAAAAGATTTAGTTACGACAAGCTTGCCTTTTCAAAAAATTAAAGGGAAAACTCACAAACAGAAATTTAAATAGACTCATCTGCCTAGAACGGATAATTTTACATTTATCCCTCCAGTACCAAACTGTTTATCTTGATATATCTGTTCTCGGCAATACAATTAATAACAATAATCTTATATTTAGTGTGCGTCTGGATAAATAGTAATTTTCATAACAAGTGATCAAAAGTGAAAAGTGCTTTCGTATGAATTGTGTTGATCTGAGGGTGAGGCAGAGGTCAATGAACACACGAAAACGAGATTTTTAATTTTTATCCCGAGTTTTGTAACGGACTTTACATGCTGAGAGCGCGAAAGTAGTGCTAAAATATGAAACATGAAATCCTCTACAGACGCGTGTATCATGTAATAGTTATTTAAATCACGAGAGGCGAAAAACTATTTGTAAAAATTCGTGGTGTGATATGTAAGCTGAGTGTATTGTACCATGAGAATGTGTGTTTGTGAACCGAGGTTTACCGAAACAATCCCCCTCGAAGATAAATCAATTCCTTCAGAAATCATTCATATTTGACTCCAAACAAGTGAGTTCCCGAAAGATTAATATTGATTTAAATTTAGTGACAGCTAGATTAAAACGTAAGCAAGAGGCCATCAGTGAAGTCTTTTTATAATTACGAAATGAAATCAATAAGCATTAAATGCAACTTAACCCTTTTTTTTCATTTTAGTTATTGTCACCATTAGTATGATGAACAAGCTATAAATAAAATAAAAAGCTTTGATGTTTTGTGTCTGCTTATTTTACGTATAACTCAATATGAATAGTGTGCGGAGAATTTAAATTAATCTTTTATTATGCTCCGTGGTATAGTAAATGCCTAACCTATAGTCGTATATAAGCTTCAATGTTATAATTATTAATATTGATTGATTTTAATTTAGATTTCAATCTGATCAGGGTTTGTGTTGTCAACATGATGTGATGAATTAGATACTTTAAGGAATTGTAAATTTTCACGCTATAAATGATGTGAACCAGCTGACCTTAATTTCGTTTTAAACAATGATGGACTTACAAATGTAGCCTTTAAATAATTCAAACGGAATGAATGCGGAACATTTCTGTGTATCGGAACAGAGGAACAAAGTTTTCATCAACGATTAAAGAATATACTCACACTCTCAATGGGCGTTATCACGACAGAGTAAAGTTAACCAGGCAGCGCTGATTTGACTAGGGACCTGAATAATCTAGTAGCCCTATATTTTTTGCGAACAAATTTTTTTAATTTATGTCAGTGTTCATTTGAGTTCATTTTCATCCAGTGTATTAGGTCCCTTATTTGACGTTTCGAAAATGAACCGCTCCTCCCTGGTTTATTTTACTCTGCCGTGGCATTATGCGACTTACTATAATGTCAATAATTTTTCTTCACGAAAGAGGATTTCTGTTTTACTTCGAGCTTTGAAAGGTGCTGAGCGAGCACAAAAAGATGTCATCAAACTATTTGTCATCTGCTTCACTGCAGTGCTCGATTTCTTTAAACTCTTATTTCCATTGAAGGTAAAAGGTGTAATATTGCATATTATTATCATATTACTATCATATTGTATGCCAGCCTAAAAATCACGTAACTCAATACAATTCAATAAATGGAATAATTTATGAATATCTCAACAATTTTCTCAAAAGATAGATAGATATCTTTAAGTTCACTCAACCTTTTTCTACTAATATTCTTATAGACTTCGATGATTGATTATATTATCGATGATTGAGCAAAAAATAAGAAAAAATTACGGACAACATTATAACACCCAACCCTTTCTATTTTTATAGACGGACAAAAATGGCGATCCAGATGAAGTTAAACTTGATGCCGAAATGGAAAAAGTGTTTGCTGGCAAAGGCCGAGAACGAGAAAAATTTGATGTAGGACAATTTCGAGACGATGAAAATTCAAAGTTCAGTGATCAAGTTTATGAGTGTAAGTATACGAATTATGGTTTACATTGGCATACGCTGTCCTTATTCACTCATATTTGTAAAATAACAAACCAATATTCACATATTCAATAATGCTTAAAAGCTATTGAAAACCTTCGAACTTCTCTGCTTGAAGCAGTAGATTAACATCTGGTTTCAAATTTTGTTTGAATTTATTATTGGCACGGCATTATAAAATAAAACTTTATGCAAATATTAAATGGGGGCTACTGTAACATCTATATAGCCGCTATATTATACCGGTTATGCTGCGAAAGGGGACATGATGATAAGAATTTTTTTTTAAATAAAACTCTTAAGGGAGACAACTCCGGGTTATTTCAATATTGTACTTTGTACACATAGCCGTGTAGCATGCATACCAATACTTATAACTTTCAGCATATTTTATCACGGGTGGATGGAAGAATTAAAAAAGAAAATTGTAGGCTGTGCTATGTGCTATCGAATTGACCATTTGCGAATATCGTGGTAAAAATTAACATAATTTTCCTTGTAGATTGGACTAAATATCCCCTTTTGTCTTTATTTTTTCCGTACGTTTCGCGGTGATATTCCGATTGTTATATCAAATGAATCGATTATCGCTATAATTTTGATATAATTTGATATTTAAATCACAAATTTGATTGGCTTTTAAAAACTTACAGAGACTTTTAACATTTCCCAATCCACAGCGAATCGTTCAAAACGAAAAGAATCGCGAAGAACAAGCTCAATGAAACCGCGTGATTCTTCACAAGACGATTCACCAGAAAAGACTGTACATAGTGCATCCTCCACAGCAACTGGAAGTCCAGTATTGGTTAGCTCACGGCATATCGACGACGAACCATTAATTTCTCAACGTGCTGAGCACGCTGAGCACTTATCAGACACTTCCGGAGACGAAAAGCGAGTACAATTCAATAAAAAGAAATCGGTGCCAAAAATTGAATCAGCAGATAACGATAGTGAGAACGATGATCATCGTAAACGCAAGGGGTGAGTCACACGCAAATCGTAGTTGGGAAACTGTTATAAGTTTGGAAATTGTTGTAGACGCCACCAACACTACAAACCACGTAAAACATCGTTGCAAGAAACTAGTTCATCACGTCGTCCCGTTACAACTGAAAGTGGAGTACCACCGCGTCGAGTATCCGTGCAACCTGAAGACACAACTTTACAAGAAGCAGACATCGACGAATTAATTTCGCACCGATCAGACGATCCTAGAGGCATGCGACGTCACAAAATTCAACCGTCAGAGCGGTCATCTCGCCGAGACAAGGAAATTCCCACAACGATTTCATCGCCTAAGAAACATTTTGATCATAGCCCTCATGAGGTGTTCGTACAACTTGACGAACTGCAGGGCACAGGAGAAGAGCGAGAATGGAAAGAAACTGCTCGTTGGATTAAATACGAAGAGGACGTTGAAGAGGGATCCGATCGATGGGGTCGTCCCCACGTAGCATCTCTATCGTTTCACTCTTTGCTGAATTTGCGAAGATGCTTGGAAACTGGTGAGACAAATTTGTGGCAATAATATTTGACCGGAAGTTTATACAATGTTCCTACTTTCGACAGGCGTTGTCTTGATGGATTTAGAAGAGAAGGACTTACCAGGAGTTGCATACAGAGTTGTCGAGCAGGTATAGTGATTTTTCTATGAATGCATAAAACTTGTTGCTGAATTAATTTTTCGAATAGATGGTTGCAGAAGAATTGATTCACGAAGATGACAAAGTGATTGTTATGCGTTCGCTGTTACTCAGACATCGTCATGTCAATGAGCACTCACACGGAGGATTCTCGTTTGGACCTAGGAAGAAGTTCAGCAGCTATACTAGCTTACAGGTATGACCAATTATAATCGTGTTTTTATTTAAAAAAAAAATCAATATAACGTTGGTAGCATTTCTACACAAACACTAAACAACACCCTCACATCAAATTTCAAAAAAAAAATCATTTTCGTTACTTCGAACATAAATCATGAGTATTATGCAATATCCACTGCAATTTCTTTCACTCAATGTTATGTAGGAATTCGTGCTTTTCAATTCAATAAAAACTTTCTGCCGTAACTTTCTGGAAATTATGAGTACGAAATAGAACCATACCTGGACTTTTCATAACATTAATCAAGTTTCTTTTTTGTTCGGTTTTCTTTCCAATTGTATCAGTTCAAATTCCTAATTCAATCAATCACCATTCACCAGCCATGAGTTGATTTCCAAGCGAAATTAATGTTTCAACTAAAATAGTTCATTCAATGATATGGCTTTGTGCTCCTTACTATTTGAAGTATAGAACTGACGTTCTCTTAAGATATTTTGGTCATTTAATCCAGTTCGACAGATCATTTGTAATATTTTGGTTGGGTAAACGACGTATTTGTAATCGACAACTGCGGCGAAAGTAAACGATTTACTTCTGGCTAGTGACTTAGTTCTTCTTTATAGTAAAATGTATGTTAAATGAAGTAGAAGATTTTGTTTGAATCTACTGGGCGTAACAGATTTAAGGATATACGACGATATACGACGATATCCTACCGGTTTGCAGAGGATTACTTTATTTACAGAAAATACCCAGCAGTGAGAGTGTTATGTCATGTTTTCAATAACAGTGTTGACTTTTAGATTAGCCAAGTTCATCAAAACCCCAAGAGGCCACTTTCTAAATGACGTCACTGTTTTATACTTTTTCGAGGCTTGTGAATGACGAAGAAAGTTTCTCATTTTTTTTGGATATTTTTTAAAAATTATTTTGCGTGACGAATTCGTAAATAGCGTGACGTCATTTTATGGATACGACCCGTTCAAATCACCCACATCAGACTTCAACATGAACATTACTTTACTCAAATACATTTTTATGGTTTTAGAATTTGGAATATCGCATTTCTGAAACAAACTCGGAACATTTAATTTTTTATTGGGTAAAACGAACAGCCAAATAATCAAACATAAACACAATTTTATTTGTAGAAATAAAATATTAACTGTGCTGCCATTTTAAACGGTATCACAGGGCCGGACTGGCTCGAAAACACGACACGGTGGCTACATACAATTCATTTGTAAAAAGCCCAAAAATTAGAAATTTTCATATAAAAATCGAGAAAACCGTTCGGGAATCGCCCGAATCCACAGTATGGCCAGTCCGGGCCTGACAGTAAATAATACACTTACACTTTGAGTAAGAGGTTCAATAACACAAAAGTTATTCGCAAAAGCTTTCGTTTAACTTTTATTTGTAAAACTTTCTTGTTTATTGTTATACATAATTGTCTTGTGTCTCGCACCACATTTGAATGATTGTCATCGTAAATCTAAAATGTGTGTAACAAAATACCACTAATTGTCGTTTACTATAAGAACAACAAATAAGCATTAGAGTGAAAACTTGTGATCTCTTGTGTAAACATTTCGGGTTACCCGAACTCGACCTGATACATCCTGAAAGTTTCAGGTTCATGTCACGGTCGGTTCAAACCCGAAAGTAAAAGGTTCAGGTCAGATTCGGACCGAACCAATTCAGGTTCAATCGAAAATTTCAGGTTCAGGTCAAGTTCGAGTCAACCTGAAATTTTAGTTCAGGTGCAGGTTGAAATCTGATTTGGGTCAAACTGAATTGAAACAGTTCAACTCGAACCCGATCCGAACCTTATATTCGACAGAGTAATTAGCGAAACGATTGTAAAAGTATTGACCTCTACTTTAGGACACTCGATCGGACACTCTTCAACCCAATAAAAAACAGTCAATTTATGAAAACATTTGTCTTTTCAAATTCAAAATATAAAAATTCTAAGAAATTTCTTTGCAACATGCAGACTTTATGGATGGAAGAGGATCCATTTGGTATCAGGGGCAGTCGAACGCGAGTAGCTACACCAACGCCAGCAATCACAATAAATGCCCCTGAGCCATATACGTTGTCTAAACAGTTTCGTCGGCACTCATCTTATTCGTACAAAATAGTAATTGAAAAAAACACAATTTTGTTCTTTTGGAATTTAATTTGATAATTTTTAGAACGCTTTTTTCATGTCCTTCGTTTTATTAATTATAATTCCTCAATAGTTTTATATGGCTAATTTTATTGTGTTTCATTTGAGAGGCGGTTTATGGTTTTTATATTACTCAGAAATGGTTTGAATTGATGAGTTTCAAATTTATTGCCCCAACCTTATTTATAATAACATAAATGTGACTGTGACTGACATTTTCATGTTAAACTTATCCAAAATGGATAATGAAAAATTGTCACTAACCCTTCACTTTCCATTCAGATTTAAACGTTTTTAACACGGTCTTTGTTATGCCAACACAATTAATTTTCGAATGATTTTTTTCAATGATGTAAATACAATTCAACCAGATTGACTGTCTGGTCTGGACTAATACATAAACAGCCGCAAGTATATAAAGCAATTAAGGACATCAGTTGGCTTCGTTGCAATATTAGACAAATCCTGTAGAAACGGCCAGTCGACTGTTATCAACAGTGATTTTATATCGTACACAAAGCGATTCTTTTAACAGATGAAGTAACAGATTCAAGGATCTTTTCGCTGTGATACGCTAGCGATTTGTGATTCCAAATGCGATAACGATTGTTTATGCGACTTTTTTTGTTTTGTTTCTTTAATACTTTTTCGTTTTGCCGAAATTTTAGATACAATGTGGTATTTAGAATTTGCTTATTTCCAACTTTTATTTTGTTGTTGAAATAATTTGAACGTTTATGTAAAATCAAAGCTCGTTTGTTAAAGCAAGAATTATTTGATTTTCACACAAAACGTCGCTTCTGTTTTTAAATGGCTCGATTTCGCATTTTCAATTGTCGAACGATTTCAGAATCTAGCGAACGATACGAAAGCAAAAATTCAACCACTCAGTGATATGCATAGTCATTCTGGTAATAGTGACACTAAAATCGATATAAAAGAGGAGACATACTCGTCGTCACAGGAGGACCTAAAACGAACGACAAATGATACAATTTTGAAGCGAATACCTGTAGGTGCTGAAGCTACTACGGTTCTGGTAAATTTTGATAGATTATGTTATTCCAAAAGTTAATGTATTAAAACTAGAAACGAATGATAGGTTGGTGCAGTTGATTTTCTGAAGCAACCGACTATCGCATTCGTTCGATTAGCTGAAGGAATTCCGATTCCCGGTGTAACCGAAGTACCGATTCCGGTGCGTTTTATTTTCATTTTACTGGGACCGAAAACTGTGGAACTAGATTATCACGAAGTTGGTCGATCGATTGCTACGTAAGATTTCGATGAATGAAAAGTTTTTCCAGCAATTTATTCATACTCTTCAAAATACAGACTGATGACCAATGAACATTTCCACAAAATCGCATACAAAGCTGATGATCGACGAGATTTGTTGTCAGCTATCAATGAATTTTTGGATGAATCAATTGTGTTACCTCCCGGCAATTGGCAAAGAGACGACTTATTGCCATTCAATGAATTGAAAGCGAAAAGTGAATGGATTCGTGAGAGAAAGACAAAAGCATTATTGCAAAAAAATAAAGACAAGCAAGCGATTGTTGATGAGGAAAAACAATTGCTGGGTGTGAGTGGTGACGGTGATGGTGGTGGTAAAAAACCGCCAAAAGGACCTCTGGAGAAAACTTATAGACCGTGGGGTGGTTTAATCAATGACGTAAAACGACGAATTCCCATGTACAAAAGTGAGATTTTTTTCTGAATATTTTTTCATATCGAAGTAGCAACCAACTCAAGTAGTCCGAGTTGCATAGCATAGCAATTCCGTAATCAACAGAATTTCTAATAAATTCGTTAAATTCAAGGTGATATTTTGGATGGCCTAAATTCCGAGACTCTTGCCGCTACACTTTTCATGTACTTTGCTGTTCTTTCAACCGCGTAAGCTGCAGATTCGTAGCAGACAATCGTTCAATATTAATAGCATTTCTTACACAGGATTACATTTGGTGGTCTAGCTTCTGAAAAAACCAACCGACTCATCGGAATATCTGAGACGCTGGTTTCGGGCTCTTTTGTGGGTCTAATATTCCACGCGTTATGTGGCCAGCCACTAACGATCGTGGGAACGACAGGTCCATTACTGTTGTTCGACGATGCGCTGTATCAGTTTTGCTTGCAGAATGGTATTGCGTTTCTGACCGTTCGAATTTACATAGGACTATGGATGGCAGTTATAGCAGTTGTTATATCCGCATTCGAGGGAAGTGTATACGTGCGTCTGTTCACACGTTTTACACAGGAAATATTCTCGGCACTGATCACATTGATCTACTTAGTTGAAACACTCTTAAAATTGGTAAAAGTTTACCAAAGGCACCCGTTGTACAAAGAATATGTTTATGTGGACACTAATAGAATGGCTCCGATTGCTGAAGCTTTCACTCTGGAAGGAGGCAATGATACATCTACAAATATTGCCGACAACTCAACAACGGCAACAACAGCTACGTTTGCTCAACTAGTCACCATGGTGACTAGGCTGTCGGATAATGTCACCGACAAGTTTGAAGGACTTATTCCCTCAGATGAACACGGAATGCGTAATCAACCGAACACTGCGTTGTTCTGTACTATTCTTACATTAGGTAAATCAGCGGCAAAATTAAATGAAATCTCTTGTCTCAACAGCAGTTGAATTTTTGTCTTTTTTCAAGGAACATTTACGGTCGCTTTTTACCTGAAGATGTTCAGAAATTCGCATTTCCTGGGACGGAATGCCAGAAGAGCATTGGGAGATTTCGGTGTTCCAATTTCTATTGCTCTGTTCGTCTTAGTTGATTATTTGATACCAGAGGTATACACCGAAAAGCTCATTGTTCCGGAAGGCATTTCCCCGACTGATTCAGATAGACGTGGCTGGATGATACCACTGGGCCCAGTACCAACGTGGCTCCCATTTGCGGCCGTTATTCCATCAGTTTTGGTTTACATTTTAGTGTTTATGGAAACCCAAATATCCGAACTGATTGTGGTATGTACTTCAACTGTGCATTTGTTATTTCGGGCTAAAGATTTCATGGTCAATTCATATAGGATAAACCTGAAAGAGGATTGAAGAAAGGCTCCGGTCTGCACCTGGACATAGTTCTGCTGTCATTTTTGAATGCATTTTGTGGACTGTTTGGTATGCCTTGGCACTGTGCAGCGACGGTTCGATCCGTGACTCATGTGAGCTCAGTGACAATAATGTCCAGGTAAGTTTCTGTAACTTCTCTCTTTGTACTGTTGGAGTACGAAACCTCTCGATTACAGAACACACGCCCCCGGTGACAAACCACATATTGTCGATGTGAAAGAACAACGACTTTCTGGCTTAGTTGTATCGTTGCTGGTTGGATGTTCGGTGACTATGGCACCGTTACTACGACTTATTCCGATGGCTGTTCTATTCGGTATTTTCTTGTACATGGGCGTCTCATCTATGATAGGTGTTCAATTCTTCGATAGGTTAGTGAAATACACTAACGCATTTCCACATTTGCACGAATCAATCATTCTCTCACTAGATTGCGACTCTTCTTAATGCCAGTCAAGTATCATCCGTCTGAAGAGTATGTGAAACGAGTGCCTACATGGAAGATGCATTTATTTACGTCGGCACAAGTTCTTTCCCTAGCAGTATTATGGGCAGTCAAATCTTCTAGCATATCATTAGCATTTCCGTTTGTGCTCGTTATGATGGTACCACTACGACAATATCTCGGTCGTATGTATAAAGAGCGAGAACTTAATGCGGTAAGTTGCATTCAAGAAACTGTTGCGTTTCTCGAAATATGGGGTCGTAATCTCCTTAGACCTATCGCTTGTCCGTCATATAGATGATTTTCTTCACAGTAACAAAAACGAATTTATGTTTTTCAACAGCTCGACGGAAGTCCCCCAAAAATTGATCCGAACGACGAAGCAGATTTTTATGAGCAATCGTCAATGCCTGCCTAAGCTTATCAATACATATTTTTTACTACCTATGCGGATTGACTTAAATTTTTGAGCGTTTTTTTTAATGTTTTGAGGTACATTGGCCTTTGTAGGCTAGAATATGTAATAACCTATTGTTGAAGACGACGAATAATGCGAAAATTACAGTGTAGATGGGATAGCTTTTCATCGTCATCCCCCACCTCGATTATAATTTTCACATTATATCCATTTGGTTAGAATTACTATTTTAGTGTGAACATACACGCTGGCAGCAAGACCTCACGACAAAATATTTGTAAAAAAAAAAAATCTTAAAGAAATTTATCGTTAACCTTCTCCAGATAGTTATATCATTGGTTATCAGCCGTTGTTGTTACATCTAACTATTGAGACTATAGTAGAATACATGAATCATTTACGTGCGGAGATGTGAGTAACTATACTTCAATTAGTTGAAAATACTTCGACAAAATGAAGTAGAAGATTTGATAACTATTCATGATATATTTGCCGTCTGTGAAAGGTTAATTACGTGTACCTTCTTGTACTTAACTGTATTAGAGAATATTTAGATAACATTAAGACAAACAAATCAAATTTAAGAACGTAGAAGAGGAGTGTTCTTATTCAAATATATTTTTAAGAGAAATATTAATCAAGATACAAGACATATATATCAAAACTAACATAAAAATATATTTATTTACATAAAATACAAAAAGATATTATCCTGGTTGTAGTTAGGAGATAGTGATGATGCTATTAAATGACAAAATCTACAAACTGCAAAGATATATATTTTCAGAGGAAAACAAAATAATTTTTTTTTGAAATTTAATCGATAATACGTTCGTAGAAGTCACATTTCTTATCATAAATCCCCGAACACAAAGCCAACTATTTTTTTTATTTTTTTTTAAACGTTTAAAAATTTCGAAAAAGATATCCGGTTTGGTTATTGATATCAGCTTTTTACCACAATGGCTAACAAAATCATTAAAATTAATTTAGTAATATTGTGGCATTGCCAGTGTGAGTTAGCACAACACTTCTGGCAAAAAAAAACAGACTCGAATTTATCGATGACCAATATTTTCTATTTTACGAAAATTTCTTATATATATTCGTAGTCACTTAGCTTTTTCACAATTTGTCAGACAAATTTACATCAAACACTTTTAAATAACAGACAAAACTGCTGACCTTTCGAATTATTTATAAATAGGAGAAGTCGCAATGGATATACATTGCTTATCAGTACAAACGGTTAGCCATTTGCTATCGATAACAGCGACAAGAATAAGCGATGAACTCTGGCTAATGTTTCCTTATGATACAAATATTGAAGTGAAAGATCTTGTTTCGAACTCCAGAAGATGCTCTAAACAATGAAGTAAGAGGTTTAAAGATTCCGTTGTGTTACGCTTGGAATTTTTTCAAGAGGCACAACAATATGTCCATTAAGGCTTAGATGTAATCAAGTTGAAGAACCTTATTGGTTTTTCCATTTAAATTTCCATTTTCATAACTGGCATTAACGTGAGTTAATTATGCAAATAGGTTTAACGCGAGACAACTGGTACGTTGAATTCACATCGCGTTGCCGATTCGTTGTCATGTAGGTTACTACCGGCAGCCGGTACATACTCGGTATATTCAACATTACAGCTGTAGTCTACTAAAATATCGTTTATTTGAAAGCAGAAGACGTTGAGCATAATACATAAGTGCTTAGTGCCCATTTTAACGGCTACAACATTAGATTACAACATTGGATTACGACACCTCGCCTTCGTCTCGCATTAATTCGCACCTCTACACGCCGTAATCTACTATTAGAAACGGCTGGACATCACTGTTAGCGATATCGATGACAAGAATGAGCAACGGATTACTTCTGGCAGATTCCAAACAATATGTGATTTTTCTGACTCTTTCACACATCGACCGTTAAGATCTGTCTCTTTCACACTTTTGTGATTGAGAGTTCACTTAAATGTAACTTGGAATATAGTATCCATAGTGAACATATGAACAAATGTAATGTGGATATTAGCTGATTTTGCCAGCAAGATGGATACTGAAACTAACGAAGTAAACGATTTTGTATTACAGATACAATGTACCTGGCACATCCGTAATAAGATGGTAACAAGTGAACGATTTAATAATTATATTTCGCATGTTGTCTGTGGAAGGTTAACCGTTTCTTTTTTCGATTTGTATTATGTTTAACCTTTTGTTTACAATTTTGAAAAATTATTTCAAATTAAAACGGACGAAATTCTCTAACCAATAAATTTACATTGATACTCTTTCCGTTTGTGATTAGCAATAAATTCCGGTATTACTTATAGCTCCAAAAATTTCTTAAACAATTTCTTTTCACTAAAACATACTCTGCTAAACTGCCAAATAACCGAATTGTAATTTCAAAATTTAAATGCAATAAATCAAATTCTTATTGACTGTTATGAAACGCCATGAATTCTACGGAATAGTGATCACGTTATTGAAGCTGATATGCATTGGTCTAACTAAAGATGAGTCTAAAACTATATTCGATGTGAAATTAGAGCTATAGAAAATTATTACATTCGTTAAGTTTAGCAAAAAATTAAATTGTTAAAGAAAAATCTAAAGGAAATTTATTTACTGTTAGATATTTGTAAATTAAATTCAATTATTTCTTACTAAAATGTGACTTTAGTGTAATCTAGATATAATTTAAAGAAATCAATTTTTCGAACTATTAAAACTCTAAATTTAAAGAGAAAATAAAATTGGCTTTGATTGAAATTGTAAAAAGAAATGTAATTTAAGTTGCACAAGAAAACATTTTTAGTGAGGAAGTGTGTAAGGAGAAAGCTGTGTACTTCTCCAGAAACGACTGTGATTAAGGAGGCAGGTGGCCGAATGTTATATATTATGTACGAATCATACACTTAAAGAGGAAAATGTGTACAAAAATGTGAATCGTATATTAAACAGTTCTGTTTTCGTTGACAATATGATTTAGTTGTAAAAACAAAACTTATTTTCCAAGAGATGGTTAATTTCGTAAGAATTATGTTTATGTTTAGTAACTTACCTTATTCCCTTAATCATTGAGAAAGATTTTAGTTTTTGATCAATAAACTTTTACGAATTATTAAAATGGTGTATTTTACGCGAAGAGTGCCCTCTCCTCTTGGACCACTTGAAGATAATTTTTTGTCATGAATCTGGGCTGCAACTACTGCTCACGCTCCTAAAACTAATTTTATATTCATCCTAACGAGCAAATGACGATACTGGCAACTGACTCTTCTTAGAGACGTTAAAAGGGAAACTGTTATCCGATTTATTTTGTATATATGACATATCTGTATTATCTGCGAGGTTCAAGTATGTTATTGCATCAGACTGTTGGAGTACTCCAAGAATATCTAAAACCTGTTATCACGTTTGACTTTTGACTGACAAATCGAATTCTCATTGAGGAAATACTGAGCAAAATCTGCCGAGGATAGCCGAAACTTATCAAAGAATCTTGACCTGGCACAGGTGGCAATATGTAATTATCGAAAACTTCTTTTGATTCATAGATTGACCTTAAATCTTATCAGAGATGAGTTAATGAAAAACCGAAATTATGCTTCGGTTAAGACCGAAGTATTATTAACCTATCACAGACGTCAAGCATATTAACAGTTTAACTATCCGATCTATTACTTCATTTGATCGAAGATTTTCATAGATTGATTTCAGAAATCTTTTACGACATTTGTTTTGAACATGCTTTTTGCTATATAAGACCTCATTACTCAGAACTTGTTGTTTATTATTGCTGTCGTTGTCGATAACAGATGACAGCCGTCGTACTTGTAGAGCATACGACATCCGTGAAAACCTTTCGAGATCACGATTCTCTCATTTTTGGTTAATTAGTAACTTTGACGAGTCTAGCTTCATCTTCTTCATGGTTTCGCTGAAAAGTTTTAGATTAACTGAACCAAAATCTGTCTATCTCTCTCTGTCATCTCTGAATCTATTATTACAATAGTTTTAAATTTATAATGCGATGTACTTACCTTTAATTTATATTTACCATCCAATAAGGAACTGCTAGTAAAGCGCTAGCAATATAACAATTTCGTGAAAGATGGATGACATCTAGTAAACTAGTTCTAAAGGGAGTGTTACTACTGTGGAAAATACTTCTACGACGAGTAATGATACCTTTCTAGAAAAATGTTTTGATTTCGGGTCAGAGCATGTCTTGCCTACTGATTGCATTCGCTACATTCAATTGAACAAAACCTTTTTTTCTTCAAATTATTTTATTAAAATTTTTTGTTTTTTGGATTTCGTAACTTTTTGTTACCAATTTTTTTACCGCCCTTGCTTCTTTGCTCTTTGTCGTTGTTAAACCTTTTCTTTTTGGCGTCTTTGCCACCAAACCCCTTACTGCTGTCCCCTCTGCGCTCTTTGTCGTTGTTGAACTTTCTTTTCTTGGCGTCTTTGTTGTGCATAAACTTTGGAACATAACCACGTTTTCTGGACGTATTTGTCATCGTGAATAAATCTGAAAGAAATCAAACGGAAAATTGAAATCTCCATTTTGTTATCCAAAAACCAGTATTTACCCTTATCTGGTTCCTCTCCTACTTCTTCTTTGTAGTACGCAGCATCATCATCTTCGTCCGTTCGATCGTCATCATTTTCATCCTTTCCTTGTCGTTTGAAGCTCTGCTTGTCGTTCAACTTACGATCGACGTTTTCACTTTGGATTTTCTTTCGCTCCAATTTGAGTCGTCGTTTCTCTTCGCGCTGAGCCTGGATGGCAGCCAATTCTTCTTCCGTTTTCACAACTTGCTTATGATAAAGAATTTCACCGGTGAATAAACCATCTTCAACCTTGACCAACTCGATTGTTAATCTGTAAACGAAGTGAATAGTAAACTGATTGCCATCATTGTGGACAACTTTCAATTTGAATGTTTACCTCGGTCCAATTTCATGCAACTTAATTTCTGACTTGTTATTCTCAACGTTACCGCGTGATTTTAGCGTTTGCGGTAGAACGACATGACCGTCATCATCATCTTCGTATTCGGAGTCGGTAGCGACGCTAAAACGAAAAAGGATGTGAAAAATGTTCAAAAATCCGGCAAAACGAAATGCTTACGAAGTTAAAAAGTCGGCAATGTCTTCGCATTTTCCCAGGTTCGGTATTTTCCCGACGACAACTTTCTTTATTCCACGACTCAAGCCAACAGGAGCTACAGTAACACTATAGTGTCGCCAATCTAACAGTTGAGTGACTGGATTGTACGATATTAGCACACATCGTTTGATATTGGACAGATTCACCTGAAACCGAAGCAGATTTCTCAAATTCTATTCTACACTGCTGTTTGTATCTCGTTCATGGTGTATACAAGGGACAAAACAGAAAACTAAGATGGTAACAACTCACTAAGTAATGGACGCAAGTTACAAATAATGGGTTTGGTCACTGTATGCATGTTAAAGCAAAATGTTCTTACCGTTGCCAAATTGATCGTTGGATACATGTTCTGGAACGTTGATGCCATCAACTTCAAATGCTTCCCTTCACCGGTAAAATTATTTTGTATGATGAGAGGAGCCTGCTGAAACGCCTCTTCGTCCACGAACTGTCGACGATGCAACGCAATAACATCTTTAGCCAATGTAAATTGATGAACTTTGAATGTTAACGTCGGTCCACGGGGAAGCCGAGCCACTTTAAATGACAGTTGATTTTTCGTTTTGTTGAACACGCACATATGTGAAACGTGAAACACTCCCGACAAACTAACAAAATCTTTAATTTTATTGTTTTTTCGCTCTTTTAGAGCCGATGCAGTGAATGGTTCCATCATTCGACGGAAATCTCTGGTGAGGTCCGATATGTATAAACACGGCAGTCCGCGATGTAAAACGAATGAATGTGGGGCTGTAACCACTTCGTTCGGTTCTAAATCGATTGCCGATTTATTTTTACGTAGACTGCGACCCTTCTTTTTGCCCATTTTGATTAAAAAAGTTCAGATTATTCTACTCCAGATGATTCAAGTAAATGAAAACAACGACCACGTGAAAATAAATGTCAAATGACAGCAACGCGACAGTGTTGACAGCGTTCATAGGAATTTTAAAACAGATTTTTTTTGAGTCTAGTACGACACAAAGATGCGAAATAAATTAAAAATTTTATTTAGGTGAAGCAATCAATTTATGAGAAAATCCTAATAATTCCCTTGACTGAAAGTCAGGGTCTTATGAAAGAAAATACCCTTAAATGTCCGTAACGCTAAGTTCACTTTGATATTTTGAAAATGTTCTACATTGGCAAAAAACGTTAAATACAGAAAACGTCCGTAACTCGAGTAATTCTTTACCGATTTGCAAAATTTTGGTTTTAATCGATGGAGAATGAAAATCATGAGGTTAAGTTCGTAGATGGGCAATATTGGGGTAATGAGATGGGAGTAATAAATGATGGAATTTGTTTACGTACTGTCCGTTTGACAAGAGGATCGCCACGGTTCAGCAGGGGGTTTTGAACATTTGTTTTTTACACGTTGGCACACGTGCTCTTGTCAGATTCAAGATTCTTTTTACGAAGGTTACGCTGATTATACTTTGTGAAAAAGGCCAATACCTTGCAAATATGTCACATCTTGGACAGAATTTGACACTGCAATATCTGCAACATGAAAAAACTAAATGTTCGAAACCCCCTGAAACCCCGTGCTTCCACCTACGTAATATACACAAACTAGGTGAGCCAATCTTAATTTATTCTCAAGAGAATTTTATTCCTTGTTACCACGATAACTTCCGTAATTCTTATCAGATTTTCAAATTTTTTGTGTAATTCGACGAAGATTTTTGAGGTTGAGTTTGCAGATGGATAATGTTTGAACAACGAGATGGGAGAAATTCTTCACAGACGCTTTTCCTTGTGGACTCGATAACGCGAGTAATTCTTTACCGATTTTCAAAATTTTGGTTTTAATCGACGGAGAATGAAAATGATGAGGTTAAGTTCGTGGATGGGCAATATTGGAGTAATGAGTTGGGAGTAATTCTCAAGAGAGTCTTTTACTTGTTACCGCGATAACTTCCATAATTCTTATCCGATTTTCAAAGATTTTGTCTTAATTGACGAAGATTGAAACTCTTGAGGCTGAGTTTGCAGATGGATAATGTTCGAACAACGAGATGGGAGAAATTCTACACAGATGCTTTCTCTTGTTACCACGCGATAACTTGAGTAATTTTTACCCGATTTTCAATTTTTTTGTTTTAAATGACAAAGAATGATATTGAAGTAGTGAGTTTGGAGTAATTGTAAACATAACTTGTTATACCACGACATTTTTGCAACGGATTTCCAGAAAAATTTCTTATCTGACGAGTTGTGAAATTCTGGATTTCTGGTCTAACAATTAAGAAGTACTTCCCAAAAGAGTTTTTGCTTGCTTGCTTGAGAAACTGATAGCTCTAGTAATTCTCAGAGGCTTCAAAAATCAATTTCGACCAGTAGCGTAATTCATGTGGTTAAACTCGAACATTGGAATTTAATCGGACTAGTAATCTGGGATATACGACAATTTTGCGTGAAATCCGTATTCTAAAAAAAAAATTTTTTTGTTCCTAAAATGTTTGAACTAGTGTGAACTTTGCGGCCAGAGCGAAGCGAGGGCCGTAATTCACACGAGTTTTATTTTTTCAAGAGGTAGGCAAGAAATACGCCACCTTTTCAGCGCTTTTAGAAGACTATATAGGAGACTCATATTAGGAGTAAAACGTACGTCGCTAGACCTTCCACTCATTGCGCTTTTTAGGAGACAATATTCAATCGTTGTAAATATTGTTTGTTTGTATTCTTCTCAGTGTATGTATAACGTATAACATACTCAAAAATGCCTCTCCTGATCACATCGTGTTATAATTTCCTATTTTCCATGTTTAGGCTTATGAATATTTGAACGAGTGTGAACTTTGCGACCAGAGCGAAGCGAGGGCCGTAATTCACACGAGTTTAATTTATTCAAGAGGAAGGCAAGAAATATGCCATTTTAAAAGAGTTTTTAAGTACTCATACTTATTGGATGTAAAACATCGCTCGCTGAACCTTCGATTCACGCTGCTCTGAAGAAAATTAAATAAATTTTGAGTTTTCTAAACACCCAGTGAAAATAAAAGAGATACTCAATTAATGATGTAGCAAAGAGACTAAGAGACCATTCTTGTTTCGCTTTTTCATCTGACTATAATTTTGTGTTTTTCAAAACAACAGCTTTTTTAAAAATGGTAAGACAACTGAGACTGGAATTATTGAAAGTATTGATAGTCAGTCAAGGGAAATGACCCACCCAAGTGGTGGGGCCTAGTTATCGGGTGGTAATAAACTGATCGGCGAAAAATTTGGTTTTGCTCTACTGAAAATTATCGAATTATACCAACGAAACCCAATCAGTATGTAAAGAAAAAAAGGAAAATTTCAGTCGATCAAAATGGTTTTTTTGTATATCAGTTTATAGTATTCCATTTTTATCGACATTTGATGTGACATTGCCACTTAATGGCTAGATGGAGACGGTTAAATCTGTTTCTTGCTTTTGTTAAAGCATTAACCTGTTACAGATGGCAAGCATATGACCAGTACTAATTTCGGGTGTATTACTTCCATCGATCAAAGTATTTTTATTCTCTTGATTTCAAATCTTGTACTTCAATTATTTTTAACATGCAATTTGCTGTATAAAAGACCATATTACCCAGAGCTTGTCATTTGTTGTCGTCGGTATCGATAACAGATGAATAGCCGTATGAGACAGGGTAAGAATCTTGGACTTCGTTTATGTATAGCCACACATTTTGCTATATATACGAGTTGTCGATTGTTGTCGATAACAGAATCAGTGCTTATCCCTTCATTAGATTCCTTTTGATGTACGAGCTGCTTATGGGGATAAAAAAACCCTTAACTAAATGTTTAGTAAATAATAAACTCTCAGACAACACACCAGACATAAGATCAATACACAACATAATTTTGACTGTAGTCAGAATACTATCTTAGCGCAGAATTCACAGCTGAGACACTTGAAGATGAGTTTTCTTCAACTCTATAAGTATAGAAAACACACAATCATCTCTCACTAGGTTCTTTCGGATCTCCCTTCATGAATTCGTCAGTCGAGAGAGTGGTTCAATCTGAGGGGGTAAAAACTGTATGTGATTTTTCTGATTTTGTTGATTTTTTTCTTCAAAAAAATCTCTTGACTTTTCTTGGTTTTCTTGCAATTTTCACTATCTGCTTCTATTTTACAGTAAAAATATACAAGAGTTCAAGTTGACTTGAAAAAATGAAGAAAAATCAACAAAATTGGGTAGTTTATACTCCATTGGTTCAACACTTCGTAGAAAATCTCCAAGGCAATCTTTTTTTTCTTGATAGCCATGGGTACAAACTCATACTGGGTATGCAATTTGATCCCTTATCTGCAACTTAAGCTTTCCTTCAACATAAGTATTGAAATCCATGTCTTGTAGCTGTATTTGAAAATGATTGGAAGAGAAAATTCTGACCTTACTTAACTTAAATCTGAAGTTCAGATAACTGAGTTATCATAACTCTCGTCAGATTTCTATTTTCATGGAAAACTTTTGCAGACATACCTGAAATCTGACCTGATTTACCTGAACTTTTACTGATTTTCAAATTTAGGATAAATTCGGGTTAGTTTAGATACAAAAGCTGAAATTCAACTGAAATGCAAGTTCTGAATCAAGGGGTACCAGACCTGTTCCGAAACTTAGGTAATTAACGACCAATTTTTTTGTCGGCACAATCGTTATTTTCCTTTCATTTTGCCAATATTTCCATCAAATTGGTGCCAATTCTTGGCTTTATATTGGTTTATATTGGAAAAAGGAAAATTATATTGGTAAACCGGGAAAATATTATATCTCGAGTATAATTTCACATTATGTAACTACATGCAAACTTATTTTCCTCGTACATTACTATACCAGGGAAGTAATTTGATATTTCGTATACAGATGAGTACATCTATCTACGGTTACTTTACGAGCGATGTGAAAACTTTTCCATAGGGGAGGAATAGTATTTTACATGACTAGCGATAAAAAGATGAAAAGTAGATTTTTCGTGTGAATTTTGTTAGCCGAGGTCAATAAACACACGAAAACGAGACTTTTCACTTTTTATACCGAGTTATGTAATGGATTTTACATGCTAAGGGCGTCGAAAGAAGTGCTTGAAACATGAAAAGTACGGTTTTCGACGCATGTAGCATGTAAAGGTCATGTAAAGTAAAAATCAGTTTCTTTTGAGGTACACGTTTGGGAATAGAAACATAGTTGCTTGAGCGATTACTTGTGTTTTTCCCGCATTCAATTGTGACTTTTGATTTCTGTCAACGCACTTCAAGCAAAAGTGTTTTGATTGACAGGTGAAAAATAGAGTAGTTTTTGTAGAGAGTCGTCATTTAATATTTTATGAGGTGAGTCTGGTGCGATTAGCAGCAGCGCAGAATTTTAGAATTCCAAACAAATTTTAATTTGAATGAACGGCTCAGTAGCCGTATTCCTATTTCTAACAGTGTAGTTAAATATACACTGTCCTGTGTCAGTACTTTATTTGGGGTAGCACTCATGCTTGAAGCAAGGCTGTAAACTTTGGGGAGGTCAAGCAGATACAGACACGCGGGTGACACACTACACTTGCTGATAACATGGTGGATTTCATGCAAAAATTCACCTACTGTGATGATTGTCATTGCCGTGATGATGTTGGGATTTTTTTTTGTATGTAAAATGATCAGACGTGGTGTTTCCGCGCATCTAATAAAATAGCGGTATGCGTTACAAAATTTGGAGCATCAAAGTCTTAATGTTGAATAACATGAAATTTTTATTTAATATATTTTGTGTGTATTTTTACTATATAAACAAATATTAGACAAAAATGGAAATAAAATTAAATAAAAAATTACAACTAATGTTCCTACAGTAAACGTAAACGTTATTTTTATATAAAAGCAAAAAGGAGCGTGTGTAAATTGGTTGTTAATTTGCATGATTTTTTAGTAAACGAATTTTGGACATTTTTGTTTAGAAATTTCTTTTCTTATAATTTAAGAAAATCTTACTAAAAAATAGCTTTTCCTCTTTTTCCATTTTCCTTACATATGAGAGATTTGTCATCATTTTTTTTTTCAAAAACCACATCAAGTGGAACGCAATTGGTTTTGTTTTTGTAAAAAATAAAGTTAAAAGTTAAACATCGAAAATTGGTTCTAAACTCTAGATTAGTATTAAATAAACATTTTTTAACTAAACATTTCAAATGATTTTGTGATTTTTCGTTTTTTTTAAGATTTTTTAATTTTTATATTTTTTTCGTGCAATTCTCATTCCAAAACAGAATGTACATTAAAACATTCATCAACCAGGTACTCGACAAATAATATTTTCTTTGTGAAATTTTATTTTCGTTTTTTTTTTTGTTTAGAAAATTCGTTTACAAAACTAAAATTGACGAACAAAAAAAATGTTAGTTTGGATTTGCAATTAAATATAAATCGTAATCTTATATTCAATCGAAATGTACGATGTCCGATGGTCTATACAAAAAAGAAGAAGTAGCAAGAAATCCTTTAAAATTCATTGAGCCATCCACCCTCAACAAAATGAAGAAACAAAAAATGGAACAAGACCACAAAAAAAAACTAAAAACAAAAAAAAATCATCGAAATCGAACTCATATCTCAATTGCTATCTTGAATATAGTCAACAGTTTTCTATATAGGACGGCTGTGTCTGTTAAATTAAAAAAAAAGATTTCAGAAGAATCATCTCATTCCTCCCTTAATCTCACTTCTTAATAAAAGATTTAACTTTCTTCACATAACGATTTAAAAATGTTTTCTTCTTATTATCACTGTCCTTCGACGTAGTTGATCCTTGGCGACTGTAGGCGGTTAAATTCGACACTCTGTCATCATCGACTGGACGAGCAGCAGCGACACTAGAATCGGTCTCATTTGACTGTGGAACCGTATTTTGAACGGTAATCGTTTCACAGCTGCACGGCTTTTCCGTTTGCGATGGATTTAATGACGATGCAGAACCGATGCTGGATGTATCAGCTTTATCACCTGTTTCATCGTCTTTGACCAATTCGGTGCTTGGTTCGGTTGTCATTGATAGTGTATCGATTGAACTATCTACACTCTTCGAGTGGCTGTCATAGTTTGAATGAATTTCGTCTCGTTCATCAAGTAAATCTTCTAGGCTGCGTGAACGGCGGTGATTAGTTGATGTTTGATTGATAGAATCGGTTGTATCATAACTGGTGTGAGTGTGACTGTCAGTTGTTGTTAGTGTGTTGGGTGTATCGTCCGAGGCCCCCTCGGTGTTAATGTTATCAATTGTTGTGCATTTGTTATTCGCTGTGTCGAGTAGCCCATCGAGACTTTGGCTTCGCTTGCCAATGGTACTTGGTGGCAATGGCGGTCGATGATGTGTAATACCAGCAGCTGAGCTTCGACGCATGCCACATGGACTGCGTTGAGCTGAACCGGCTAGACCGAACTGATTGGTTGGCATTGCAACAAGTTTATTTTGTGCTTGAATGTGATTGCGACCAGGTGAACCATTTGGCCATTTGCGTGCGGGACTCGATGATTTGCGAAATTTGTTGGGGAAATTAAGATTTTTTTGTGATGTTTGCACCGAGGGGCTATCTAGTCAATCTGAGACACGGCCCGTACCCGATGTTGATCCATTGGCTCCATCTTTGTCTGAATCATTGCTGTGCATTCTTTGGTAGATTAACGGATTCTGACGAACAGTTGTTGATGCTGTGCTTGGTGTACTAGGCGTCGCGTTTCCACGATAATTACAATTTATTAAATTTGCATCACGTTCACCACGCATGAATCTGTAAAATGTTCGGTTCAGGTTTAAGCTGCAAGTTTCGCGGACTTTGATTGTTCTTTTACCTTTCAAGTTTATCCACGCATGCATCCTGATAGTCATGTATCCATCGGACGCCATTAAAATGGCATACGGTTCGCATATCTTCAGGTAACTCTTCGGCTTCTGGCCACTGGAAATTGTCAATAATCGGAATTATATTGCAGTTGCTGGTCAATGCTGCCACAATTTCCTGTAAATCAATTTTCGATTTTTATTATTTTCATGTGGAATGAATTTGCGTATAGTGTCGAAACTCACCCGGTGAACCCAATCCTTTCCTTCGACATCTTCAATACATCGATCCAGTGAGCGAGGTGTTAACACCAAAATGAAATGCTTCGCCTGTCTAATACTTTGTAGTAAATTGTTGTCAAATTTGCCTGCTTCTAAGCGTTCCACGTCAATAAATACTGAGAATCCCCGTAGTTGCAAATGAACCTTTGAGAAGACAAAGACAATTTTTTGTTAGAAAAATATTTTTACAGCTTTCAGTATCCCATTACTCACCTTTAATAAGCTGGCTAATTGTGATCCGTTGCTTCTTCTGTAACTCACAAAAACATCCAATGTTTTGTCCATATTTTCGTCTGACGACAAGGCCAAAGTGGTTTCCAAACTTTTTATCGAATTCAAAATCCTAAACCGATGAATCGAATTTGTGATTCCACACTCCACGATCAGTTGTTCGTCGTTCAAATTTTTCAAAGATTCTTTGTCAACACCTGCATTCAGCATGGAATACGTGTAAATACTGAATTCGGGTCCAATATTTTGCAGGAAATTGTTGAGACAGGCCACATCTTTCGAACTGTAATCGGCCATTTTCTTTAAATTTTCCAGTTCCCTTCTGAACCGGCGCCGCCTGATGCCATTCGAAATACCAATATCTTCTCGTAGATTTTCTTCAGTCAGTTGTAACAGTAAATCACCATCAACACGTGAGTCGTAAAAGTTCTTTATGTATTCGGTGAATCCGATCTGTTTCACCCACTGGCTAACATCTTCTACCGACCACAGTGGAACTTGTTGCGACAATTTGTGTGGCACCTCTTCGCCAATAAGTCTTAAAGCCTGAGCGGCAAATTTCGATGCAATGGCGTTCGGACAACTGGCCACGGTTTTCAGTGGTTCAATAGCGCCAATTTCACGGAATATTTCTGTGTTTCCCTGTTCTTTCTTGATTCCGGCCTCCATGCAGAAGTGAAAAGCTGCCAAGTTACGTGCCTCCTCTCTGTTCGAACTTAATACAGGCACCAAGCGTTGAAGCCAGTGTTTACTTTGACCGTGAGCATGAGCCAAATTCGATTTTGCAAATTCAGATGGATTATGTGACGTAACAAATGGTTCAACAAGATCCAAGGTTCCTGATTTTAGGACTTCTGCTTCAATTTCCTTGTTTGCAACCAAAACAGCGATGGCCAAACAAGCATAGTACTTAATGTTGTCATCATCGTGAAATGCTAGTGGAAACAGCCACATTGGTACCTTCCGATTGATCATATGGATTTGATTCTCGGCACCGCCATACAACGATAAATTAGCTAATGCCATAGCACAATGTCGTAACGTTTCAACATCGTTTTTCCGACATTCGAATAGTACAGCGTCTAGACCGCCTAATCGAATCACATCCGAACAAGTACCTTCACTGTGTTTGAACAGATGCTCTAAGATTCCTGTACCGACCCTTGAATGATCTGTTTTCAGATTTTTTGTACACACACAGGCCACGTTTACAACTTTTTCTAATCCGTTGTCCACAACATGAGATCTATTTTCAGTGGTTAAACATTGCTCCAGCAATCGAGCTGATGAAAATTGTAAATCGCGATCACGAGCCACACAGTTCTTCATTAACAGGTCCAAACCGCCACTGTTCCGCAACGTATTACACAAACTGTAACCCAGTTCGTGACCATAAGTTGGTACTGCCCAAGCTTTGCGTACAACCTCATTGATGCCGTCTAAAACAGTTGGCACCTTTTTCTCGTGCTCCGGCCGTTGCAGGGACTTCATGTTCGTATCCAAATAGTGAGAGTACTTGTTGATGGCATTCTCAACATCTTTGGTATTGCCATTATTGCACAACTGTTCCAAGTCGTCAAAACTGAGCATCTCATCGACTCTGCTGGAACCATTGATTTGTCGGACAGATGAAGACATTGTGCCAGTAATTGTTTTCTCATGCCCTCGTTTGAATTTTTCTTGATTGAATATGCCCGACGAAGTAACCGTTTGCCGTCGTTCTGCTTGTGAAATGGTTCTGTCCTCTGAAGTGAATGTATTGCTTTTTATTTTTGTATGCGCGGCCGACACTTGATTTGATTCTTTTTGTTGGATATCACCGGATGTAAATGACCGTGCCTCCTGTAAAGATAAAATTTGAATTAATTTTGGAAAGAAAGATTTAGTTTTATAAAATAAAGGAAGTTCGCTTTTATTTCAAAATATTTGTGGGAGAGTCAGTCGTGTTCAAAAAATATATAAATTTGCGTCTTGACCATTCTAGAGCAACAAAGCTTTTAAGTTAATTTTATGGCTAGAAAATAGTGATGCCTAATTGAAGATAAAACAACGTAAAAATAACTGTTATCGATTTCAAATCAGCTCTATCAGCTATCAATGAAACTTTTGATGATAAGGAAAATCGATTACAAAATAAGAACAGAAAAATTCTCTATCAGATCTATCGTTGTTTCTCCCATTCATTGATCAATAACCGATACGACGTTCATTTAATGACCTTTTATGATGAGTGAAAATTAAACCTATCAAGATCAAGCGCCAATGGTTCGTGAGAGAAAAGTAGCTTGTTGTGATTGATGAAGCGGCAATTGATTTTGAAGGTCAGTTTAACGTTTGAATTGGGTCTTTGCTTAGATCGTTGCATTAACAAGTTTTATGATTGTAGTCGATTAATCAGTTAGAGTTATCTTAAAAATGATCTTAAAATGATCTTAGTGAACAAAATTCACTTTTTTTTTCCCTTATTTTACCTCGTGTTCAACTTCAATAGGTATTTGTCGTATGGACTTATTCACCAAACTTGTGGGACTAGTTGGACTCATCGGACTCGTTGGACTCAATGGACTCGTTGGACTCAATGGAGTCGATCGGCTCAGTGGACTCAATGGAGTTGACGGAGCTACCGAGCTAGGAGATAATGGTGGCGACAATGGACTTTCTACGATACTAATTAGCGGACTCAGCGGATTGCTCGTTCTACCCGGTTGTGGTGTTGGAGTATTCGGCAGTTCAACCACGGGACTAGGAGTCCGTTGTGGCACAAAGTCGGATTGACCACTGGATCGAAATATTCCTTTTCTCACGGGCCACGGTGCCTTGTTAGACATTTTTGTAACGAAATTTTCTGTTCACCAATTTAATGTTACTTTAGTGGATTAAGTCTTTGACGCAGTATTCAACACAACAGTTCAAAATGAAAATTTACACAGTGTGGGTAAATCGAATGAATTTCATAACAGTTTCCACTGGGACAGTATAATGCCACCGAATTTTCATAATAATTTTCTTTTCCTTTGACCTCGAAAATAAATTTTTGAAAAATAAATTTTTCACGATGAAAATGTGTTCACTGATTAATCCCAAAATAACCACAACTTTCTCAGTTGTCTTAATAAAAATTAATGCGAGTATCAACAGTTCGTTTGACACAAAGGGAGATCTTTTCTTTTAAAATTTTGTTTTTTATCGCGATTCGGTGAACCGTTTCACCACTTTCATTAAACTGAAACTTCAAATTCTATGTGATCGGTGTGTAGTATGCACGATCGCCGATTAGTGGTAAAGAACTTCGGGCGCGCTTAATCTCATTTCAGATTGAATGTTGACCGATACACAACTCATATACACTCATGCTCGGTTACAAATAATACAAAACGACACGACCAAAATAGCTCGAATGTGTACACACAATCATATTACATTATTATCATCGCGCAAAAATTATTTGATGGTGAAAACTTTCGTCATGAGTGGTTTTAAAAATAAATTTCATGTTTTCGACGAACTGTGAATGAGAAGTTTTGCTCATTCGCGTTGAAACCAAATTACATTCTGAACTTGAACTGAAAGCTCACCGATGCGATCGATCTGTATAGGACTCCTAATAATAATTATGGGAAATCCAGAAATCGGAGTTCTAGTGAGGGCAGTAACAGTTCAAATAATTTGTTACTACCCACATTAAGCAGGGAAACAAAAATAAAAAAATTCGGTCGAAAGTCGAAATAATAACGGTAAATGATGGTACGCGATATTGTGTGGGGCCTTACCCCTCGTGTCAAACGTATTGCTACTGCCTAATTAATTAACCTAACGACAGTCTCGTAAACGTGAATTTTTCGTTGATATCGCTTGGTACAATCGATTTGAGGAGTTTCTTTGATTGTATTGTTCACGTTGCCAGCTTATAAATAGGATAGATCTGCTTTGCATCACAGTAAATTCACCTGATCGAAACAAGCTCGTTAACCATTACGAATTTTTATTGTTTTCTCATGAAATGTTGTTTAGAGCCGTCTAAAAATACGCTAGGTATTGTTTATTAAGTTAGCTCTGCTTACATTATACCTCGCTATAAATAATTGGATTTTATTAATTCTAGGAACTCACAGCTAAAAACAGTCCTGTTATTTACGAGCCTTTCAAGTTTGCAATAAAACATCTCTAGATACGTTAATCATTGTCATAACAATGAACACAAAATCGAATGGAAATAAACAATTGCGATGTGAAGTTCCGAAACAGCACGGTTATATAATGAAGTTTTCCCTATTTTCCTTCGACAATGAAACGGTTGTAAACCAGTACAATCTACAATCAACTCACCAGAACTGGTTTTACTCTGTCCAGCCTAATTAAAATCCCGATTGTCCTCTGCAGTAATGTTGTTTGTCGAAAAGTTCCCATGCCAACAAACATTATTCCACTTTTCTTACACTTTCATTTTTATTTCCATCAATCTGTTGGTACAACCAACACATCAGACTATGACTGGTGCAACAAAAGAGTCTCAATCAAAACCAATCACAAATAATCGGGCAATTAAAAGATCAAAAGACACTGAAACTTAAACTTATCGCCATGAAAGACAAACCCTTATTTGAAGAAAAGAGTGTGTCATCCGCCGGTCATACATAAAATGTGGAGCATGCGCTAACTATCCGATTTCCCTATTCAAACGATTTTCATAACGTTATCATAAAACCAATGTGCAAGCTAATAACATTCTAGCTGTGTGTATGAAGTGCTTGTGCGAATATTAAGTACACTTACTGTTTCTGTATGTTACGCACCACACGATACATACGCCGATTGTACATAACCAACTATTGGTGTAACTTGCTGTGTATTATTATGACAAAGAAATATGGTCACCGGAGCTTTTCAGAAATGTTTTATAACAAGGGCATCCTTAGGGAACACCAGATATATGAATATGCCTGACCCTGAACCATTGTAGCTACTGTTTTATCGTAACAGAACTTTTCGCAGGAAATCAGACATATGATTCAGGGATGAATCACAGGAAGTTAGTCAAACACATTTCGAAATAAAAGCGAAGGTTCCACAAATGAGTTAAACAAAAAAAAAATCGTGAACGAGAATGTGAACCTACCTTAATTATAGCCGCATTTTGTTCAGCCGTAACGCCATCCATTTCAATTTTATTCCTAACAGCTGCAGCTGCTTTTGCTTCCTTATAATCTATATCACCAGCTTGAAGTCTTTTCGTTTCGGCTGTATTGGTTGATGCCTTTAGAAAAGCAAAACGCAATTAGCATTGCAGCAAAGTTTTCGCTTGCACATTTAAGTCGAAACTCACCGATTCACTGCTGTATCCATCGGTTATGATTTGATTTCTTGACGCAGATACCGTTCTTGTCTCCTCAAATTTGACCGTATCACCTATCGTTTTAAGTTGATGGCCATTTGACAATACCATTTCGCCGGGACGGTTCGTTGTCAAATCCAAGTGTAATTCTTCGGACGGAGTGTCATCGGGAAATGTAACCAACGGCTCATTATCAGGTCCGTCGACTAGATTTTCGATCGATGATCGTATTCTGCAGAAGAAATTTCATTGTGAAAAGTTAGTTGAAGAAGAGACACAAAATTTTCGGTTAACAAACTTTTCTGTTAGCTGATTCATAGTGGTAGTATTTGATAGTTTGATGTCACCGACGCCTTGCGTACGACCCATTGCTGCTAAAGTGTTTATTTCGGACATGGAATTTTTTATGTCACTTAAATCACGCTTAAGTGCATGAGCTTTCCTTTCAGATGTCGACATTTCGGACGTTGATCGAACGTGATGTAGCCGCTGTGACGTACTAGTTAATGTACTACTGGACGTTGTTGTGCTGCTGTTTACCACCTAAATCGAATTAAAAAAAAGTTATTTTCTATCGAATCGTTTGACTTGTTGAACATTTCAAAACTATGCTCAGTAATGGTCTAGTTAAACATAGACGTACACTACAGAGCTCCTGTGTACATCACTTTATTAATAGTTTATTAAATGAACTTAGAATTTATTTTTAGAATTCCATTTTCAAGATTTTCAATCCGGCCATCTGGCATTATGTTGAAAACATTCAATTTTAGATTAATAAACTAAAGATCGTTCATGGCAGCGTATCATTACTTTCATCCATAATTTAAATATTATTCCAAAACGAAAATCAATCCTGACTCACTTTTCGCTTTTTGTTTGTATTCTTTTTGCAACTCTACTTTCACGGTATTTTGACTGCTGATTGAATTTTTTATCTGCGTCCAATGCAATGAATAAGAGCAACACTGTGCTATACCACAAACGGTTGAATTACTTCAAAACCTCGTGTTCACAGGTAAATGTTAAATTGTAACTAGAAATGTACTTAAAAATAAGTTACGAGAGAAGTTAAAAAAAAAAAAAAAATATTTCGAGTCGTTCGTTTATCGGATTGAAAAGTTCGTTCGTTGTGCGTGTTCGTCTATTGAAAAACTGGCACTGATCTGAGATTCTGTCGCGAATCAAATAACATTGTTTGTTTTGTCACAAGAAAATTCATTTCTTGATAGTATGGTCCGCTGATACTTTGCATTGGTTTATGTTAATTCAGCAGCGAATTTATTGTAAATGGTTCAGGAACGAAAATGAGAGAATTTTCGATTTTTTTTCTCATGATTTCTTTCTTTTCGATCCAGACGACAAAAATAAGCTTTGAAAGGTAATAAGAAACAATAGCCAAACAACAAAAATGAGAATTTTCATTTCAATAGACTGAATGCAAGAATCCATTTTTTTCATTCCTTCGATAGAGTTTTTTTAAGTTTAGAGTTCTTATGGCACTCTGGCTGTAATAGATGCTTTTATAGGAACGGATAAACCTAAAACATCAATTTCGTATTTCAAGGAATCAATTTGTACCGTGACTCGATCCGTGACTGCGAAAATGAGGTGCATATGAATTTCCTACATTTATCGCTACTTCGGACCACACTGTGATCTTTGAATAAGTGAATGAATCATGGATAATTCTAGTGAATCGCGATCAGGCGTAGAAAGTCATTACAATTATCGTGAGCGATGAGGGTATAATATAATGTCAATGATTTATAAATAGAGGCCGGGCTGGCTTCGACAACCCTTTATCAAGCAGAAACTTGTGAATCAGTGGATTCTGATTGACAAAATTTTTGGAAACTTTAATTAAAGTTGTTCATTATCACGAAACACTAGCCAGGAATTTTAACTAGCCAACAATTTTAAATGCGATACGTTTCATCGGTTAATAACATTGCAAATACTGGTGAATGGTACTTCTCGTGACAAATTACGAAACGTCAACAATATGACTCGTATAATAGCCTTCACTTGAATTGCTAAGTCTCTCGTCTCGACACTACGACATGAAACGATTTCACTAAGCAAAGAACATGATGATATGCGCAAAAATTCTTTTAAATTCAATGAACAATAAGTATAAATATCGTGAAGCCTCCAATTCGTGGAATTGTTTAAACAAACAATTCAGAAATACATTTTCGTTATCTAATCACTTCAAAGTTGAAGAAGAAAAGTGTTTGAAAGAAAAAAAAAATTGAAATTCATTCACGCTAAGAAAGTATTAGTTTTATTGCATAATAAAGAAGTGGTCACGTTCAATCGCTCACGATAGTTGATTGATATAAAGTGGAAAAGAATACTTTGTTTTCGCTTCGTCTCTCCGTGAATGGAGAAACATTGGACAATGTGTCGATTTAAAACATTTGAATCTCGGTACAATTATAAAAATAATCCGATTGACTAAACCATGATATCTTAATACATGTATATGTGTATGATCTGTGAAGTAAACACTTGAAGTTCGTTTATGAATGAATTGTATAGTTCGTGTACCACTTATCTGTGTACTAATGACATGCGACACTTCAGTTTGTATGTTTGTATGAAGCTAATTACCGAAAGGATTAATCGTAACGAAAAGATTTATCAAAGAAACCATTATCTAGACCCATATGGGTATATCACTGTATGTGACACGTTTATTCAAATTCAATTATTAAATATATTCATGCATGTGTATAAAACAAGCTAATTCCAAGCTAAATCATTCATTCAACACTCGACCGAAAAAAACAGTAACATGTTTTAAGTATATAAAAAGAACAACAACGCGAGCGGCAAATAAGAAACTACGTCTTTCGAATGTTTGGTTTGATAACGTGAAACGCAGGCGCGTGAATTTCAGTTATTAAGTAATGTCTGTTATCAAATGCCGGCATGTTGGTGTTATAATTTTGCAGAAGTTAAAATACGTCATTGACGCAAATATATGGCATGAATACAATGGTTACGACGTGAAAACAGATGAATTTAGAATTAAGATTTTATGGTTCGGTTCGATTGTGTGAAGCAATTTAGGTTGAACAAAATTGCGAACTGGATTTTCGTGCAAATGCCGAGTTTTATGACGATTTTAATGAAAAAAATATTTAATGAAGAGACAAAGTGGCTATGAAATGCTGGCAGTTTTCGATGTTTTCAAGTAAATGTTATGTGGGCGATAAAAGTGATCAGTGATATTGTCGAATCTGTTATGTGTTCTAAGTATTTTCGACAGATCGCTATAAAATCTTTTACTTCATAAGACTTAACGTACATTTTTCTATTTACGTATAGAAAGGCTTCTTTTTGTTGGAGATGTTGACAACAGAAGACATATTAGATCAATATATAAACATACCTGAGAAGATGATTCTTTGAGACTACTGGTGCTCGAATTCATCACGTTTTGCCTAGAGTTTGTGGTCGCATTAAGAGCTTTTTTCTTTTGAAAATTTTCCAACATTGCTGCCATTTCCGGACTAACATTTGCCGATGTATCAGGAAATTCGGACATCTGAAAAATAATTAGAAAAAAAATTATTCAATTTGTTGGTGGAGGTGGAGACATAAGTTTTTCGATATTTAGTTTAAAGGTTCACAGTGTGTACATCCTTGAATACAATATAATCAATAGATTTTACTTGAAACAGATTTGAATAATAAAAACAAAGATTTGTAGTGCCATAGTTAAAAAAACTGAATCCAAAAAAAGAATAAAAATTTCGTAAAACAAGAAATATCTTAATATTGCTGTAACGATTAATGAGTTTAGATTGTTGAATGATAAAATTTTTATTTGCTTTAATGACGGTTTTAACTGTGAAGTAATTTTTGACCATAAAACAGTTTAAAAAACCGGATATTTTAATTAACAAAAAAAAGTTCACAGGAAAAGAAGAATTTGCAATTTTATCTAATTTATATAAAGCCAAGTTTTTGTCATGTTTGTGCTTTATAGGCAAATACATTTTCTTTTATCTAAAAATATTGTGATGGCTTATTTCTCTAAATAACATTGTGATTAATTATAATGCCATGTTGTTTAATTAGTCTTATGCAAGTTCATTAGCTTTTGAAAAAAAAAACTTTTATTAATCAAATGGAAGCGTATCAGAGTCTGATCAATAAATCTGTACCTTCTCTTAGTAAAAGTATTTTCTACTGCTACGTGCAAATCTTTTACTTCATTTTTTTAAACATGCCTTTACCTTTGATTAGAAAACACAAGTGAACATGATCGCTTAAGTTTGACGTGATTATTATAATAGGGGTGACTCAAAACGATTTACATCAAATAACAGACACGAGAAGAGAAATTGTTTTAAAAAAAAACTAAGCGAAAAGAGATAAGACTTAAGACGCACAGAAAGAAAGAAAATTTTCGGACCTGGACGATTTAAATTGAAAAATGTTTTCACTTGTTCGATTTTCATTTATAAAAAAAAACTTTTTAACCTTGGCGGTCACAACGACTAATCATTGGGTGAATTTGCGCCTAAAAGATTAAGAGCAGCTCAAATCTCCTCTAAGACTCTGTGAACATTTAACCTTTTACAGACGGCAAGCACATGACCAATAATATTATCGGGCTTATTACTTCCATGGAACAAAGTATTTTTAATCTGTTGATTTCAAATCTTGTACTTCAATTTTTTAACATGCATTTTACTGTTTAAAGCACCACTTTGGATAACAGATTGTCGTCTTTATCGATAACAGATGAATAGCCGTATGTGACAGGTTAATGTGTGAGAAACTGATTATGTTTTTCCCTATGTTTAGTTTACCGAGGTTCTTAAAAATATAGCTACCAAAAAACCAAACCTATGCCGAACGAATCTCCGGAACGCAGAAACTCTGGTTTCATTTTCAGTTCACGGGAAAAACAGTTATTTTCATGCCCGAAACAATCATAATCTCGTATCACTGACAATTATTCATTTTAAATTTATATTTGCATTCATTTACATTTTGAAGTATTTCTCAATATGGAAATTCCTCTCTATGTTTTATTTCAAATCTGAATAAATTTTTAATCACGTAAATGTAAACATGTATGTAATGGGTGATTCCGCTTCTATGCACTCAAATTGAACCATTAAAATCTGAAATTTTACGTCGCTGTAGAGGACAAATTTCATTGCATTGTGTAACACAGTTTTAATTGAAAACCGAAAAAATAATGAAAATTCGTCCGTTCTCAATTTACATTGTTTAACAGTAAGTGATAATGCATTATAGTATAGTCAGTTAACGAGTGTGGGAACAGGAGTATTAAAAATATGTCAGACATTTGAACACAGAAGTTAATCTACAGTTAAACGGCTCTCAAACAAATCAAATTTTTATTACTTTCAACATGTACCAATCTGGAAGGGCATTATGTTACGAATTTACCAAGGCCTAAAATCACTAAATTTTTAAAATTTTAAATAGTTGTTAATGACCATGACACCATGTTCTTTAATAGTCATAGGGATACAAACGCAGGGACTGGTATTAAATTCCATTAACATTGGGAATAATCTTTTGATGCACCATGTTATACTCCGTCGATAAAATAAAGTCATTTAATTTGTAGGCGTGAGATTTAACTGTTTTCATTTATCATATTCCTATTGCCAGAAACAAGGTTACAATATCAATATTAGCTCATACTAAGATCTCATAATTCTAAAAATAGAAATGGAGAAAGGTTATTGGTCACGAAATAAATCTTAGATGGTTGAATGGAACAGCTAAATTAACCGTTAGCCGAAGAGTAATATCGGATTGGTAGTTTGTGAAATCAGAGATTGACTTTCTACTCCTTTCAATGAAAATTAACCTATGTCTCGAAGGGTTCATGTAAAAAAGAAATTTTACACTATCCAGTATCCAAGTCAGTCAGTCAATAAAATAAGCCCTGCATCTAATATATGCAGAAACCAGTTTTTCCTTTATAATGAGATCGTATCAGATTGAGCCCGATTCACCGACAAACTCAATAAATTTATCATCTAATTTGCATATTTCATTTATAAACTTAATCATTTTATTACCACTTAATCGAAGAATATCAGAGAATCATTTCGAGAGAAAAAAGATTAAATTACTGTGCTCCAAGTGATTTGAATACTTGAAATTATATCATTAGTTCACTATTTGCATTTTGCTGTTATGTTATGATATCACATATTCTAACAACTTGTTACATAACATCCCGTGTGTATGTTCTTATAAAACTTACATTCATGAGTCATGATAACGAAAGTTCCACTTAAATTTCTACGAACTGAACTAATCAACAATGATGCATCTTGTTTATATACCAAAAATAGTATTCGGTTTCCAAATCACTGTAATTGGTTTGAATGACTCACTTGTGTGCTTTTTTAAATAAAAGAAAAAAAACTTTAATTCGGTCATTTTTGTTTTTGAATGAACTTGTTAACCCATACTTTGTTGTGAAGTTATGAATTCGCTGAAATATTTTCGTTTAATTTTGACGGATTAATTACAGTGACGGTTTTAGATTTCAATCAGATGGGAATGTTATACGTGTTCCGACAATGTGTGAAAATGGAATTCTTCAATTCGATTGTTCGATTTTATAATTTTAAATTCATTAACGTTGTTAATATAGAAAAAAACATTCTTGTTATCGGAGAATAGAAGAATGTGTCATCATCGATACTAAAAAGCGGAACCACATATTATACGTAGCGTACGTCAATATTTTTTATTTGTTCGTGATCACAACAAGAATGGGGAATTTTTTTTTGCAATATTTTTATTGTAAAAATGAGAGTGAATCATCGATCATCAATTTTATATGACTCTATACGCACATTTCGATCCAGGAAATTATTGAAGCGGTACAGCTTTTTTAGTTGAATTAGTTGTAGAAATGACTTTGAATTATTTAACCACTGATCGTCAGCACTAAGTCACTAACTAACAAATTACTTGTTGGTAGTCATTGACCTGTCTGTAAATATAATTCTTTTCGCACTCAATAATCATAGCAATAATTATAATGGTGGTTATCATTTGACACGATCGTCTAACGTGTATTGCGTTGCCTATTGTTTTATTAATTATTATTTAACTGTTGTTATGTCTGACATACATTATATTAATGAGTTATAATTATAATATTAATGAAGATATGATCTGTCTGTTCCACAATTAACAGTTTAAACAAATGAGTAAAGTTTACATAAGACTTATCTTTGATATTTCTTGAGTTCTTCAGTTTACTGTGTGGTAGACTGTTTAATTGTTGCAATAAGGTGGTAACACCGTAGTCGTTGAGGTGAGTTAGTTAATACCATTTCATGGTTTTACTAATCAACGCACGAACGCGGTCTGACAAAACCTCGTTTTATCACAATTTATTATTGTTTCTAAGGCGAGGTGTTTATTTCGTTTTCGTTAAACGTTCAGTATTATTGGAGCATTATTGACACAGACATTCTGAGTAAATATGAAAATCATATTTTGGAATTGTGTTGGAAAAGTGTTTTTATAAACATCACCAATCTGCGGGATATGATAACTTTCTCATTCGAATCGATGGTGAGGCCAATATCTCGCGAGAAACCACTTCCGTCATTTGTCCCATAGTACTGTACTGCACATCCGTGTGAAATAAATTAAACTTTAAGAAATATAAAACATCCTGAAGTTTCTTTCGGCCACCGAAATGGTTTACAGGTCTTAGCACATACCCGATATCAATACAATGAAAACATTAGCTTTTTCTACCCGTACAACACGCACCCACTGCCAATTCTTAGTGTTACTTAAAATATATTTTTATCGTGTTTCAGGGGTGAATTAACATGCTTTTTCGCGAGAAATGTCCATTTATACACACGCCTTTGGTGGTATCTAAATTTGGAAAGGCGGAATGTAGTTTTTTTACAACAGCAATTTACACCCCTATACCAAAACTTGGCGGACAATGTAATTCTCACGAAATGTCCATAAATAGCGTCCGAGCAAGGTTATGGTCGGTTTAATTAGATATTTGATTCGGACGAAAACTTATTTCACGGCTAAGAGCCATGAATTATTGCTGATTATAGCAGGATGTGAAATTTTTATGCGAGGAAATATTTATTGCGAGCGAAATTTGTTTATTTAAAAAATTGATAAATGTAGCTAACACAATAGACAAGCCTAAACGTCCTCAACTGTGCTGTTTTTGAATGGTGTGTTGTGTGGCTATCTACTTACTGATCACCGACTTCTCATAATAATTTTTTTAAAGAGTTTTGTTGGCATTCTAATTGCGTGAAAAGTGTCTCTCATTATAGTTGTTTCGAATACATCGTTAAATTAGTGTAGGCGTATGTAAAATAATGAGATTGTTTTTATTCCGGTTCCGGTGAGGTAAGAACAAAATAATTCAAATTACACTTAACCTTTGTAAATGCAACCGACAACAATAATAATCTATCAACGAATGTGTATCGTAAACAGGAGTAATTTTAATATTTCGAATAATAATAATAACATTACAAAAGTACGACCATGCGTTAAATGTATGGACGATGTAAGAAAATAAAAATTCAAAGACGTAGTAATATTAACAATGCTCAATGTTCATATTCTTGTTCAATATACAAGGTCATGGTAAGAAAAAAATTTGATTAAAAAATATTCAAATTGAAATCGCACTCAATGAAAATTATTCTCCGGCATCTCTTTCATTCGGATGTATATTTTGGGCGATTAAAAACAACAACAATTTTTACCTATTCTTTGCGATGTATTGTCATTTCACCATTCATTTAAGCAACATTGATTATTATGAATATAACAGAAAAAATCGTTTTCCAGAAGCTTCTATTGAACATGTACGGTATTATTCACACCTTTACCATTTTTGAAGTTGATTATTGTTGCGATTTTATATTTCGAAATTTCGTTTCGACAATATTTTCAATTTATTATTATTATTTCATCATAGTTTGAAAATCCACATACACTTCTCGGATGGAAATGTTTGATTTAAATGTTAGCACAATTAAGTTTATTTCCTTGCCATTAACGTGAAACGTGTATAGAATATTCGGCTGTTGTTTTAAAAGCCATAAATTAATAATTCGTTTGGAAAATCATAGTTTTAAAATAGATCTGATATGTGGACGGCTGACGGTAAAATTTCGTAACAAATCAATCGATTCCGATAACCGTACTGATACATATTAAATATCACACAAAGGCATTCAACGAGAGATGTAATACCAAGATTGTATATCCGCATTTATGTTTACAGACACACTAATTAAATAATCCAAAAATAATGTAAAACTTCACTAATCTCACCAAGCAATTATAGTATTACAATCGTTCATCTGACGTTATTTAGCGTAATTTGAAATTATTATTTACAATTTTATGCGGTCGCGTCGTGCTCTTGATTGTGTTGTGCGATGATTACTACAGTCATTGAAAAACTAAATTTATATTCCATTCTCAATATTGTGGCTATATAACACCACGTTGTTCTTCGGTATAGAATCATTTTTTTCTCGTTATATTTACAACTAACATTCTCTGTCAATCGCTACAATACAACACAGAACAAGTATACACGAATGTGTATATAGTTTTGCGTTATAACGAAGTACACTGTTAAATCGTTGTTGGAACGACAGAAAACCATCACACATTGCAGGCACTACCATACTCTTGCAAATAGCCATAATATTAATACAGCCATCATATGAATGTAAAACTAAACGCTGTTTTTAATTAAGCGAATATTTGTCTACTTTATATATCTCTTACCAATATTTTTATACTATTTTCAAAGAGAAATAAAAAATATAAAAAAAAATCTTATCTAACTCGTTAGGAGCAATGGAATAATATTCATGTCAACACAAGTAAAATACTTCGGTATATTGTCGGATTTATGTATTTTTTTGGAACTTTGGATTGTCTAATTAATAAGATTTCTTTGTGTTATAAACATTAGACGAAGTAGCAGCTAGATAAATAGAAAATGGAAGAAAGTCTAGACGTCTCTGGGATCTGAACTGTGAATAATATTTGCAAACAAGAAATTACAACTTTATATCTCAATTTTCTATATCACCATGTATATTAACTGCAAGCTTTTAATAACACTTTTCTTTCGAAGAAAAAGTTACAGTTCAATGTAACGATTAAATCTGTTACTTCTTTTGTTCAATGTATAGTATTGGATGCAACATCTCTGACTCTATTCGTTTAGAAATTTATAAAAGACCACGTTAGCCGGCGATTATGACTTGTTTTTGCTGTCGATAACAATTGGCGATTGCACACCTGTGGTTCAGGTTAAAACATCTCACTATTTGAAAGCACTGCATAGAAAAGTAGAGCCATTGAAAAAGATCTGCTAATAAACACAATCAATGAATGGCACGATCAATGAATGAGAAAAGTAGCAACTTCAATTATACTAGAATAATCCAGAAATTTTGTTCAATTCTCAGCAGCGAAATCTACCAACACTTTCAATGCATAATAAATTTGATGCTTTGGAATTGTGTGGGCAGTTGGTGGATTGTCATTCATATCTCTTGCAATGGGTATTATGTATATATATGTGTGTTTTAAGCTCCAAATGGTACAAAAATTGATGTCTTTAGTTTATGGTTATTAGGCTTTATTGAATTTCTAGACACATTCGAACCGAGTTGTTTTAACGCTTTTCTGTGATGACTCAAGTTTGAATCTTGTTTAGACTTGTCTTTTAATGTTTCGCTTCAAACCAGTTTTATTGCAATGCGAAAAAAAAAGAAATAATTTTTTATTGGGAGATCATTGATTATGTATTTTTGTATCTAGTTGAAGTGTAGGAACAAGTTAAAATGCTAAATCCTAAAATCACGACTCACTCTCTTTGTTTACGAATAATTATTCTAACATTTACCACCTTAGTGATTTTTTCAAAGCTCTGAGGCTTAGTTTGTTGTTTTATTTTGGAAAAAAATGAACATCAGCAAAAAATGAATTAGAATTTTAAGAGACAACAAAGAACAGCGTCTCGAATTATACGATGCGAAGAAATCTAACCAAACCTTGACTCAAGTTCATTTAGCTGAATATAACTTGTATAGTAACTTCGAAGTACTACGAAATTTATCAGAATAAATTCGTCACAAAGGAAATTTTCTTTTTAATTAACTTGCATTTTCAGTTATAAAGTATATTTTCAACCAAATCTTTTCATAAAACGACGTGGCAAATTTTTACTATCAATCGAATTTACTCTCTACTTTTACACTCTGTTGGTGAATCATTAAGAACGTGTAAACTCATACAGTGTGCATACATTCATCATAAACAAAAAGGGATAACACTCTATCGTCATCGATAGAGGCGATAAATACGAGATATAAAATACAAAATAAAAGAAAAAAAAAACATTTAAATTTACTGTATATAAACACCTGTTTACCCACATTTGACGTCAAAAAGTTTATTTTTTATTTGAGGAAAAAAAACTTACAACAATGAATAGTTATTTACTTTCTCGATGGGTAAGTTGAGTTCACATGTATATGCTTTATACGTAGAAGTGTATTATTAGGTGGATTTTCCAAGAAATAAAAATTGCACGAAAATTTCTTTGTAAACCAATATATTTGCATATGTGCTAAATTTTGTGTCAATAAAGTCATTTTTTGGTAAAATTTCTATCTGCAACAGAGCCTATATTAAACCTCGTATCGCAGAAACATCATCTAATACCAACAAAGACGACAAGAATAATCTATGAGCTCTGGCTTATGTTCTTGTTATAAAGCGAAATGTGTTGACAAAAATATTGAAGTAATAGATTTTGTATGAAACACTGGACATAAATAAAGTAATAGATTTAATGACTTGCCGTTTCGAAAAGGTTAGCAAACAACCAACCCCATTGTCTAACTTAGAAAAAGAAAACATTTGTGTACCTGAATTCTCGAATTTAAAAATCGAGATGGTCGATTGTATGAGGCAGGATTCGGTGGGCCGGTAACCACCATTTTCGCGGTTTTTCAATTTACTCTTCAACACTTTGTATTCAGATACAATATATCGGTAAATATCCACTTATATTAGTTTAACGTACGCACACAGCCGCTGTTCAGCCTGTTTATTCATGCAAAATTGTTTTTTTATTTTTATAAGAAAGAGCAAAGAAGTTTGAAATTATTGAAAGAAATAGTTCTTATGGCACGAACTTCATTTGAATGGAAAATAATTTCCGGTAAGTCGGAAGGAGGACGTAGACCGTTTTTTTTAATATTAGCAATGGCTAATGTACAAAGACTCGGTGTAAAACAGAGCTCTTGTTTTTGTTAATTTATCAAACGAAAATAATCTGCAACATCACTTGTATTTCTCCTACATAACTTTCTCAAAACTTCTTTGTTCTTTACGGAAAAACGAATCATCAATCGGTACCCGTAAATGAACTTTCGTTGTAACAATATATGAGTAATGGAAACTCTGGCTGAAACTCTGTCACATCAATCGGTTAAATTTTTATCAAAAAACACACAAAACAAATAAAAAATTGATTTATCATTTATAATTACGCCGATATTATTGCACCAATTTATTAATTCTCGCAGAAAATATTGTCGTGATAACATCGCATTTCGTTGAGATATAATTAAATAATTTTTTATAGCAGACACACAGTTTGGATTATGTACTCGCGGTCCGTAATAATGTTATATCTATCAAACACAACCGTCGTCGATCCTCTCTCTCTCTTATATTTTAGTTTGTTTGCATCGTTTCGCGTACGACTAAAGACTAAACAGAGTCTGTAGTTCACGTTGTTACTAAATTTTTTTTTCTTCAGCTCACTAACTAAAAAACGTGTGATATAGACTGTTGGATTGTATTTTACATATACACACATATCACAAGCCATTCACATAATAAAAATTGTATGAACGAAAAAAATTATACTGAAAAATGTATACCTGAAAATTCGTATAATGGAAATATGTTTGTGGTATGGACGCAATAAATATTCTTGACGCCACATGATCTAATGTAATGATATTTATTAAATAAGCGTGTCTAATTGACTTGATAAAAACAAAAGTTTAGAACATATTTTCGTATCCATGTTGTGTAGTATAACTCTATTACATATTCAACTATCCACCCAGCCTTTACAGTACTTGGTGGTTAAAAATTTCACTGGAGAATGCAAAGTATTTCCGTTTGATTTCGGTGTGTATGCATGTATGAAATCGACGAACACATAAAACCGTTGATTAACACCACACACGCGCACGCATTTCACGATTGTCAAGTTACATTTATGTACGCAACAGTATGATAAATGTGTATGAGCCGAGCTGTGTGTATTTTCTGTGTGTGGGATAAGGTGTGCAATTTTCTTCTTCTTTAAGAATAGGTTTACCTTCTGAATAAAGCGAAAACAAAAATTAAATGCAATTTTATTTATTCATTCCGAATGTACGGGATACCTACACTGAACTCGTGTTGATCGTAATTATTTAATTAATTACGAATCCCCTTTGTTATTGCAGTGTATGATCAGTGAGATCTTAGTATCTCCCTGCCATGTCTCAATCAGAATTTAAAAACTCAGAAGTGCAAAAAAGAATTCATTTCATCTGATTTTTTAGCAACGATCGACGTAAAGTTATTCGCTAGTAAAGCATACCGCCACTCATAGTATTATTTGAATTAAATGGCACAAAACATTATCGAGTGTAATAGAACAAAAATCGTTATTTCAATTAAAATAACTTGAAAATCCTCTAAGATATGTTATCTTCCAGTTAATTAGGTCATTGTGGAAATAATATTACGAAATGGAATAAATTTCATTGGAATGCATGATATATCGTGACGGTTTATATACCTTGTGAAAGGTGCGTTCAAATTGTTCGATGTTTTAGTTATTTTCATAGCAACAAAAAAAAAATCGAAAAACGGACATAACTCTCCACATCTTTGTAAGAGTTATTTCACGTTCTTCTGGGCAATTCTTGGAAAACGGCAGACGCATCGCGATTTTATCATTAAATCTGTTATACTTATTTTGTTGATCGTTAAAAGCTTTTACGTGTTACGGCATGTTTCATTTTCATTTACATTGCCTAATCACGTAAAGCATTGTACTTACGAGGTTCCAAGTTGTTATTTGACAAGTGGGGAATACAGCCCTCCCCTTCGGGTCGGGCTGTAACACCCCACTTATCAAATACACAACTTGGAACCTCGGAAGTAATATACTATTACTTCATTTGTATCAACATTCGCTATATATAATAGAACATTAACCCGAGGTCTTCATTTACTATCGTTAAATTTGCAGTTAAAAGATTGTTAGCCTTTCTGACGAATTATTCATAGAGACTACTTCAGCGAGATTTTGACGGATTTAGAATGTGGGCTAAAATTTTAGCGATACATCGATGGCTCTTAATGAGACAAGGCATGTCACATATCTGGAGAGCTTTAAAGCGTCCTAAGAATTTTTTCGTATAAGCGATTAATTCCTCAATGTAACGTAGAAGAGTCAGTGTTAGGCTTCACAATTTTTTGACATAATGTTACGGGACCAGTGGAAGGCTTGAGCAAAATGTTATATTTGTTACCTTTTTGAATTTCTCACGCCAAAACTACAATAAATACTTTTGTCACACTCTGACCGAAACGAGGTGCAGAAATTCGTCAAGGTGAATGAATGGTTGTTTGAATAGGCATTCTAAACTCAGAACACGAAAATTGGTTCAAAGATGACGGAGCAAACGAAGTGGGTGCTAGCGAACTCGATTCTCCACAATCAGAAATTTCACGACAGGCACTGTAAGTCATTGGCCTTGAGACTAAACGATTTTTTATTTTAAATCTTCTTTTGCATTTTTTTTTTTGTGTAACGACAGGGTCACAAAAATACCGTCACATACTTTATGGACAGGAGAATTATACATAGAGGCTATTTTTGCTAATTATTGTGAGACTATGATGTCTCTTTGTTCCCACATCGAAGAAAACTTTCGACAAGAAACGCTGCAGTCATCCAAGATTGAGGAATACAAAATATCTAAACAATTTATGAAACTGACGCACATATTTTTCTCTAAGATTCTTTGTAAAAAGGAAAATCAATTTCAGTACTCGAAAAATGTTAACATTTAAGTTGAAGAGCAGCAGAGTGAAATCCCACATTTAAAAAGAAATCGTACTTGAACTCCAAACAATTATTCGTTTGAAAGAAACGACTACCGAAGAAATCTATACTGTTTCCACTGTTTATATTACAACTAAAATTAATTTTAAGCAAGAAAAAAAATATCTCCTACTCGTTTCAACATGTTGGTTTGTTGGTTTATCAAAATAAAATTTATTTGGAAACTTACGAAAACATTTCGTTTAAGAAATCCCTCCGATGCCCTTCTATACTTGTATCGTACAGGTGCGGTTTGCATTTTATTGACGATAATAAGGTGCCCAGGTCAGTTAAAAACACTTCTTTTTCGGAAATAAACACAACCGAAAGTGGTATGCTAATTTTTCACTTCTACGAACAATTTTATGGAATATTTTTTTTACTGAATTGTTTACGTTTCACAATAACGTCGTTAAGTTTATGTTTAAAAAAATGTTCAAGTCAAATTAAACAAATGATACTCTCGAGCAATTTCTCGAATTCACAGCATAATTTTAATCAATGATGACATTGGCATGTATAGAAACTTTTATTTACTTCTCATGACCGAAACAAATGAATCAAATATTCAAGCATTTATAGGTGAATAACTTTTGATTTTGACTTGACAAAAAATATTTTGTACAACATAATAATCTTATCACCATAAACGATGATAAACTATGTTTGTGTTGCCTCGCGGTCGATTAATATGGTTAAGATTTTTTTTAATGAAATTTATTTACTGATTGTAATCGGGTTTAGTTCATAAATCATTCAAAAATTCATTAACGATCAACTGGTCGGTTGCATTCATAAACATAATAATTACTCTCGTCGACATAATTTTTTTTTATATTTTCATAATTTATTCGCAATAAATCTCTTTATATGTATCTTTTTTGTCATTGCAATTGTAAAAACTAATTAAAAAAAATAAATTTCGAAAATTAATAACATTGTCACATCAATCACTCATCACAACGATTAGATAAAAATCCAACTGTATGTTCAATGAAAATTTATAATAAAAAAAAACAACATTTTAATCGGTTGACCGACGTTTTATGACTGAATTTATAATAGCATTTCTTATTGATGCCAAGCCATAATGTTTCGGAATAAAAACTCTTCATTGTTCGCAACACACACTACAAGAGCATTGAAAGAAAATTAACAATTTGTGTAAACAACAATTTAAGTTTTCAACTCGAATACTCGAATATATTATACCGATATCGACTGATAGGTTTTTCGTGAAAATTTCTATTGAACTCACATCTGTGATAAGTGTGTATAGATAAATAGTATGTTTGAGTCATTTAGTCCGGTAACTTTCTGGAAGGCATCTGGTTTTTCTGAATAAGGGGTGTCTTACAAAAATTCGGCATTTCGCACAAAAAATAAAAATATCGTCGTTTTCATACTTTTGGTCATTTTGGTGGAGATAGACCATTTTCGATGCGACTTTCGAATATTCTTTAATATTAGAATTGACCGCGAAATTACCTTTCAAATGAGCCGTCACAGTACAAAATAGAGGGTCTATAAGGATTTATCTCCTGTAATGTCATAATATTCACAATTTGAGTTTTACTTTTAGAATCAAAATGGGCTAGATTTAAACCAAAGCACCAAGCAGGGTAATAGAAAAAAATAAAGTAGGTAATTTTGGCAGTGTCAAATGTCATTTTTATTTTATAAGATTTTTACACTCTTAAAAATGCGGTAAGAGCCAAGATATATTCGAAAAATAGGCACGAACGTTCTTTCAATGAAAATATGATCACTGAAATGTACATTATTTTAACAAATAATCTAACATCACGTTAGCAGTCTGCATACAAATAACTAAATTACGTAAATGAATGTAAATTCTTTAATAAAAGTTAAATGAAAACCCTTCGCAGTAACAACTTTTTCGTTTTCAAATTTGCCTCCAATGCGGCATCTCACGGCGACTCCTGTCTAATATAATGTAAATGGCAACTCGTACTAAAAACTACTCTATTTGACACCAAAAAATCTCTATTACCCTGCTAGGTGCTTTGTTTAAACACGTCATTCACAGAACGTACGTTTATTAACTGAAAATTTCGATAAATGGTCATTTGCGCACGGCTAACTTCGATAATTTCACATTTATTCACTGAAAATTGACAAATTCTTGACAGTATACTAGATGTGTGTTTTATTTGTGGGGAATATGAATGAGTGACGGCGTCATGGCGTGTTTATGTCTCAGTTTGTTTTTTTAAATTTGTTTTTTATGGTGATTATGACATTACAGGAGATAAAACCTTGTTCCTGACACGGTAGTAAATGGGGGTTTTGCGCACACGATGTGTTGCCGAACTCGCTTCGCTCGTATCGGCAATCTCACATCTAGTGCGCAAAACAATCCCATTTACTACCTTATTATGAAAATAGCTATTTCACACGGTCAAAGTTTCCCGATTTTTATGAAAAAAGATGAATTGATCCTTTTTAATCAGTCTGGACTATTATTGTAGCACATTATAATAGTGAAACGATTGTTGAGTGTTATCACAATTTTTCGGCACACCGTGTACTTCAACAGTTTTGTATGTGTGTATCAGCTGAAAAACAGCTGAAGCAATTCATGATGAAATTTCACTGCCTCTGACTGTATAGACAATAAAACATTTTCTGAAGTATCTTGTACTTCTACCCAAAATGTATATTCGTTAGTCAATAGGCAGAATTTTTCAAAATCGTTCCTGCGCGACCCTTAGGTGATGACTTTTTTCAACTTGAAGTCGTTGGCTCGCTCTTAAATTACTTTCCCTTATTCGTGACTACAATTACAACTGTCCCACTAATTAACAAAAATCTGTAACTATCAATAAATCAATCGCTGTTGAAGAAAATATTGATTATTTTCAAGACTTCCCTAATTCGAAAGAAATGATAGAAACCAAATGACCGACTCAGTGAATTTTCATCGTATGTTAACACTACAGGACTACACACCTTTCAATGCTCACGTAGTTTATGCGGCATCTAAATTTAAACATTGTTTTAATGTAATTGTTTGAGTCTCGTGAAAACGGTCGAGAAGATATTTTAACCTTTTAGAAACGGCAAGAGTATCAATCATAACTGGTAACAAATTTATAAAATCTGTCACTTCATTTGTGTAAAATGTTTGATCTATCACTTCAATGTTTTTATCCATACATTCGCATTTTATAATAGAGTGGTCGTCGTTGTCGATAGAGTCTAGCCATTTTTTAATGGTTAAATGAAACTGTCCGTATTTCTTCCTTCTAAATTTTTAGATTTCCGGAACGCCGCGTGTGTTCCCATTTTTCCTATACGAAGTTGATAAGGTCGGCGAATTGTTGGTCGATATTGATATTGATAAACAACATTAAAAGTGTATTCAAACTTCCGCAAGAAATTCGTATCGAACGTTTTTGTAAGCAACAAAAAGTGGCCGACATCATAATAATCAACAAAAACTGTTTTTTGAAATCAATTTCGAAGAACTTAAATGCAAATGTTCGCAAATTGAGGTGAACATTATACATGAAAATAGTTTAGTAAATTGCGCCTACCATAAATTTATGTGGAGCATACAGAATCGACAATAAAAAGTGAAATGAATTCAGAGCGATTTTCTGCAATAAAAGCTTATTTTACTGCTAAATTATAATAACAGTAAATGTTTCTTAACAAATAACAAGTACTTGGGTAATTTCATTTTAATTGGGAAAATATTTACAATATCGGGAAATGAACAGTTATGGTTTTACAGCCGCAATAAAAGTGTCTTCAATTTGTACTCACATTTTCCATATTGTAGTGAAACGTCGGACTCAAGCTTATTAAGCGAGCCAGTTTATTTTTCGTAGGATTTCGTGACGGTGAAATCGGAGATGTGTGGATATCCATGACTTGTGTGATGATGGGTGAGTGGTCTGAAAAACAATATTCGTATTTTGTTATTGTTATTCAATTGCAAACGGCTCACGGAAATTGCAATTTTCACTTAAAGCCTTTGATTTATAACTTGACATTTTGTGTGAAGAAGTTACTTGTAAAATCCAAGCTTTACGTCAACGGATAATATAAGTGAAAATCATAATCTCCCTAATACAACATGGGTAGAAAAATAGTACATTATTTATCAATGGTGGAATTTTGCCGATCGAGGCGTAGCCGAGGTCAGTAAACACACAAGAAGTACCATTTCCACCATTTGCCCCATTGCCAAGTAAGGTATTTTATTCAAAAACTTGAGGTAAAGTTTTGGATCCGTGCAGAACCCTACCTCACTTTTTTACATAAAATTATTTGTGGGAAGCTTGTCGCAAACATATTTTTCATTTTCAGCGAATAAAGTTCATAATTACACTGTTTACACTCCACACAAACAATGTCGTGAACGACTGGAAAAACGCTTCCCCTACTGCAACAATTTTCTCACTTACCTCGTTTTCCAAATTCATTTTCTTCATCGATAAACATAAAGCGATTTCCGTCTTGAAGATTAAAATATTTCGGATTTTCCATATTGCTACCGGAACCACTGCTACAGCTATCATCACTTGTTAATTTCACCATATAATCTGAGCTTTCATTTTGTTCACTTTGCATTAATTTTGCATTCAAATGCTGTTGTTGTTGCTGCTGCTGCTGTTGAATATCAGCCTGTTGCATTTTCGGTATAGCTAACCGAAGTCGGGCACGGGCAGCCGATTTCTTACTCTCCGATTGATTTTCATTCAAATCAACAGGTATCGCGGATGCTAATCGCGTTTGCTTAGTTTGATTATTTTTAATTGACATTTTTCGAGATTATTTTTGATCACTGCACCAGCAACTGTTTATATATATTATATGCTTTGAACAATAACAATATTATACACACACGCTTATAGTTCATCACGCCATCACACCATTTTCAGTTTGCTTAACGATATTTATTTATGAAGTTATCGTTGAGTGCAATTATTGATTTTGAGTTTTTTTTTTGCGTTCAATTGTTTATGGACTCAAACTGGAAAAATGTTTAATTAACAAAAGTGAATAAATTACCATTTAGCTTACTTGGTTAATAACATTTTATAAATGATATTATTTAAGAGGTTGGTTACATGTAGAATAATGATCGTTTGTACCAAATGGATAGAGAGGTGCAATCAACATTACATTTTGATATTGACCCTATTTTATTGATGCATAATCATACAAAATTGATTTATAATACTGGCATAGTGGCAGTAATGAGATGTTATATGCCAAGCTGCAATTTAATTATAGTTTTTATTGTTAAAACTATTAAATAATTGAATTGGTTACATGTCCTATTATTGGAGAAAAATGATAAATTGCAACCAATCGACGTTATTTCCAGATATTATGACCACCAATAAGAATAGAAAATTCTAGGTAGTTTCAGTTATTTGTATAAATTACGTAATCAAGCTCAGGGGGTCAGGTTAACCTTCAACAGACGACAATGGGCTCAAACATTTCACTTTTATTCTGTTCTATTCTTTCGATGTTCTTCTTTATTTCAACAGATCGATAAAAAATCTTTTACTTCATTAGTTTTAACATACATTTTGTTATAAAAGACTACCTAGGCGGAACTAATTCATTATTTTTGTCGTTGCTGCCGATAACAGATGAAACCGTCTTAATTGATTAATAAATCGATCTAATCAGATTTGTACCTTTTTATGAAATGTAACTTTGTTGCTATTGTTTCTGCTAATCTGACTATTAGGTTGGTTGATCGAAAAGTGTCATTTTTATTTGATTATCATTGAATCTCTCTGATCTTATTTTGCATAATTGGTTGTTTCTATTAAATTCATGTGTTTCCGTGAAATCGTTGCGCAATGATAAGATTTATTGTAGTCACGTAGCTTCCTTAAGCGGTTGGTGTAATAATAATAAAGATATTATACAATCTACGCATTGTTAGAAACATTTATTTCAAATCAAGATTTTAAAACCGATTTATGCCACTAAAACTGGAAAATGGTACCTTGGATCGAGTTGGAGTAAGTCCGATTGACCTCGTCTCCGTTTACCATTTTACACAAAGACGTCAGTTAAAGTAAAACTTTTCTATGCATCAACTTCTTGAATAACACACCTCATGTCAATGGGGTGGGGTATTTGGGACTACAATGAAAATTGTACTTCATTTATGAAGTTTGCCAATTCGAGGAGAAACCGCAAGTTGTCGACAAAAACGATAAAAATATAATAGCTAATTGTATTCAAAAATTATTTGAAGTAATAGATTCGCTGGTAACTCTTGGATCTATGTGATTTAACATTTTGGCGCAACATTGTTAACCTCTCATATACGGCTATTCATGTGTTATCGATAACGGCGACAAAAATAATGACAAGCTCTGGGTAATGTGGTTCTTTATATAGTAAAATGCGTGTTAACAAAATTGAAGTACAAGATTTGAAATCAACAGATTAAAAGTATTTTGTCTGTAACAGGTTAATTACACGCCCGGTTTCAGTGATTCACCCTATACCGAGACATCTTTTATCTATATATCTTATCATTGCTGGATACCAAGGTCAATCACATTGTTTCAATGTTTTCTTCACCTTCTCAGTCTCCGTCAATAAAACCGAAAATCAAAGAACAAATCATCTTCGTTTGCTCGGAAACTCAGACAAAACACTTTATTTACACTTCATTATAGATTCTGCTAACGGCAACCAATTATCTACACTGATCACTTAAATTTTTTGTTATAAGTAGGTTAAAGTGGCTGTATATGATGTATCAGCCTAAGTACATATATATTTAATGACTGTACGGTATAACAATTGAATCATAGTGAAAATAAAGATAAAATTCAAACAGATTTTGAGTCGAAAAACATTTTAGACCTTTCGGAAAGTCTAAACAAAGAATGACTAAATCTGTACAAATTTACTGGATTACTTTACTGAAATGTTGTTTTTTTGAATGATGTTCTTTAAAAGGAAATACTTGTTTCAACGATTTTGCCGAGATGCTTTTGAATAATAATAAATAATCCTTCGTGCATTTAGAATGTTGTATCATTTAATTTAACATTCAAATGCTTGAAAAATTATTCTTTTTAGACCCGTACGAAGTACTTGGATCATATAGGTTTACGCATTATTACGCACTATATACAGCTATATTGATCTATATACAGGCATAAAGAGCTATATATATATCTGTTTAAATAGGAATTTATGAAATTCGACTTCGTACGGCAATTTATTTGCATATGATAACAAGGCAAAGAGTGGATAATGTAAGTGATTTTAAAGGGCGAATGGCCTTTCAGTAGAGAAGAAAATGAAGTAAGAGAAATGAAGAGTTCCACATTAAAGGCTTTTCATACGAATAGGTGTTTCGTACGGGTCGGCGTTAGCTATGTTTTTCGGGTCATTTGTGCTGAAACCTATGTCCACAGAATGATATTGGTTTAGAGTTTATTTACTCTTAAACAGAAATTTTATTTGTTACAAACACTGAAGTATGACTATTACTTACTGCGCTCACTTCTGACATTTTTAGAATAGATAGAATGGCAAATCATGGAAATTTCTAGAGTAAAGCATGACTACAAAACGAAATATTAAAATTTCGGGATTACGGGATAAGAAAATTTATCGCAGAACTCTCATCTCTCATCATTTCAATAGAACTAATAGACACGATGTTTGTTCTGCTGATTATTATGACCACTTGAATTTAATCAAAGTGACATCCCTACACCGGCTCAATTATATAGATGCGAAGAAAAAAATGCTCAACATTGTGCGCCACGAAGCTAACTGTTTACAACTTTGCCAATAAAAATTTATTTTTTTTTCTCTCGAATTCTGAAACAGTAGGATACAATATAAACAGAAATTGAATAAAAATAAAATAATTGAAACATCTGTTGCATATATTTGATGTTATAAGCCCAAGGCACGAGGTATATAGTACTACATATATATATCAGCGTGTGTAGTGTTGTACTCTAGCTGAACTCAAAATGTGAATATGAAAATTTCAAATCAAAATAAAATCCATTGACGTTGGTTGGGTTTTATAATTTATCTATTACACTACCCACTCGCATCAATTAAGCTTTTCAAGAAAAGAATTGTTGTACGTGTTCTTGTCGATTTCTAACCGATTTCAACAAGACTTTGTGTATACGTAGTATTATTGGAGGTGATGTTCGGAAGTACAAACAACAATATCTGGAAAATATTTATCGATTCAACTGTTTATTTGTTTATTATTATTTTAAGTGTCACGTCCTATGATAACTTTACAAAATGGTAATATATCAGCATCACAAGTTGTTAACGTACACTTCTAGGACGGTAAAACTTTTGCATTTTTTTTTAAGTTTTTCTATTTTCCTAAGAATCAGATCGAGAACCAAAAGAATTATGATACCGATCGCTGTCGTGCTGACTTTAAACAAACTTTTTTTTTAACTTTTCACTAAAAAAACAACTTTTTTTCGTTGTAAACACAGAGCACCACTGAGAAAAAAGTGAAATTTTTGAATTCTCGTGTAGGCTGGTCGCAGTTATGTGTATATATGAATATTATATATGAAACAAAGAAACGGTCTACGGTCTTTCACTAAAAAACAGTCAAAATATAACTAAAATACACAAAACATATGAATAAGTGTAGAGTGGATTATATTATGAACACTCCAGTGTAAAACACAATAACCGTCTTGTGCTTATGGAAGACGTTTCTTATACGAAAATAGAAATATTTCTTCGTTTTCCCACTTGATCTACTACAGTAATTTTATGTCGTTTTTTTTATCTTAAAAGTTAACTTCTTTTTATGAACATTTGGCTCGAAATATTGCAAGATTTAATTCACCAATATATTCTTGATGCGTATGTTGATTATTATTTTGTTGATGTTACCAATCCGTCCGATCGTAATGAACGATAAATTTCAACTGAAATTACTTCTCAATGAAATAAAAATGTTATTCATTTTTTTCTTTCGTATAGCCGTAGCATTTATATATATGGATGCAGTGCGTATAAAACCGCACATAAAGTTATGTTACTGGCATTTTATATACGAAAAAAAAGTGTTGTTTCAAGAACCATACACAACATATTTTTCATTATCGGATAATATGCGAGCGACTTAGTTTTTAAGGAAAATCGAAATGTGAGATACACTATTTTTGAATTGGCTTTATCAATTGCTTGAGAGTCTCGTGTGCCCTTTCACATTACGCTACCAATATTATTTATGTTGTTGATAGACTAAGAAGAATTTATTATCAACACTGGTTTGATGAGGTTGATGAAACTTTTATTATTGGACAAATCACTCTTATATTTCTCCATCGTCCAATTCGCTTGAATCAAAGCTAATTCACATCACCTAAGTCACATATCATTTTCCATTTCCACAATCGTTTCGTCTCAAATTGGCAAACCTTTTCATGACCAGAACTTGTATTGCATCTACCGTTAAAGTTGCTAACGCAATGGGGGTAGAGAAACGGAAAACCGATGCAATATCAGCAAACCAATTTACGTATTTAAAACGAGTGAGACCTGTGTGCGTATTCAGGTGTGCCAAAATGTTGTTTTGTATATATTAAATTTCTACATTTAGCCGATTTAACGTTGTTACACTCAAAAAGTAATAGTACATTACTATGCAAGGGAAGTAAAGTGATATCTCGTATCCAGATGAGAAAAAGTATCCGAGGGCGGTAGCCCGAGGTACTTTTACTCATCATGATACGAGATATCACTTTATTTCCCGTGTGTAGTATAACGTTTTACTATGCGAGTGATGTAAAAGCTATTGCCTATACATGTAATAGCCTTATTACATGCAGCAGCATAGTAAAAATTGTTTATGACCCGAAGCAAAACGTTGATGGCTGAAATTATGAATGTCAGCCAAATCACATTTCAATGAACACATTATAATAAATGCAAAAAGTATAATGTCGGGTACATATCATTATCATGTGTGCTGCATGTTATACAATGATCGTAAACGACATTGCATATTGTATCGTCGAAGTAAAAGTGACACGATATGTCGTACACAGCATGGGATTTTTTGATTGTCTGATTGATTCACATTATACATTCTGAACTTTAAATAAATTCTACTTTCTACAGCTGCTTGGGGTTTTTCCGTTTGATTTTACGATTAATGACTTTTCGTAAACGAACAGCACCAGAATATACTCATGTAACGATTGAATCTGTTACTTCTTTTGTTTAATTCTTATATATTGATTTTTTGTAGACGACAAGCATATATTCATGTAACGATTGAATCTGTTACTTCTACTTAACATGTGATATTAAAAATATTTTAGTTCTTTCGGTTTAACAGTACTCTTGCTGAGGGATTCTTTTGAAAAACAGCCTGCCGAAATCGGACGCATTTTCCAGTGGACTTTTTCATATGTGCCAAGAAAGGTATTCGACCCTAGAAGCCAAAACCACTTTCAAAAAAATTCTTCGAAGTTGGTGTGGCTGGAAAATGGTGATCAAAAACCGAAAACTTGCATTTTTATTACAAAAATTTCTCCAGGTACACGAGCCGTACAGGGTCGTGTGGGGTGTCATTAGAAAGGTAATCACATATACTATTGAGCCGAATAGGGACTTATTGGGTTTAAAATTCATCGACACTGAAATATGTGCAGTTGAAGTTTTCAACCGAAGACTTACACTGTTTTTACTGAAATTTCTCGAGGTATACAAAACGTACATGGTCGTGTCATGAATTATGAAATATCATGAAATATCATTTGAAAGGTAATTTAATGTGCTTTTGGAAGAAACCTTTACAGATTGTGGAAATTTGTGTAATCGGCATAGGTTTCTCCAATTGGGATAAATAATCACGCACAAACCAATCTTTCCTTTAAAAGTTTCCCATTTTTGCGCTCTTCAATGGTTTTACGTAAAAAAATGGTTCAGAGAAATCGTCAGGGAACGAATATTTTTCCGCCCATATGTAGGCTCCAAATTTGCAAAGGCTTCATTCCTCTTAACGACTATTTTATCATTTCTTCTGTTAATCGACAGCGGTGACAGACATATCACATGAACGCTGCGTTTATATATATAGACGAAGTAAAAGATTCTGTGTCGATCATTCGAAAATATTTTGCTTGTTCATCTGTGGTAATGCTAATGAAGACAATCCTTTCGTGCAGTCATTCATCTTTTTACTAAGTTTCATCGAGCAAACATAAATTAATTTTAAATTAAAGCTCTGATGCCTTGTTCTGTGTCTTGTTAAATCTAAATTATGCAAAAAATGATGACAAATATTAATTGCAATGTGATCCACTGCGCCTTGAACAAATTGTTTGTTCATAAATTAATGTCAATTCGACTTTCTGCTTCTATTAGAACAAATGGTTATTGTACACATTGTATATTGCAGCAGAATATTTCATGATTTGTGTTTTCGTGTAATTCAGCCGCAAGAAATTAGTTCAAGTGAACTCTTAAATCTGGAATAGTTAGCGCTAGCACCATAATTTAAATAAACTGCTTGGGTGGCCATCGCGGAATTGCAAATTGTGACAATTGAGATTGAATAAGGGCACTGCATAGCAAGACACCAACTTTGTTTTGTACAAATTAATGATGAAAAATGATCAATGTTTACTAAACATTGTTTAGTAGATCGTTGCTGAAGTCTAATAAGACCTGAAGTTCTGTGAAGGTAATAATCAAGAACATAAACACAAATTTCAATATAATAACAAAATTATCATTTTATTCAGTAAATCCTGAATCGTATCTGATTCATGAAACGCATCTCAAAATATTTATTGGATAATTCCCTTTGAAAAACGATTCTCTTTTAACAGACTAGATCTTTGGTAAATGTTTTCTCTTTTTGAATCCAACAATCCTCCCAAAAATTGACAAGACGATCATTTTGATTGGAGCAAAAATCTTTGAAATCTTGCAACATTCGCAGTTGAAACAACTCACAGTCTGGAGTGTTCGACATTGTTAACATTTTCCAGTGTTTGTTGGCGATCATATGGTTCCACGACCAAAGAAATCCGATCTGAAAATGGAGAAATTCACATTAATGGACCATCGCCAATTAAATAAATGAAATTTCGTCTACCTTCCGTGGAACGTCAAACTCTTCCTTGTTCTTCACGTTGACATGTCGCGTTACGTACGTATCCATTCCGGTTGATGGTGAATCGGCCGATGGAGGACATCTTAAATATTAATTTTGTTTCAAAATATTCTCAAAATATTCTCAAAAACTCGCAAAAGAATCGTTTCCTTACCTTTTGATGAATGTAGGTCGCTTCATTTGACTACCTGAAGCAAGCCGTTGTCGCACTTTCAAGCCTTCATGTGGAGATGCAACCAAAATGAACATATTGCCTGAACAGTGTATATATTGCCGGTCTAACGTTCCCTGATTCGAGCCAGTTTTAGTTTCCGCATAGCATGGCATAAAACCGAAACGCGCAACAATAGCTTCTTGTAACAGTAACAAACGATCCGGCCACGTTTCTTTCTTGAATTCTTTGAACAATGTGTTGCCTTCCTTTTCCAAACAGTGTATGTTCAATGGAACAAAAATTGGTCCCCTCAACGGATCCGATTTGTCAGTGAACGGTTCGGCAAGCGGATCTGCCGGTATCGAAATCAACTGGAATCCGGATTGATTTGCTTTCCGTTTCCATGTGTTTATCAAATGATTCACAACGGGCCCAGAGGCAATGAGCCATTGTGCGACAATTTCGTAGGCGTAGCCTGGAGTCATTTTAGTGTGATACCTTAAATGACCCCACTCAGTACGCTCACTTTTTTGCGTAACATCGATATCCAGATGGGCGTGCTTGTAGATTGGACCATCGAAGAAATTCACATCAACATTCTCACGTAGAAACTTTGGCACACCACACTCAGTATTGTCAACCGTTGTATCGTATGGATTGTCGGGATTGTTAATTTCTACTTCCATCCATTCGTTTTCAAAACTTTCGGTATCGTAAATGGGTGGAACATACTCAGGAGACTTTTTGTCCTGCATAACGATGTAGTACATGTAGAAGCCAGGTATCACAATTTTTGTTTTATCACCAGACGCATGGCATATCATGTCAGCTCTGAAACAAAAAACGGTGTTGAGCGAATATGCTTCGATCGGAACGTAGATATGATATTTCCTACTTTTTCATTGATTCCAAAATTTCGAGAGGATTGACTTTCCCATCGATTCGATTTTGTAGCCATGTAATGGCATCCATCAAAACAAACGTCCAGGACGGCAGACTTTGTGACTTGGCTAAGAAATTGATACCATTAACGGGACTTTTCATTGCATCAAGAATTTCGGTCAACGATGCGGTGGGACTAATTTTCAGTTCGTTCAGGAATCTGTCGAAACGAACAAAAATTAATTTCTGCTCATTGCAATGTATACGTTTTCGTAATTACGAATCTTCTTTTTCATCACTTGCGGCTGGGAGAGTAGAGGGGTTGTTGTTCGCATGATTATCTGCATTGGCCAACAATCCAGCTGCTTCAGCTGGCGATACGCGACCAGGACCTTTTTCCATCGTTTTCGTTCCAGATCTAAATAAAGTTGAAGTATTTTGGACAAAGAAAAGTTAGAGATCTGTGTGTAATGCAGTGACAACATGCAATCACTATCGAACAGTGAACACCCATGCAAAAAAATTTTAAATTTAAATTTTGAAGGAAATAGAATTTTACGAGAAAAATGACTTTTGATATTACATTACTTATTGTTGAATTTTCGTTGGATGCACACACACACGGTATGAGACAAGCACAAGTTGACTTTGATAAAATGACTAACCTTATTGGTGTGAAAAGCATATCGTTGGACGCATGCTGAAATTACCATAAACTACAAAAAGCTCGAAGCAATAAATTTTAGTTCAAATAAAAATTTGGTTTCATTGATTCAAAACCGGATTGACTCATTTATTTTTACCAATTACTCCTGACTGATCACGCATTAGGATGGAATAAAAGTATGTGACAACAACATGCCATCCAGATCCCAGAATTTATACATTGTATGTGTAAGTCAAGTCATTAAAATACGATTTGCTAAAGCACACAGCAATTTTAGTACGATGTCGAGGCCGTATTACACACTGCTAGCTCAAGATGTTTCATTTTATTTCGAGATTTTGTTTGGAAATTCGTTTGGGAAATGAAATCCTAAAATCGGTCGCATTTTCTCGCAGACTTTATTATATTAGACCTTACAGCCAAAACTACCATAAAAAAATTGCTTGTTACACAAAATGATCAAAAACCGAAAACATGCACGTGGGGTGTCGTTGGAAAGGTAATTACGAGTACTGTTATTAGTCTTATTGGGTTCAAAATTCAGAGCAATCACACTGTTGGTAAAGAATTACTGTTCTACCTTCAACCAAATATTAACTGTCAAGCATAACTTTCTCTAAAGAAGAATTAGCTATTATGGACTGAACTACCTAAAAATGAAATTTCAAATTAGTACCCCTTATCCCCACTCCTCCGAGACTTTGCATGTGATTGAATTTCACTGATCTTTTCGTAATGAATATAGATAAGGAACAACCAATACCAAAAAACAATTTGCAAAATGTTATAAAAAGAGGGTCTACGAAATATGAATTAAAGCAAACGCATTCGCAACGATTTTAGAAGCATTAATGAAGCAGCCAAGAAAACTAAAAAAATTAAAATTGATAATTAACCTGGGTCTCATATCGGATTGAATGTTGCTGCCAAGTCTTTCTCGAAACGGTGAATTTAACAAGCCCTAAAAGTATACATATTCGTCATCAGTAAAGTGTTAGCGTTATCGATTAAAAAACACAAAATGAAAGCCGGAATAAAAACCATTATTTACTACAAATTTCAAAATAAATTACCGATGCGAATATTCTATTGTAAATCAACAATATGTCACCATATCAATGAAACTAATGATTGGTTAATCAAATTATCGGCGAATTATAATGTGCGGTTTAGTAAACTGTAACTTGCCAATTAAAAAATAAAATTATTTTATTTCGAATAATATTTTTTGGTGCAACCATCATTTTCAAGATATTCGCATTTACTCAAAACAACCGAAATCATAATTGCAAGTATAGTTTGCTTTCGATGGAAAAATATTCAGAGGTTTTTTATTATTTCTCTGCCTCACGAAATTATGGAGAAATTAACCTGTCACATACGGCTATTCATCTATAACGACGATAAAAATAATGACAAGTTCTGGCTAATATAGTCCTTCATACAATAAAATGCATGTTAAAAAAAATTGAAGTACAAGATTTGAAATCAACCGATTAAAAATACTTTACGTGTTACGGCGTGTTTCATTTTCATTTACATTGCCTAATCACGTAAAGCATTGTACTTACGAGGTTCCAAGTTGTTATTTGACAAGTGGGGAATACAGCCCTCCCCTTCGGGTCGGGCTGTAACACCCCACTTATCAAATACACAACTTGGAACCTGGGAAGTAATATACTATTGATCGATGGAAGTAATAGACCCGATAATAATACCGGTCATATGTTTGCTGTCTGTAACAGGTTTTCATTGATAAAATTATATAACTTAACCTGTCACAAACGGCAAGCATATTAACAGTTTTACTATTCAAACAAAGACTTCATTTGATCGAAGATTTTCAGAGATTGTTTTCAGAAATCTTTTACTTCATTTGTTTTGAACATACTTTTTGCTATATAAGAACTCATTATTAGTCAAACCTTGTCGTTTATTATTGCTGTCGTTGTCGATAACAGATAACAGCCGTCTGTAACAGGTTCTTCTGCATTGATTTGTTCATTTTAAAATGAGCACCTGTGGTCTCGATAAAATGCTGGTAGAGTGTCGTCGTCCAGTTAGATGGCTTTGTTGTTGTTGGGCTGTTGGGCTACCCTGTAACAATTAGATTCAAACCAATCGAACAACAACGAAAAACCAGACATTTGTTAGTTTCATCTGTTTTATTGGTTAGATGTCTAATTAGTTTGTTGTTTAAAAAAGAAACAATCGAGCTAATTGTTAAAAGGTTCATTCGAGCACAATGCCTAGTAATTGTTGAAAGCAAGCTCTCTAAATGACCTAAAAATGCAGAATGAATATCTACGATAAATGATTTTTGTGTGATTCAATGATGGATGGAATTCTGTATGCGCGCGCATCATATAAGTTCATTCATTCGGGTGCTCAAACAAGAGAGAAATAGATGAAAGAAAGTGCACAGAGTTCAAAGAAACCAGAATGAATGGGAGATGTTTTATTGGATTGAACCATTTATAAACGGCTATAGTCATCTGTAATAGACACAGATGACAACACAGATGACTAACTAGTGTTCCCTTCAGAGGAATAAGTTTGTTCTAACAAATGAAGTCAAAAAATTGTGTCGAACACTAGCCAAAAGAAGTAAGAAATCGTTTTGCCGTTTACAAAAGGTCAAACAAGCAGGAATGATGGGAAAACGGAATAAATTGTATGACATTAATTTTTCCTATCATCGACATTAAATGATCAATAGACAACCACATCTAACTTGGTTGCGCTAATGAAAGATTTAGGTCACCTTGAATAACGACTTCTTGTTAAACAGGTGCGACATTTTAAACATATATTTTAACTAGGTTGCTAACTGTAACTATAATAATCGCAACATATAAGAATGGTACGAAACTACACGACGATTATTAACTTTATTTGTTAGAATATTAGGCGGGAAACTTAATAAAAATTTGACTACTGTTTACCGATCACTACTGAATACTACTTATAGAGCAAAAACCAAACCAAACCAAACCAAAATTCAAGAAAAACAACCCGCCAGTGTATTTTAATTAGCGTTAAAATCTTAAGGAAAAAAAATTAAAAATTTAAATCAAAATGAAAATCAAAAAAAAATATTTTTCAACCAAAATCTTACCGTGCCTGCTATTCATTACCTTGGTCATTTTAGGGCAGTGCAATTTCTTTATTTTATTCAGATACGATTCCAAGAAATTTTTGAAATCGTCGATTATTTGCTTAGGTGTTTCGATTGAATTCTCCACGAAAATATCGCAATAGGTCGACGAAGAGCCCGTCTCCAATATTTTCTTATATGCTGGATGTTCTTTCGGAAGTAAGTACATACGATGGCGCCAATACTTTAGATTCTGTTAAAGAATTGATTGATTAACTTGATTCAAGACAACAACATCGTCAATTCACCTCTTGCAATGGATAATCTGTGTCTCCTCTGGTGCAAATATATTGATCCATGTAGTTCCAGTTAAAATTTTCTAATTTTTCTGTTGTAAAGTTAACACCTGACACCTCGTACGTGTCGTGTTGCGGAGCTTGAAATCGGTATCGGTAATCAATGTTGATAGGTGGATAAGGATGTCTGTTGCGGAAAAAATAGCACGAAATTATGAAATGTTCGTTGACTATGAAAATTAGTTCGTTTTACCTTGGTCGATACCGAGTGACCGTAATTTCAGAATCATTTAGCGTAATTTTATGGAAAATCCGCCCAATGGACAGTAAGTACTCTTTAATCCCCTTATTTGTGGACTGTACATTCAAAATAGACGATTTTTGTAAGGTGTTATGTGCTTGATGTTTATGAAGCAAGCCTCCGCAACATGCCGGGCAAGCCTGCGGCGGACTTGTTGCAGACTTATCAGGAACGACAATCAGTTGGAATCCCTTTAAAGTGTTTCAAATAAATGAGTTAGAGCACATAACAGAATTCCATTTATCTGAGCAAAACAGTAGAAATTGGAAATATTAACCTGCGCTAAACGTTGCGATATTAATTCCTTGAAAACATCTTCCGTTGATAATGGCTTTCTATAAACAGCTCGGTTTTGAGCGTACTCATCGTATACTCCTTCCGGTAGCAATGTGTAATCGGAAACGACGTAGTCATTGTGCAAAGATCGTTTATCCGGAAAATAGTCGGTTGTTATCGGTAGACAAGCGGGAATAGTAAGCGATTTCCAATCAACACCTAATTCAATTATTTTATAAGTAACTTAAGTTGCTCTGTCTAATTTCATATAGCTTGCTAACCGGTAAAACGCTTAACAAAACCATTAACAGAATCATCAGACGCTTAAAAAAACTTTGCTGAATGTCTTCTTAGTTTATTCGACATTATTCCGAACACTTTGTTGATGTATAAAACGTGCCATTTTTTGGTATGATTCCTTATGTTCAAAGGAAAAGGAATGTCTATGTAGTTAAGTAGTAGATTCGCACACTGAGTGTGGCTGTATAATCAAAATAACCTGACAGTTACGTTCAACAGAAAACGGTATGGTTTGTTGAGCGTTTTAGTTGGTATACGTTTCTAACTATTCTTCTAAGAACAATACAAACAATACGACACGAAAACAGAACAAAATTTTTAAAAAAGAAGAAAAAGTTAAGGGAAGACAATATACTATCACAATTCTTTCAGTTGATGGTTTACATCGTGTACATCGATCATATCTGCCGTAAATGGTGATTGATATAATAGAATGAAAACCAAAAGTTGAAAGAAATAAATTATCGTAAATATTCTAAAAGAAAACATTTAAACGAAGCAAAGTTCTTTTACATGCCCTAGGGTCAAAAATGGCCTATTGCATTACTAGGGAAAACAATAGAATTGGTTTTGGCAAACTCGGGATACAAATGAAAAGTACCGTTTCGTGTGATTCGGACCAACAAACGTCGCACGAAAACTGGACATTTTAATTTTTTATCCCTTGTCATGTAAATAACTAATAGAAAGCGAAAAGAAACTGAAACTAAGGTTGAAATAATTACAGTCAGAGGCAGTGAATTTTCAGTATTAATTTGCTTCAGCTGTTTTTCAGCTGATCCACACATACGGTTTAAACGGTTTAAAACGGTTTAAACTTGAAACTGCTACACACACGCGCGTGGCGGTGTTAAAACCGTATAAAGACGTATAAACAGTTTTGATTGTGTGGATCAGCTGAAGTAAATTTATGTTAAAATTTCGCTGCCTCTGACTGTATGCAATGAAAGAAAGAAAATCATCAAATATTTAATAAGGTAAACGAGGACCTTGGTTATGATTTCGGTCCTCTGCAGAAAATTAAAAAAATCAAATGTTGTCATTGCCAAAAAATTGTTTTCTACTTATGAGTCTCTACTTTTCAAACAAATTCAAAGCAAATAGCTTCAACCACTAATATATTAGAATGTTTAGCAATTAAATTATGACTTAATACATAACATATGCTGGACAGCTCTTTCAAGTATATTTGAAAAATGTGTTCGATCCATAAGTTATATAATGATTGCAACACATGCCTAATTCAGTTAACTATTGATTCAATTCGTCGGGCATGCAATTATTAGTCTATTGTGAGTAATATTAATCTTTTACAGACGGCAAATATATCGTCAGGGCATTTATCGAATCCAGGGCCGATTATTGGTAAATTTGTTTAATGAAATTACTGAAAATTGTTGAAAAACTTTTTTTTTGGTAAATTTAATACATTTTTGGTCGATTTCGGTAATCATACTCGCGTAGTATTATAGAAAAAATTAAAGAAATTTGTTGTCGTTTTTTAGTAAATTTAGTAAATAAATTTACCAAAAATAGGCCCTGCGAATCTATTAGTTAATTTGATCTGAGTATTTCCGACAGTCTGAGGTCAAGTCATTTATTTAACTTAAGACGACGCGACAAAAAATCGAAAATTTATTAAAGTCGTGGTTATCCAAATCAGATGATATATAGCCGTCCATAGAAGATTTTCATTCTTCTATAGCATCGATTCATTGCTACATATTTTCGTTGACGAGTGTATTGTTCTCGTATTTGGTGCATTTTCTTCTATAGAAATTTACTACATTTCAAATTAATTAGTCCAATTATCGTGCTTTTAAAAAAAACTTTAGTAAAATACTTAAATGAAATAAAAATAGTTGTAAACCTATGATAATCTTTCCAGCTGCATGTTTATATTTATCCAATACAGGGAACAAGGAACGATGAATAATGATGTCAGAATGGGAGTACATGAAAATTTACAAAAAAAAGGAAAATAATTTTTATATTAATTGCCAATTCAATTTGATACATAACAGTTGTTAGGAGGAGCTGAATCATCATCTCACTGGTGAAAAAAAATATGGAAGTTATTCATACAACGTTTATATGTAGGTAGTCATTGTAAATGAAGTTCAATCATACACAACGGATGGAGAGCTTTTTTTAAAATATGTAAAAAGATGCAAATTTGATATCTTCTACAGTCCCAATAAAACCGTGACAGCCTCGTCTATAACATCGCTGTTCAGCAATGGCGAAAAAGTGTAGTTAGACGTTAGAGTGAAAGCTATGTATTTTAAATAAATAAATGAACGAACATTTCAAATTATTCAGAGAGTCGAGAATGATGAACATGAACAAAATGAACTGATTCTGCTCCCTCTAAGCTTTCAAAACTAAATTTATTAAGGAAAATTACTGAAACTCAATCATTTATCAGTGAAACGGAACACTTTCAGCCACATTTTCTAATATTATTTATTCACCTCGTACTCCAATGTACACGTTCATTTTTGAACTTACTTCAACGGAATATAAATTCGATATTTCATCCTTACAGAACATGTAATCAGAAAACAGTGAAAGTGAGCCTATTTATAAAGTGGTTGTAAGTAATTTTGCAAGAAATTGTTGTGCCAAAATTAGCAAAAATCATGCAAATGGCCAAAACGATTTCAATTCCTCTGAATTCCAATGAAATGATCCGGTCAGCCTAGGTAAAAGTTTTACCGTAAAACTAATAGTTTTGTAAGCTACTATTGGGTCTGAGGCTTTAAAGTTCAATGGGGTGATGGAAATGAACAAAGATACGCCATGCTGTTAAATACATCCCATAACAGTTGCAACTAGTCGATCTTTGTTTTCATTTAAATGATAATTTTGGAGATTTTACGAAACGAAACAAAATTCGGATGATATTACGTGAACCGAAGATTGGATGTCGATACAAATGCTGTGAAACATCTGAAATTTTCTTTAATATTGTTTGTTGGTTAGCAAATGCACTTATAGTGTAAATGACATTAGAATACAATTATATCATTCACATAATCCAAACGGAGTAACAGTTTGAAAGCAAAAAAGTAATTACTTACCAGTGGTTAACGCTGGCGTCCATTCCTGAAACAGACAAGATTATGACAACGAATTGAAATGAAATCCCTGAGTTTTTTCTAAATTTTCATACCTGCTCTCCGGTAGCTCCCCACAGAAGGGTTAAACTTTTTGAAGGTTCAACTGATACAAGAGGTCCAGCGGCTGAGTGCAGTGAAGAACCCTTACGTCTTCCTAAAATCGATGTTTCATTAGGGGCTTTTTAGACATCAGAGTTAATCAGAGAGTTCTATAATGTGTTTGGGGAAAAGCATGCATTAGTGCTGCTGGGGCAATCACATTCAAACGAAGTCATTTTTCTGATTCAGAATTTATTTCATAACTCAAAAAGTGTATTATCGGATGTAACATATGACCAGAGATGCATTTAGGATGGAAGATCATTTTTGATGTTGATTAAACAACGTTCGATGCAATTCTGAACAACTTCCTCTTCAACAGTACGTTCGTTATAAGTAATGGCCATAATGTACACAGGATGACGGCTCAGATTAGAATCCTGCGATTTGATACACAAAAAAAATGAACGATCAACATTGTGAAAAGCGAATAGTCTCCTGACTCACGTTTGGAAATTCTTTTGTCCACAGATGCTTCAAACAGATAGCCCACTTACAATCCGGTTCTCGTACACGGTTCACGTAAGTACGAGCAAATATATCGTCAGGCGATGGATTCTCGGTCAATGCAAGTTCAACTTTAATGTCATCTTTCTGGCAGATGATTGAATGGATTTTTGTGTAGTCGAACTTAAAAGACTTGAGATGATTTTCAAATGCGCTCATCATCGTTTCACATATAACATTTGGGCTGTTTGCCATTGATAGATTTTGATCGTTTTGGTCTGAGCTGGTAGATGATGTATCGAGAGGCTTATCTTCAACTCTTATTCCAGAAACAAAGGTTTTGTAACACTTCTGCAGACAATGTTTGATGATTGAATCATGGTGTGATTCATAATTATCAGCGCGGATATTACATCCATAGACACGAAGATTCGATTGAAATTGCTGATGAAAAGAAATTGGGTCTAGTCACACAACTGAGATTCGTATCGAATGTCAGAGAAGACTTACATTCCGACACTGATCCTGAAACAATTCATTCAAAAAAGTAGTCCATTTGCCATCCTTAGCTTGAACTCTGTTAAAGTAAACGTAGTCCATTTGTGTTTTTGATGACTCATCTTTCGTAAAGAACAATTCAACTTCCACATTGTCATACCGACAAGTAAGACTATACACTCCGGACAGAATGGTATTCAATTTAATCGAATATTTAGCGTTCGAATTCATTGTTGAATTAGGAAGATTAGGAATGACAACTATCGATTGCATTCATTGTTAGGATATGTCAAATTCACAGACAAGTTAGTGCTATGGTATGACAGCAGCAGGCCCGGACTGGCCATATGGTGAATTCAGGGAATTCCCGATGGGCCTTTTGGATTTTTGTATGAGAATTTTTAATTTGTGGGCCTTTTTAAATTGAGTTGCATGGAGCTCCCGATGGGCTTTTTCGAGCCAGCCCGGTACTGGACAGCAGTGTAAATGGAAGAACAATGGGAACAGACAAGTCTTTTGTTTAAAAATGTTTCCTTGACATTCACTTAGATCCATAAAACGAAATACTTACCATCAGTCAAAACGCTACTGGCAACGTCAATATTTCCACCGATAGTACACGTCGATGTATGATCAAAATCCGACGAATCCAAGTCGGCAAATTTCTTATTCGAAATACCATTTGATGTTGGAACAGCCTGATAATGATGCTGTTGAATTAACACACCTGTTGGTCCTTTCGGGAAAATGTGTGTCCATCGGCGACGGTTAGACGTTAGCCTAAGAAAAGCACCATTGGAATCATTTTCGTTAAATTTTCTAAGCAATTTCATTGAAAGATGTTCGTACTTAATCGTGACATGCGATGGTGCAAATGGATTAATTAGGGCTCTACCGGGCCGAACAATCGAGCCACTTTGATTCAGGACGTTTTTTAAACCCTGTTTCTCTAACGTGGACATTGATTCCGATATATTTGGTGAACCATTGTGCGACTGAGTGGTGAAGTAGAATTTAGTTTTTAATTGATTAGGCAGCGGCAACGATTCACTTACTAAATTTGAAAGAACATGAAAGTTCCCGTGATGAATATCAGGGTCAGACATTTTTCGTCGCATAACCGGCTGTGGACGAATCATATTTTCCCATTCTCTGGAAGTACACGTCCCGTACCCATCCAGGCAAGGCACTGATGTCTTCTTCGTGCGGGACTGGCGTTGTAGTGAACTGAAGAATTTGTCTATTTATTGTACAGCGATTCATCAAAGTAAAACCAAATCGATTCTTACCACCCATGTGACGATGGAATTGTGAATATTTGCGCATCGTATGCGTCATAATCGAACAGTGAATTATGAATATATTCTGGCTGTTGCGTGTCATCGCTTAGCTTAAATTTTTTGTTTTCCTGCCGACGAAATAATAAGAATTGGCATCGGCCACAACAGCTATACTATACGCACAAAAGTTACCTTATTTTCATCACAGCTTTGATTCGGATTCAATGGCGGCAATTTGATCCTGGGAATAAATGTGGAATAGGCCACTTTCTTGTTGGTTGAGTAGAAGCTCAAATTAATCCAATGCGGCATTGAGTAATCATCGCCAGTGTTCAGCAATGAGTCCTTGTTGTGGAACTTTAACAGAGGCACCGCATGCAATGGCTGTTCTCCCACACAAACTAAATCACTTCCGACTCCATTATCAATTATCTGTTTGTCGTGGAAGAGAAATTAATTGAACTGGTCGATTGTGTGGCTGGTTAACGCTTACTCGTTGCTTAGTTATATTAGTCAATTCTCTGTCTACTTCGAAAACACCAACGCCAGGCGTTATAACCACAGATAGCTGTCCCGTTCGATCGAAACTTCTATCTAGATAATGTTTCTCGAAAACGTTCAACGAAATGTTCAAAACTTCTAAGAAGTTGCCCTGAGCTGCAGTTGAATTGGTTGCTGGAACGGTGCTACCAGAGCGATCATGATAACGCAGAACAGTGTTCTGGTACGATGTAAAAAGGCGACGCAACTGCACCAATATTGAACTCCAATCGTCATTCCGCTCATTTTGAATTGCAACCCGATAAAAGTCCTCATAGTATCGCCCTTTGTAGTCCATTTGCAAACATTCGCGCATATAAGCGGGGAATTCGTCCAGACTTTTAGCAGCGTAAAATGTACGCGAAAATAGAACGATTGTGACCTCGTGATTGCTTCCTAGAACAGGAAAAATTGTAATTTTCCATATGTTCAATGGTCATCCCTTTTCCTGTCATACCCAATTTCTTCCATTTCAAGAACAAGTCGGTAAGAAAGCCATTTACAGCTTTCTCAAAGTACAGATCGCCATGAATATCAAAGTCCCACATTTCCGACGACATCTGAATGAACAGATACACCATTGACGTACTGCTGCGGAACACTACCTTTGTGTCCTCATTGATCACACCGCAAGATACTCTCTCGCCTTGTGCCCACATCTCGTACACTTGGCATCGAATCAATCCGGAACAATGTTCGATCTTTTTGTTCGTGTACACGCAGGTATTGGTCTAATGAACATGGAAACGTTAATCAAGTTTTGCCTTTTGTTTTTAACCTGTCATCTCTTACTAAAAACGACTTTAATCGCCACATTTCCGATCGCCCCATGTACTGGTCCTTGAAAGTTATTTCAACCGAATCTAATGCTACCGATGCTGGATCAACGATGTTCATGATCATAGTGTCATAAGTACGTAGATTGAAGGATGCTGCTACGTTTGCTTCGACACTTATAATGTCTTCGGATTACAAAGATAAGTTAAAACAAATCCGAGTTTCATTGCGATGTATTATGAAGTGCCTACCTCGACCTTTCAGGTCTTCCTTGAAACATGTTATTTGCAGGAGCAGTCTGCAACCATTTTCTTCCTCGGGATGCTGGTAGATTTCGACCACATCGCCTAATTTGGCATTCGGATGTTCTTTGGGATTCAGGATTAAATCTTCGGCTGAAAAGCAATGGACCCGTCAGTTTACAGAAAAAATTTTGTGTGTCATTTTTAATTTGAATGAACATTTGCTCTTTGTACTTAAGGACGTTGGCTTCGTAAAATTTTGTCGATTTTCTTATTGAGAAAACTGCGACCATCTGGCTACTTAAGTGCAAATCCAAATTTTCTTCGAACTTTTAGACGTTCGAGAAAACAAAAAGATTTATTCCCAAGTACAGTAGAGTTCGTTAACCTGTTACATCCGGCAATAAGCATTTGACCAGTATTATTATCGGTCCTATTACTTCCATCGATCAAAGTATCAAACTAATCGGTTGTCATTACTTTTGCCGTCGTTGTCGACAACAGATGAATAGCCATATGTGACAGGTTAAACCTGTTTATTGCTAAATCTATTTAAATACTCACAACAGAAATGCTTCATATGCGTGTAGAGTTTGTACAACTTTAATGTTGAGTTCACAGACATTTTGAATGGAATCACTTGTTGTCGCAATCGCCATATAATTCTCGACCTTACTGCACACTAAACTTTTATTCCCAATGACTATAGTTCTTGAGACGATAACACAATCATTTTAACCAATTTGCTTATTGATTTTAACCAATTTGCTTATTGATTAGGTACTTAGCAAGTTCCTAAACCGAACGTTTGGTGGTATTTAACTAAAACAAATAGAAGACAAAGTCTGAGTTTGTTTTTGTACTGAGAAAACTATAATGTTAAACCAAGTACATTGTAAATTGAACTGACATTGTCAATAGACCTTTTAGCTGCAATCGGTTCGCTTTTCATTGATTGTGTTCACTTTCGTTGAATAAAAGTGAGAAGTGAACGATAGTGACCAAAAGCGAACCGATCACAGCTGTCAACTGTCAATTCATCCCTCCAGACCACCTAGTCTTTTTTTCAACTTAAAGGGTCTATACGTCGCGTCGTCCATATCTGTTTTCACTGTTTCTAAATAGATAATAACTGAAATATATTTGCAATGAATGCAACTTCATTAAAAAGACCTTTACCGTCCGATAGTCCTGGATGTTCAAAAACTCCCAAGACCACCAAACCATTCGAATTCCCGAAGCAGCCTCAGCCTTATACAGATGATATGGCTGTTGTCCGCTGCATATACAGTAAGTCTTTGTGTTCTGTGCATCTGAGCTGTTTTTGTGTTCGTGCCGAGGTCGATGGACACAATTTTCCGTGATTTCAAGAAAAATCAATCAATCCCACGGTGCAAAAATACCGCAATTTTCAACTACGTAAAAGGTGAACTCACACACAGTTTTAATTCACTAAAACATAAAAGGGATAATTAAGTTGGTGACAGAGCTAACAAATATTTAAAGCATTAAACTTGCGTGTTCGAGATTGTGAAAAATGGACCTTAAAAATGTCATATTTTTGCTTCGTGTGCCACATTACCCGATACCCATATCTAGAAACTTGTTTTCACATAAATTATAAGCTTGAATGTACTGACTGAGTTGTTAAAGTTTTTGTTTTCATTTTACAGGTCGCCAGGGAAATTTTATCCCTTTCAAAACTTCGGGTGCTGGACAATTGCTTGTGACAAACGAATTACTTTCGATTCTAATGGAAAAATATGAAAATGACCAAGACTGTAAAGTAGAATGCGGGTTTTTTGTGTATCCGGTGAAAAAATTAGATTATTTCTCGACTACAGTATCACAAGAACAGGAATATTGGAAGAAAAAACTTGGATCATTTCTTAGTGCATTGATTGAAACCGGCGAAACAGTCGGCTACATTGCATCTCCATGTTGGCACAAACAATTGAACTGGAATTCGTTGTACACAATCAGCACTAAGTCGTGCATTCCATACAACGTATACGTTCATGAAAGTTACCCGATCGAATACGAATGGCACCGATAGGAAGGCTTCGCGGTGCCGTGTACTAAGTAGTGAGGCTCCACACCTGTCCACACCCTTAGGAGAATTGAAAATGTCCGACACATACATTTTACCTGAAGGAGACTATGAACATTCAAGTGATGAAAACGAGTTTGAAAGCTCGAGTATTGGTACATTACGTCAAGAAGACAATCGAACATACAGACATAAACTATCTGTAATACGTCATCAAAGCGAACGTCCATCCACTTTGCTAAAATTCATAAATTCGGAAACAGCAAGAAGCATGTGGAGCAGTGTCTGAAGTACATACATAGAGAAGGGAAACAACTAGGGAAGAAATTCAATATTGTGACGATAACTTTTGGCAGCCGAAGCTTTCGGTACGTTTTTCGATTTCATTGTAACGATGAGAGCGCTCTTTTAAAATGTTAACTTTTAGGGCTTCCAAATTTGCCGACTTTTCACTCTTTCTCCAACATCAGGATCTCCATGAAAGCGGATTTGTGTTTTGTTGCAGTGCTGCTAATGTAGTGGCTGCAGAAAATGCAATGCCAGAAATCCCGCACCACCCACCGTCCTATTTCATGGACTGCAAACACTGTATCGTTGTTGGCTCATATGCTCTCAACTATGAAAAACAATTCTGTGTGCCATCAACATTCGGTAGTGCTGGTTGCTGTGTCAGCGATGAAGGAGATACAGAGGAGAACTGTAGACAAGGTGTAACTACGTGGGCTTTGGGTGAAAATGTTGTGATTCCCAAAATTAAGGACCAAAAGTACGACCATATTGTCAGTGGAACATCTGTTTCAACAGCGGTGGTAAGTGGTGCCGCTAGTTTGATTTTACCGAAATTGATTACGTATATAGACAGAATGAAAGCAGACAAATCATGTTATTCATTGAAGTTTAAAAATTTCCTTAACAACAATTGTGACAATTTTGTATGTCCACGGCATGGAACTAACAGAAAAATAATTTTAAATCTAGAGAAATTTATGAATCTGTCTGGTTATGCAAATAAACGTTAATTTCAAATGTCTTTGCTAGTTTTCATTTCAATCTAACTTCTATTGTGAACAGGTAGTACCTTAGCTCCTTAGCAGTCGGACCACCGTGAACGAATTCTTGAACAATGGACAGTAAGACTGGCAATCTTCTATTGTTCATACAAATAATTACTCGGCCGATTATCCGCAATAAATTCCCTGTTCCCATTCGATTGAATCGAGTCGGCCTTAAGCCCATTCTTGACGATCCATCACATTCCCATTCGTGTACACAGAAGGCTGTTGTTGTCGTATACCGTATACCAGGGTAACTGAAGTAGATACCAGTCGTTTCTAATGGCATCTAACACCGAATTGTCCCAAAAGTTAATGAAAAAATTACGATATGAACGATATGAATAGACACATTGGACAGATGACTAACCCATAAAACACATTGCAAGGAATAACATCATCCAAAAACTCGTAGGAACAACATGGAAAGCCAATGACACACTCGTGGCCCATGAATAGTAAAATCGGGCAATCGAAATACGTACCTCCTGAAAACGCATGTCCACTTAACATAAAATTGTCCATGTTCCATTGCACTTCAGTAATGCATATTTTACCGTTCCAACGAATGTTACATTTATCAGGGGGGAACGGCCCGTTGCCAAGCCACCAGACACAGATTTGGAGATCTTTTGTCTTACTTCCGTTCATCACGCAAATCACTTAAACCTCGACTTCGAAGAGACCTTATCTTACCCAACCAATCGTGTCCTGTACGCCTTTTACTGAAGCGCTCCAGTTCCGTTTTTTAAGGTTCACTATAACGTTTCTCTGCAGACACCATTCCTCAACTACTTTCAGCGAGCTTCTCATGCGGTCCCCGATAGTGCTCTCAAACTTTCCTCCGACCAGTATGGTGAGATCGTCGGAGTATCCCTGCGCATGGATTCTTTCTTCTTTCAATCTCGCAATGAGTGAGTCTATAACCTTGTACCATAAAATTGGTGATAGAATTCCGCCTGGGTGGACAACCTTTTGGCACCCAGAAACTAGCCCTTCGGCCGTAGACACTAGTTTCCACAGTCCTGTTTCTAAGCCCACTGCTGACCCACCTAATGATCACCGGTGGTTACTCGTCTCTCTTCCAACGCTAGTCGGATGTCCATAGCCTATTTCAGCAGTAAATCACGGACAAAAACCACCCTTTTTAGACTTTTAGTGGCTTTTAGCCAATAAAAAAATAGTAAAATTAAACGACTGCGGTTTTAAACTATTGAAGCCAAGGGCTATTTGTACGTGTAAACAAAGTGTCGCTAAAAATAGCTCCGACATAGCCTGGTCCACTTTCAGAAAAATGCCTCATCATTTGCAACTGTAGCGTTTATATCGTTTATGTCTGGAGAATACGACATTGCTAAACAGAAAAAAGGATTTCTGGCGTTACAGTACTCAATTTAGAGAAAGTTGGGTTTCCAAGTATTTGACAATGTTGATAGTTCAATCGAAGCCATGGTAACAAGACTGAAAAACTGCCTGAGAAGATCACGCGGAAGATGATACGCCGGCGACACTTATGTTATTCTTAAGTTTAAGTTTCCTTGGAAACTATTCTGTCTAAAAATTTTTTTTGCAGATATGATTGGGCTCGAGTAATGTGCGAACACAGAACCCAAGATTACCGACAAATAATATTTTCTTTTCCACCAATAGCAGCCATGCCAAGTACTTCGTGCGTTTCATAAAACTCTTAAATTTCAGAGAATTTGCATTCCAAAGATTTTCTACGATTTCGATTTTTTTGAAGTTGGTTTTTTGCAAGGTCGTTCCTATGATTTTATTATCACTGTTGAAGGAATTTCTGTCTTTATTCGCCCCACAATGCAGTATGTACTTCAATTATGCAGAATAAACCGCAGCATTGGAAAAACTTTTCAATATCAACCCATTGCGGATATGAATAGTTGGAAGCATTAGATTCCGAAGTTCTTTTGAATCTAGTACCGAACGGTTCAGATTTCTGATGTAAATCATACACACCATCAAATTGGTTTAGATGTAGACTATCAGGCCGTAAAATTTGGGAATCAATTATGTGTCGCTAGAAAATGTTTAAGGAATTGAAATTTGGACCAGAATCGACAGAAGACGTAACTTCAAATTCATTCAGTCGTTGGTCAATTATTTAAAACAGTTACCACTGTTTACCTTGTGTGTTTTTGCCTGATGATATTCAAGGTTTTTTTGTTGGAGCAATGGGATAAAGCAAAAGTAAAGCAAAAGTTTCACTGAACGTTACTGACCCACTGGATCAGTGGAAATTTTCATTTACCCTTCTTGTTTTATGATAAGCAAAATGTGTTAAGTAAGGACTAGACACTACTTACCGTATCGCCTTTTTAAACTGATAAGCCCGTGCGACTCAAGCACCAAAAACAGACACAGGAGCCTAATTCATGGAAACAAAATTTGTATTTTACGCAACAAGCGACCTGTCTTTTTTTAACATCATGGTTCTCTGTTCTAATATTGCGACATTTCTCCTTTGTGTAATATGGTTCGGATGTAGACATTGTCTGGTTCTACCTTCAGCTACCACACATAACATCAATCAATTGAGTTCAATTCACATCCGAGCTACCTGCCGGGTGATGAGACAATTTCAACCGTTTCTTAGCCTGAATGTCAGCCATTGTCTGTTCGATGGATCTAACATCCTTTTTGTTCTCGCTGGGAACTGTAAGCAAAAAAAAAAAAATTGATGTCCATGCTGTCGGAGGAAAAACAAGGGAAATTTACCAAAACCGTAGGACTTATTCGATTCAGTCTTTTTGGCTGCTTCTAATGCCGCGTCCTGGCCAATTAGATGCACGTACGTATCTTTGTAGTTCGAATGCGGAACAATTTTTTCCGGCTTTTTAGACTTTTCTGTGTCGACCAGTTTTTGTTCGGCACGACGTTGAACATATTCTTTGGCTCTGTCATCGTTCCATTCCTCACCGTTGCGTGTGGCATGGATTTCGTCCTCGGATGGTGTGTACTCTCACTTGTAGGGTATAATGTATCGATCGATTCCCTCTTGTCCGAAGCTCATTGCTAGCAGGCCGGCCACTTCGGCAACGCTGGTAATGAAATTTGGCTTAAGGACTTCGACTCTTAAAGTTCGTGAGTTTCGAGAAAGATCAACGAAGATCACATTACGTACATCACATTACATAGACATTACGAGATAGGCTACTGACATGACACTCCGATAGACTTTGTCCAATGGTTGAAATTGAATGAATTTCCGGTTGTCATCTTTGGATATTCGATCGATTCGCTCTTCGACGAACTGCCGGAAGCGATTTAGCTCCTCTTTTTCACGGTTTCTCATCTTTTCAATGTATTCGTTCTGTTCTGTGGGCACGAAAGAAAATTCATTTTTATCTTCAAAACATTTCGTCGTTCAGCAACAACAAAATCACGAAAGCGGAGCGACAATAGACGAAAGGAAAAAAAATAGTAGTTTGAACAGGACACGATTCGTAAACTTTTTTTTTTCGTCGTTTTTCTCTTGTCGATGTCGTCGTTCTTCTTTACTTATGACATTTCATTCGAACAACAAGTACCATATTAGTCTAAGCAAAATAATTATTCTTCCATGGAAAGCTTGAAGTAGAAGCAACACTAAAAAAACATTTATTATTTAACATTTCACAGCTTGTAATATAATTTTCATTCGATTATCTTCGTCAATAATAATTGAAAAAACCAAAAACAATAAATGAAATCAAATTCTCACAAAATAATTTTTTTTTGAAATCGCGCCATGTTGTATGTCAAAAATGTTAATTCATGGGAGAGCCGCCGGCTGTAATATTCAAATCAATGACGTTAGTACGGTTATGACGGTTATGTATAAGAAACACATTATTGACTGTGTTTTTGTTTTGATCTTGCAATGGCTACATGCAAATTTTGCCTGATTTCATTTACAAATGATGAAAAACCTACCACCCTCACTCAAAAAGGCGTTAATGGATTGATTAAGGGAGGAGCACTATATCCAAATGATGGAATTCCATTAATCGGAGATAAGGTGAGAGTTTATTTCATTAAGACTTAATTTTTGGTTTGTTCGAAATGTTTGTCTACGTTCTTCGTGTTAGATCCATGAGAAATGTCGTAAGAAGCGAATGAAAGAATGTTCGAAATGTGTGCCTCAAGTTGATGATGCTGCTGAAAGTCAGTTTACATGTAGTGATTGCTGTATGTTTTGTGCAAAAAGTATCTCTTCAAATGAAATGTCCAAGAACAATGTTCATCATGTCAAAGCTGCAAGTTTCCGAGAAACGCTTTGCCGAGTAATAACAGAGAGGAATGATGAATGGGCCATTCAAGTGGCAGAAAGAATTGAAAATTATCCGGATTTTGTTACTGCAAATTGCGCCTACCATCAACAATGCAACGTGAACTTTCGTACTGGAAGAAACCCGCCGAATGCTCAACATTCAGTGCAAAGAGGAGCCCCAGTTAACGAGCAATTGAACGAGTCGTTTTTGAAACTGGTTACATTTCTCGAAGAAAGCAACGAACCATTTTCAACCAGTGATTTAAATGAAAAATTCCGAGAATTCTCTGGAGGTGAGGCGTACACGGTTCGGTATTTGAAAGAGAAACTCGTCAAACATTTCGGTGATCAAATAATTATCTTGAGTCGCAATGGATTATCTGATCTCGTCGTGATGCGAGAAATCAGCAACCGGATGATCATCGAATCGTATGTAGCAAAGACAAATGCGAACCGAATTATAGAAGATGCTGCAAATATCGTTGTAAAGGAGATCAAGTCGATGAAGAGCAACAAGGAGACATATCCATCACCGAGCGAAATATCATCACTGGATTCGTCTCTATCATTCATACCTCCGTCATTGCAAATATTCTTGACGACAATTTTCGGTGGACAAAAGACGAATCAATCTGCACGAATTGTGTCAATTGGTCACGCCATCATTCAAGTTTGCCGACCACGATGTTTGTTGTCTCCGATTCAACTCGGTCTAGGCATTCAAGTTAGCGTATTAACGGCATCCCGGTTTTTGGTTGACATTTTGCACAGTCTAGGTTTTTGTTGCTCGTACGCAGAAGTGCGTAAATATAACTATTGTGCCTCCATCGCCAACAACCAGTTAGACAATCGACAGTTAGATCCTCCAAGCAAAGTCACGAAATATGTTGCTGACAACGTTGACCACAATCTGTGCACATTGGATGGAAAAGGTACATTCCATGGAATGGGAATGATATCGATTGAAGCCACTGAAAACAGCCGCCAGAAAAAGATTCCCCGTATCAATGTCACTATGGACGATGTTAAAAAAATTAATTGTGTTGAGATAATCCACTACTCCGAAGACGTTGATTTCAACATTGGGATTAAGTACAAAAAACTGTCTCCAACTACGGTCTACGATGCATTCAATAAATTAGATTTACTGTGGACATTGTCCTGGCCTTCTGTTCCGGACAGGCCAGCTTGGTCGGGCTTTATGCAAGCCGTAACTACTGGCTCATTTTCGGTGAAACCGACGATTTCGTTCTTACCAATGATTGACTTAAGTTCGTCAAATCTTACATGCATATATTCAACGATGATGTTTGTTACGAAGGAGGCACAGAAAAGTGGAAGCACGCCGGTGCTTACTTTCGACCAACCACTTTATTGGAAGGCGAGATCTATTATCGAATTGGAGCCAGACTCAAGCATCTTGAAGCGAATCGTCGTTATGCTTGGTGGCTTTCATATGAAAATGAGTTATCTAGGCTGTATCGGATACATTATGACTGCATCAGGGTTGGAGGAAGTTTTTCAACAAGTTTACGCTCCGAACAGCGTCCTCAAAATGTTAAGTGGAAAGGCGATAGCGCGTGCTATTCGTGCTCATCTTCTTGTGTATGCTGCTCTGAATGCCATTATCAGCGACAAAATATTCAACGAGAGTGATAAAGCAATAATAGGTGATACTTCGGCTCATTTACTAATTTCGCTCTTTATTCAATTCAAAATAACAATGACACTGACGGCAAATCGACTAATATAACATCACAATCGTTAATCCGTGTTATATGCACTCCCTTGAAGCTTCTCTGCCCAACACCACAGCCAATTTTCGATAAACTATTTACTTCAAAAATATCTGTCGGATTAGAATCATGTACTATTCGTTACGAAACTCGAGATAGAAAATAAAATTTCGTATAACATCACACGCAAACTGAACTTTTTAGCTTTCCGTCCCTTGTCATGTGGCAGGTAATTACATGAAAATGGATAAAAAGCTGAAAAGTAGAATTTGCAAGTAAAGTTTGTTGATCCGAGGCTAAGCCTAGGTCAACAATCACACGAAAACGTAACTTAGCCCGAGTTTTGTAATGAATTTTACATGCTTTTGAAGTCTAAACCTACGTTCGACTCTAGGGATAACAGAAGTTTGTAAATTACTATGACGAAAATTGGCTGTGTAATTATGTTGCCGCGTTTGAAACATTCTTTTCCATGATTTAATTTAGTGTAAAAGTAAAATTTCAATTAAATTTGCAGCTACGTTGTACGATAATGTCGCCCATAAAAAATTAAGCGCATTGGATTTAAACGATAACAAAGAACTCATTCAAATGGATTCAACACTGTCCACGGAAAAAATCAAATTACAAATGCAAGGTGCAACTTGCGAGTTGTGGATACAATACATGAAAATGTTGGACATTTTTAGGACCAACGTTAGAGCGGATCGCACAGGTTAGACTGTCTTCCGAAATTTTTTCCGCAGTATTTTAATCATCTGTTATTTGCATTCAGCCAATTTTCAGCTCCATTTAAAGTCCGTCGAGACGATGCTACCTTTCTTCCCAGCAGCAGGTCACAATAACTACACGAAGAGCATTCAAATTTATCTTCAAGATATGCACGCGTTAAAGGTGTCCAATCCCGATGTACTCCAGTTTTTTGAAAGTGGCCACTTTGTGACAAGACGAACAAATCGGTTCTGGGGTGGCCTACCAGATGATTTGATAATCGAGCAGGTTGAATTTTCTTCTACGTTATTCCATTACACTGTAAAAATATAAAAAAAATAAATTGAAACTGCCGAACATTAGAAAGACAAGAACTTTAATGGCTTTCGACGGTGGACCATGTACTATTGTGCACTATGATTTTCCTACATGATTCCTAATTTGATTTTGTGGCTAAGTTAAAGTGTTTTTTTATAGGTTTTAATGAGAAGTTTGAAATCTACTGGTGGTCTTACGCGTGGAACAGGATTCGGAGAAATTCAACGAACAGTTTGGTTAAACGCAATGCCGAGTTGTGGTGCAATAAATGAAGCTATGCAGAGTTTGTGCCGAAAAGTACTGGAAACGAGTGAACAACATAAAGAACTTGGACTGACACGAAAAAAGAGAGATATTTCTGATACTAAAATTCTCTATGATTACTTGAACGAGAGAAATATTTTCGGCGACATCCCCGGTCTGCGAAACATTGTCGATGGCGTTGTGTCATCTCCACATTGCAATCCGAATGACGCCGAACGCATTGGCTTAAAAATACTGGCAAAAATGAATGGAAATGACTCGGCAGTATTTGTCTTCAGAAAAAAAGATCAAGTCATTTTAATGAACTCAAAAACTACTGTACAAATCGACGATGAGAACGTGCAAATTGATCCGGAAATGTTGTTCCAACGGCTGCTGTTCATTCAAAACAATCGAAACAAAGATGAGCTTGAAAGCATCTTACAATATGAGTTAACGCAGCGACCACCAGTATTCTTTGACGAAAGAGGTTTCTTACGAGATGGAAACGAGCTTGCGTTGGCCGACACCTTGTGGAAAAAATATGGGTCAAAACTAACTTCCGAATATGAAACGGTAGATGAATGTGACTATGTTTTGAGCGGAGATTGGTTGATACATGAAGTTTCTTGGCAGACATCTGAAACATTCAATGCCATATGTGGAAGGTAAACGGAAACTTTTCACAGCAAACTCATAATTTTCGCTTAAAAATGGAATTTTGCAGATATGTTGAATTTGTTTTGAGGCGATACGGGAAGTCAGCAACAGTAGTTTTAAGTGAAGTGGAAACTGTTGCGTCAATAATCGATGAAAAAATTATTCGAAGTATGAAGGGAGTGTTTGCATCCGAAATTTCATTTACTGGCGACACTCCATTGAAAACTAAAAAACAAAACTTTCTCAACAACGCCAAAAATCGGAATGAATTCACTAGGATGCTATCAAGAACGTTGAAACAAGCGGGTTGCAATGTGTTTGATACTGTTGGGGACCCGAATGTTGTAATCGCCCGGATCGCAGCATCAATGTCCCTGAATAAAACTGTTATTGTTGTGGGCGAAGAAGCGAATTTGCTAACATTAATGAATTTCTACACAATAAAGACACGTTTTGGGCTGTATCTTCGATGCGCAAAGAAAGTTAAGTCCGCATTGAACACACGATTGTGGAACATCGTGCAAATGAGGAAATTGTTGGGCGATGAACGATCAAAACATTTGCTCTTCGTTCATGCTTTCGGCGGATGTCAGTCTACATCTCATATTTTTGGAATTGGGGAAGGAACTCTCTACAGCAAATTAGACAATAAGCATTTCGCAGGTTTGTATAGAAGTCTTTCGTAAATATTGAGGTTAGAGTCAATTGCCGTCTTAATGCTGAGGTTTTCGTTGTAAAAAAAATTCAGATCAAGCAGATGTCTTCTGCAACCGCTTGGCCACACAAAATGAAATAATAAAAGCTGGAGAGCAGGCTATGGTACTTTTGTTCAAAGGGGAACAAGGGCAGACGCTAAACAAGTTACGTTTCGAAAAATACAAAGAAAAGGCAACTGAAACTGGCAATGTGATTGCAAAGCGTCTACCCCCAACTGAATCTGCCACAAGTTGCCATAGTTTGCGAGCGTATTACCAAATTCAAACATGGATGCAACAAGGTAAAGCATTAAATCCATCGGACTATGGGTGGAGAGAAGCGAATAATCGACTTACGCCCATATACACTAACCTTCCACCCGCACCCTCAACGCTGTTGAGCTCAATTCGATGTGGTTGTAAAAAAGGATGCGACACTCTTAGATGCAACTGTAAGGGCGCTGGATTGCGTTGTTCAACCGCTTGTAAGCACTGTGATCATATTACATGTAAAAACTACGACAATTCGTTCGACGACGAAGAAGACGATCTAATGGATATTGTAGATTACTTAGAGTTAGACTGTTGATCGTACTTTTGTCTTTGCATTCTATTTGAGGTGAAAAACCTGATAAAAATCGTAATTCTAAACTTGCAATAAAAACCGGTTTCCGCAGAATGACTTCGGTTTGTTTTTTTTAATTAATTAAATCGGCCTGAACGCTCCTTGCAATTTTGTCAGCAGTTTGGCTCAAATGTGATAGTTGTGTTGAGATAGGAGCAAGGAGCTATGCTTTTACGACAATATTGTTTTGACTTTCATGCAGGCATTACTTTATTCGGAATGAAAGTTACTTACCCCCAGGCGACTCGTTTTCATTTTCAATCTCCGAAGCGTACACGCAGCAGCCTCGAACATCATATTCTTTAACTGTACACTGAAATTGTTCGGTCTTAAAATGCAAATATTTTACGCGAAAGAATAGAAGAATAGTAGATTCCCACTCACATTTCACATCTGTTTCTTCGCCACCAAGTACGACAGAAAGAGTAGCATCTGTTTTCGACAGTAGACGACTTTATAATTTATTAAGTTTAGCACCTATTTCCAATCTTCAAAATAACAAATTTGTAAGAATTCATGACACAATTATTTAGATGAATACACGGCCGTCATCTGTCAAAATAGCAAGCGGCATCTCTCATGTCAAAATATGCCAATACATACGTCATTGCAGTGGCGTTCGATTTAAAAATGTGAATTTTTGTACGGAATTTTCAATTACGTTTCTCTTGTTTTTTAGCTAAGGGAAAATCGAAATAGTTGCATCGTTCGATTCCTTGCACGTTTTAAATCATTACTATATATTGTTGCAATTTCTTCTGGGTACTAACTTATTTTGCTTAGACTATATAGGCAATTCCATGTCTCAACGGGCCAAACCAATCAAATAAAAGAAGAAGAAACGGTCATGCAGACAGTGTAGTGTTTTGTTGATCAATGTAATAAGGCAAGGTTTTACCGCAAAAACAAATATTTTTTACATTTTCGCACAAATCACACGATTACCGTCTCATTTAACTAAGTTATATTGTTAACGTTTGGAAGTTAAAGAGCAAGGAAAAATGTTTCAACCGCAATCTATTCGAGTTGAGCACAAAGGTGAAAAATTGAAGGATGCGTAAGGTTATAGAACATTAGCTAAACTCGAAAATAAATTTCAGACGTAATTCATGATGTAGTCTACGATTATTATGGCCAAAGAATGGCAACGTGTTCCAGTGACCAAACAGTCAAGGTTGGTAAACAAACTTTATTTATCTTACCGATATGTAACGTACATGGAACGATTAGGTTTGGGATCCGAATGAAAAAGGAGTTTGGACCGTAACAGCGAGTTGGAAGGCTCATTCTGGATCGGTCTGGCGAGGTATGTACAAAAAAAAAACGAGTTTCGTTAGTCCGAAAACACACGAGCGATTTTGCGTTGATTGGATCGACAATTAAGTTGCTCTTTCCATTGTTTATCCTGTGGTGAATACCGGATTACGCAGCATAATTGTCGATCATATCAACCCTAATCTCCGTTCTTAAAAATCAATCGTTTTCGACCCACTCAAAAACGTTTTGCGCTTTGTTCCACAACTCACAGTGTCATGGGCTCATCCTGAATTCGGTCAAGTTCTCGCTACCTGTTCCTTCGATCGAACAGTATCGATTTGGGAAGAAACGGTCTCGGAAAAAACTACACCAACCATGGCACCAGTGAAACGTTGGGTTCGTCGCAGCAATCTGGTGGACTCGAGAACCAGCGTAACTGACTGTAAGTTTGCGCCGAAAAATCAGGGTTTAATGTTGGCCACCTGCTCTGAGGACGGAGTTATTCGCATCTACGAGGCGCCGGATGTGATGAATCTGTCCCAATGGCAGTTGGCTTATGATGTTTCGTGTAAAATGCCACTGAGTTGTTTGTCTTGGAATCAATCACTCTTTCGATTACATGCACCAATGATTGCCGTAAGTGAATTCACATTTAAATTGATATCGTATTGCATCAACATACATCCATAGGCTGGAAGTGACGATACTAGCACGACCGTTGGTGGAAAAGTGTTCATTCTTGAATACAGCATCGGAGGCAATGGTAAATGGACAAAGACTGAAACTCTGAATGTTACGGAGCCAGTGCATGATGTAAGTTTTGCCCCGAATGTTGGACGTTTATATCACATATTGGCCGTGGCTAGTAAAGACGTACAAATATTTAACATTAAACCTCCACTCAAGTAAGAATTTTATCATTAACGTATGGCCGTATGATTCTGATGAAATACCATTTTTTTAGCGATCAAGCCGGCCTACCCAGATACGACATTCAAATGGTGGCGAAATTTTCAGATCATTGTACCGTTTGGAGGACGTCTTGGAATGTAACTGGAACGATGTTAGCAAGTACAGGCGACGACGGTTGTGTTCGAATGTGGAAAAGTATGTTGAGAAGACATTTTGATTCTTTCATTTCTGTTCTAATTTCGCATTACTTTTGTCTAGTGAACTATCAACGAAATTGGAAATGTGCCGCTCAGTTAAAACCGGATGGTGCTGAGCCAACGGAAGAGTCACCGGCTCCGCAGTTTCCAGTCAAAGAAAATAAACTCCTGCAAACAACGAAATACATCAAGAAGGGAATCATAAGCAACTCGAACCAGGTTCCGTGGCATTGAATAGATTTTGAGTGGTTCGGGTTTTGTTTAATAAATTGACATCTTTCGATACCTCAAGCATTTTCGATCATAAAACTGACTACGGGACATACTGTCTAAGGTAACCAGAAATGTCGGTGATTGCATACCACATTGCTACCTACAATATCTTAAGAGTTCTTGGTGTCAACTGTATGCATTTGAGTATAGACTTTTCAGTAGCCCCTGATGGTAGAATGGCTAGACTCGATCACAAATTTGAGATCAAGGAGCGGAGTTGAGAAAATACGGTTTGGATCTTCGAAAATTTTGATGGTCAATTATAACTCGAATTTTGATCGCGAAACTCAGGTTTATTTCATACAATTTAACAGATCCAACTGTATCTACAAAAACTAGTGGTTTTTCCTGTAGTTAAACCGCTGGAAATTGTAATTTGAGACCATACTGTCTCTCTGCTTCCACGAACTTTTGCATCGACTGCAAATGTACTCGGTGCTTTGGAATGCTTCATCGGCCATTCTACCCGATTTCCGAAGATTTGCTCGACTGGTCGTAGGCGTCTGGACCAGGCGTTGTGAAACGTGGACTACGTGTCCCTCTGATACTGCTCTGGTAACACGGCGTCTATTCGATGAGTCCTCATGGATGGATTTTTCGTTAGCGAGACCATTTCGACGTTCTCTTTTGTTTGCCAGAGTGTCCACAGTTGAATCTCGTTCTTTTGATACAGAACTTGCTTCTGTAATGTGTTGAACAGAACTTCGTAACGAACTCCGCCGTTCGCTCCTATTAGTTACATTGGAATCCTGTTCTTTTGTTGAAGGATGTGCCTTTGGAATGCTTTGTACGGAACTGGCGTCTGGCACAACTTTGCATAAATGAATGTTATGCTGTTTTTCTAATTGATCAACAATCAACTGGGCGATTTTTTCTGCATCGCGAGCCATTTCAGTTGGTCGATGATCAGAACCATTGTTTTTCTGATGAACAGATATTTCTCCATCATTTGAGCCGTTCAACATTTTTTTAGTAATTGATCTCGTAGCTCTTTGAGCCATTATCGTCAATCAGGACTGGCACAAATTATTTGGATCAATTGAGAAAAAAAAACAATTCAAATCGTCGAATCAACGTACAAAATGGAGTATATCAAATGAGGTTTGCTTAATGAATAACAAAGACAATTCTATATATTTCGGTTGTTCCACAAAGTCATAAACACAGCGAAATGTAACAGGTGGCACTACGCCTGTCCGGCAAAATTTGTCGCATAAATTTGATTTGTAAAAAAGCACGAATTACAGTTTTTGCATCTCCACAACGAGTTCGAGTGAATCGTACTTAGTAAGAATAAACAGTAACTTCGAACCGAATGACTTTGAATCGAACAGCTGCAAGTGAAAAGGCTTAACGCAATTCCAAAAAGTACATCTTATCGATTTCACCAATACTCTCTCTAATTTTGGTCGTCGTTAATCGATAACAGATTAATAGCCGTAAGTGACAGGTTAAGTTAAGACAGCAATATGTGATCTAAAGTAAAGCAAGTATGTGAGTAAATGAAGTGGAACCTGTGGATTAAGTGCATCCGTAAAGGAGTTGCAATTTTCTGATGTCTAATGTATATTGTAATGGTTGACCCAATTGAAGCACGGTTCTACACAAAAAGTGGTTTTAATGCTCAGTAAATCTTGCATCGTGTCTGTCGATCTGTAGTACATAATAGACCAAACGTTGTAAGGGACGCCGACGCCGAACGTGTTTAATTCACTTGGCGAAAGCTTTTCAAAATTGTAATGTTGCCCAGATCCATCATCAGCCTGGGATTCGTAAATGATTTATGTAACATTTGCGATTCTTAGCTTACCTGAGGACCACCTCAACGATCAATATACGAATTGCAACCATTTGTTTCGACTTTGAACATGTTTGATGTTGGAAGATTGTAGATGTTGCTGAAAATACTGCACAATGTAATAGAAAAATTGAATAGAAAATAATGTGAAAACGCTGAACTCATTTACACATATATGGTGAAGAAGGTATAGGTGGACGAGGCATATCCAAAGGACTTTCACTTGCAGACGGAGACAACATGATTCCGGTTGCCAAAATCAATACAGTTTATTTTCGGGCGATCATGTTCTTTCGTCTGTTCGAAAAAAAAAATATTTAAAGTTAACGAGCCATGGGACAGCTACTTCAGAGAGTAGGGTTTTTGTACGTTGGAAGCAAGGGCCATCTCAATAGAACAAACTGACAAATTAAAATGAAATGTTGACGTTTCCGTGTTAGTGGTGTGTGTGATATAATTTTTCAATGATTTTCGGGTCATAATTTCTATAGGTAGTGGACTATCTACCTCTATGGTTGGAAGATAACTTTTGTGGATTCTTTGTAAATCTCGAGAGCTTGAAGACTAGTGAGATTGCCTGTCGAGATTAAAATAAGTATTTGTCTCCGACATCCTTTCTTTGTCAGTTGAGATTATAGTCTTACCTTCGGGGTGGGCTCCAATCTTATTCGTCAAAATAACAATTTCGAAACAAGAACATAATCAACTATTATTAAAAATTCTCGTTCAATATTGGATACATAGCAAAAACTGTTTTTCTGCAACTGATAAGTGAAGACGATTTTCTTGACAAACTGTCGGAGTTTAAGAGCCTATAAGAGTGTATATGCCTGTTTCCCCCTGTTTTTCGACGGGAAACAGGGAAATGTGCCGACTGTTTTGGGACCCAAAATTTCAAAAGAATATGATTTTTATGTTGTTTACCTCTGTTTTGCGTGCCCACGAAACTTTCTAGCGTAATCACGTTGTCGTGACTCAATGGGAAGTGCTTCAAAACAGCGAAGGCAGTTTGAAGTCAAGTTCGCGGAACAGTTGTTTTGTTTTGTTTTGTTTTGCCTGATTTTTACATAGATTTCGAAGCCTTTCTCAGGATGTTTTCGCTAAAAAATCGAGTGCGATACGTCAAATGAAAGGTATTGACGAGACGAATATGAGTAACTAATTTTTAGAAAAATAACTTTTGTCGATCAGTAGCTACTGGCGAGAAAGCAAACAAAACAGCGTGTTTTGCTTGTTTTTCACTAGTTTTTCCAGCATATCTCAGTATGTTTTTGCTCAAAAATCGTGTGTGATGCATCGAATGAAAGGTATTGACGAGACGAAACAGAAAATTGAGCTTGGTAAACAGCAGGTATAGGCGAAAAAGCAAGCAAAACCGAATTTTTTCGTACTTTTCCTGTTTTCCCGCATCTCCTGGTATACATTGAATGCTTCGAAAAGTTCATATTTAGCCTACATAACGTTTAAAATTCTTCAAACATCATGTGTATAGACTGTTAACGGAGAAGGAAGATCAATTTAAAGTCCGAATTTTCGAAATACAAATTTGTTTGTGAATCAGCCGATGAAAATTTCAAATGAAATTTGATCGCCCTTTACTGTGTTTCTTCTCTCATTTTGACATTACCATCAAGGCAAGTGTTACGTTTAACTGAACCGAAATATCTCTTCGTTAACACTCTATTCTATAGACTGTTATGATCAGAGCGTGAAAACCGAAGACCAGTTAATTATAACTTGACTTAGGGTACTTGACATATCATTTTTACATATATATTTTGTCAGTTTCCCCAAGGCAAGTTAACATAACTGGTCTGAATTATACTTCTCTCATCATAACACTCTATATCAGCAGATAATGAAATTATCAAAATGTAATTGTCAGGAACCACTCTGTACACAATCAATCACAAATTTTTGGCAGATTGATTTCACGTCTGTCGATAAAGTGTCACAATGCTAATCCGCTGTGCTGATAAGTTTGATTTGAAGGGATTGATTTTAAACGCACAAAATGCACACCTTGTCGATCAATAATAATGCTAATATATTTTCTTGAATAAATTGCACTTTTATAAAAAACCTGAACTTAAACTTAAATTTAATTTTTTATAAAAATTTTTTTGTTTTCAATCCTTAATAACTATAAAATTTAATCAAAATACAATCGATTCTTATTCAAAATATAAATGATGTGGTTTTTACTTTCTCCAAAAAAAAAAAAAAGGTGTCCTGCGATAACATGATATATAACCCTAGGACTTTGTAATTAAGTTTAATATTTCATTCAAACACAATGTGTTCATTAACAAAGTTAAATTAATTTTACTTTTCTTTTTAGTTTGTCAACACAACTACGACGTGGTTAGCGCGCTATATATAAACGATTCCTATTGCTAGTTCAAATTATCATCTAAAATTATTTGTCAAAAACGAAAAGAAAAATTAAAAATTAATTTTGCCACTTTTCTTTGGACAGAAAATTCTTAAATCTGTCCTGACATTCTGCTGTAGCCCAGTGCTGAATAAGTAGTTTTTGTTCCTTTGCCAAGTCATCGTCCAACTTGTCAATAACATCAACATGCGTTAGTGACTTCGTTGCCTCCATCGACTGTAAATAAGTTTAATTTTGTTTTAAATTCAAAATTACTTTTAATTGTTGAGTCTGACTGACGCAAGTAGGATGGAAAATTAAAATATTTCTTGTCACAGTAGTCCCCAACTAAACTCTTTTGAAATCGAATAATTTTAATTTACACGCGACATTGTGCGCATCGGAAACACAGTTTCCTCTACCGATAATTGATGAAGATGATGATGGACGCATGAAGCTCGCTACACAAACTATTCTTAGAACTCAGTTCTTCTTTCGAAATTTTATTTTCGATTTAATTATCGATCTCGGGCAAAGAAATATTTACGTTAGAGATAGGCGATGATAGATGTTTAGTTGGAAATAAACAATTTGCGATGAGTGTGGTTAAACTACTATTTTATCTTCTCTCGTTCGAAATTAGTGTTTGTCTGTCAATTTCAATTGTAAGTTAAGAATGGAAAATCTAAAAAATTTTATGACAAAATTGAAATTTTATTTCGGTTTTAGAAGTCTCGCTGTGATTTATCTGAAGTTTGCAATGTAATACACAATAGGTGAGCAAGTACTTTGTGTGGGAAACCTTTCCTATTTTCGTATCCACGTATGCGGAAAAGCCATTTCAAACTGACCACAAATTAATGTTTGTGTCTTCACAATTCGCAGATACTGGCTACCAAACTTAATTGAAAAGCAATGTATGTGTCCGGCCAATACGATATGCCCTTCCACATATTCGAAACGGGAAAAACCATTCACAATGAGTATCAATTCACGGACACAAATGCAGGTGGACATCGAATCACACAAATTAGAACTCTGTTTAACTGTCTCCGTTCCAGTTATGTCGTCCAACAAACGCATCACCAATACAAATGTGTCTGGACCAAGAACTATCAGTACTCCAGAAACGGACATCAAAACGAATTGAAACGAAAATTATCTGCAGGTGCAGTCGAAGGAGTTTCCTCAAATTTTACGCCAAAGTAACAAATAGACGAGACAAGTCGATCACTTTCAAGTACCGATGCGTTGGTGAGAATTTCTAGAATCTTCAGTTCATTCTTAATTCGACAATAACTGAGACTTTCACAACACAGGAATGCCACCGTGTCATTCAGATCAGCTATGTGGATATGCTAGAAGTGACCTGGGATTTGTTTATCAAAGGTGTACGTGCCGAGAAGGCTACAACTGCGTGACAAAAAGCTCAGCCGATACGTTGAACGGCAAAATGCATCAACTCTTTTACAACGGAACCGTTTATCCATCATACTGTGTATCATATTTGTAGAGAAAAAGAAAATTTACCTGAGATGACTGCATTGCAATTTGTTCCGTTTGATGTACGATTTCAGATTCGAATGCGTCGGAATTGATAATCTTTGTTATTAAACCATTTTGGAGGGCGTCTGCTGCTTTGACTGTCTCATTCAAGTAAAGTAGTTCGGTTTTCTGTAATTGAATGTTTTCTGTGATGAGTCCATCGTCCAACGTCCATCTGATTCCAGTCAGTGTAAACTTACCAAACGATGTGACAGTTTATTTGATTTAACGAAGGCGGATCCGTTCTCAGGCACTTGACCAATGTTTGCGTAAGGCGTAGCGAAAGACGCTTTATTGGTGGCATAAATAATATCAAACAACGGCAGGATGGTTACACCTATGCCAACCGTATGTCCATGAACTCCGGCAATCAATATTTTTTGGAATTTTGCAATTGATAATATGAACTCGCTGAAAAGAAATTCGTTTTTATTAGTCAAAGCTGGGAAAGAGTCTACAACGGATGGACATAGACTGTGTAATAAATTGCCTTATCCCAACTGGGAAGACCTTGAATTCACAAATTACCTCAACGCAGTAGATAGTTCGGTTGCCGATTGCTTTCTTTTATCCACCGTGTTTTGCACTAAATTCGAAAAGTCGATTCCATTGCAAAACGAAGCATTGCTCGAGGAAATTAGAACGGCTCGGACGGTTGAATTTGTACTTAAATCTTTTAGAGCTCTGGTCACCTCGTTCAACATCTAAAATCGAATGAAAATTACGGTCAAAAGAAACACTTTCCTTGAAAAGGTTTGACTGTTACCTGTATGCTAAACGAATTCCGGAGTTTTCCGCTGACATTCGGCGCCAACACGATATGAGCGCAATTTTTCAGCATCTTAATATTGATTTCGGTGTATGCGGTATCGTTGCCTTTCTCTGTGACCTTCCGTTTCGATTGTGTTTCTTGTTTTTTATGCTGTTCGGCAACTGCTTTAACGCTGTTCGATTCGACACTCTCAACAACGGCTGCACGAGAGGAACGACGTACTGCACTTTCACCGTCCACTTTTGATATACTCTTCTTTCCACGCATATCCGATAATATCAACTGTCTTTGGGGCGACAATTCACTCGCTGAGTTCTTTTTTACAGTCGGTTTGGCGAACTCAAACGTCTTTTCACTGGTTTCCGACGATTTTTCATTTTCATTCGGTGCTCCGTCGATGCTTAGCCGTAGGCTTGCCGTGCTCGAGTAGGAACTGTTCGATCTTCTACGGATAATCATTGAATCATCGCCGCGATGTCCCGAGTTGTAAATGTAGTCCCATGACTCAGATGCATTTGATTTATTTGGAGCACGCTTTTTGGGTTCCTTTTTGACCGCAACAGTTGCATTTTTGGGTTTGCGTGCATTTTTTTGATTTGGTGTGTCACACTTGGCTGATTCAGAATTGCGTGATGCGGACGGCACATCATTCGCCTCAGTGTTTACTTTACGCGCTATTCGCTTACTGGGGCTCTTTTCCACTGGAATGCTGTCGGCATCGGAGAGATCAGCATTGTTGTTCTCGTGTTTGAGTGCATTCAGAATATTAATTGCTCCCTCATCGGCCAACAGTTTGTCAATTTCACCAACTCTCTTCTTCTTGACAGTCGCCGGTGAGATTGATTCTGACTTTCGTTTACGGGCGTCACCAGTCTCTTCAATTACATCGGCCTCCTTCTCTTTTGCTTTTGTTTGAGCAATTTTTGGTTTCTTTGGCGCACTCTGCACCAAACTTGCATACGAAAAAGCAGTTTCCGGTGCATCTGGGTCCCATATGATTTTCTTTTTTATAATGCGGGAGCGGCGTTCGCTGCGTTCGTTATCGATTTGCTGATTTATTACCGCCACTGGCTTTGAGGACTTTGGTGTTTGCTTTGGTTTTTCACATTCGCCTTCACTTTCTCCCTTCTTGCTATCGTTGTCGCTCCAATCCGACACCAAAGCATTTACCAAATTGCTGGTTTTCGGTTTCGTTTCCTTTTTCTTCGTCTTTGCGGGATTCGGTCGACGACCTCGTGGATTCACCGGCAGACTCATCATCTGCTTGAGTGCGACCTCCTTCTCCTTTTCAGCCGTCATACTGGCATCAGTTGATTTATGCTCCTCAAATGATTCATCGTTTCCTTCAAGTATTGCCAGTAGATCTTCATTTTGCAGCGGTTTTGAATTATTTTGCACAAACATTGGCGAAGATAAGGCACTACCGGTTATAAGCTCTTTCGGAATTTCGATTCCGGTACTTGGCGATTCAGTCAAATTAGATATTCGATTTTCAAGGGTACAGTCACCGTCATTCGCATTTGATGCATCTAATTCTTCTACGGCAATTTCAACAACTTCACACGCTTCTTCCACAACCTCCTCATTCGTCGTATCCAAGCTTAGTAATGTTACTGGTGTTGCTGATTCCAGTTTTGTATGTGATTCGTCTGCATCACTGAGTTTCTTCGATGAAATGTTTCCCTTTTCATCAAGAATCGTCACCTGCGATTTCTTCGGTCGCCCCACTTTTTGTGTACCCAAACTCTCCAACTGTAGCCGCGCTATTTCACTCTCTGATAGTTGATCGGTCTTAGATGTGACCGGTTCTGCAGAACTTTCCGGTTGATCATTTACTGGTAAGTCCTCGATTTCATATGTGGAGAAGGATTCTTCGTCTTCGTGGCCATCCGTTTGTATTGTTTCAAGGGTAGTCAGCACTTTTTCATTCCCTTCATCACTGAATGCATCGTGATCTCCATCATTTTTAACGGGTTGAGTAATGTTGGTCGCTGCATCTAAGCAATACTCAATAATTTCTTCCGATTCAGTGTTCGGAACTGAGTCTATTTTGTATTCCACTTGTGGCATCTCGATTACAACTTGTGTTTCTTCCATTTTGGGTTGTTCGATCTAAAAAAGAAACACATACAATCAGTGACACATGCATCAAGTATTAATTGATTTCGGACGGGTGAATCTTGCCACGCACAAACTCTACTAAATCACATGTAAACAAAAGTGTTAATTGGAATGCGTCCATTGTTGATTTTTTCTTATTTTTTTTTTTTTTAAATTAGAAATGGAAAAGGATAGAAGCAACACATAAACTTGAAATTATCAACAATGCATTGGTATTGGTTAGATGCCACAAAATTGTACGCCATCATGAAATTATATTATCATTTTAATAGAAAAACTCACTTTACTAAACGAATTAACAGCCGAATATGCAATGTGGTCACGTAAATACGGTTCCAGAGTACATTGACAGCGATTCAATCAAACGATATTCGATATTTACTAGTCAAATCACAGTTTTAAGCGGCTTTACTTCCCATGCACTATCAAACCATTATGGAACCTCAAATTGATATCACTACTGATGATGGACTCAACGGTACGTTGCATTTTTTACTTTACATTTATGTCAGTATATGTGAGTCCGTTCGATATTATATCTGAAGTGAACTGAGTCGAACAGGGTGCACTTTCATGAATTTTATTCATAACTAGTCTCTTGTATATCTTACTCGCTGTTCATGATCCAAACACTGTGGTAAACTCAAAGGGAGATACATCCGAAGCAGCTAAAGCTGCTTAACCATCCTCCTAGGTTTTCTTTATGGGACAGATAAATTGCTTGTAAAAACTTTTATAAGACTACAGAACTACAGTCTGTATAATCTGTTGGAATCAAAGATTGTGTTTGAACATTTATTCAAAATTAATCCTCCAATATAATCTAATTTTTTTATAGCAAAATTATTTGTATTAGAATGAACAATAATTGTTATTAGATGTGGTCAGATCTTTCTTCGCAAGAAGGTTTACACTAATAGCCGAAGCGCATCGGCACTACCTTAGATTAGCCTTTTATTTAAATTTACAATGAATTACGGGAAACGTTTATTTGGTAATCATTTATTTAAGATCCGTTCGAAAGTCGCAAAAGATGCTTAAAGGCGTAAATTAAATAAAATCGGTGAAACCGTGTCACTGTAACAATTTGTAAAAGGATGAATTCACTTGAACCAAAGAAAATGTTTCACTGTAACATTTCTTAAATGGAAAAACGATTGCGCAAACAAAATCAAATCAAATCATCGCAACAATCCCACGACATCGATGTTCAGCAAATTACCGAAAAAATTTGATATTTTTTACATATGAAAGTTACTTCAGTACAACAGTTGTTACTGAAACTTAAATTTATTGATTCAATGACAAAATAGAACCTTTGCATGTGAAGGTTCGAACATGAACTTTTTAAAACTTTAGCGCTCACAAAAAGCGTACCATTTTTGACACCTTTTGATCTAGTACGTTTATTGCAAGCGCAGCGCGCAGCGCTGCGCCTTAATACATGACTGTCCCGGCATCTATTACACGATGCCCGCAGGGCATCGTACTTTCTAAAAATCTAAAAAGTAGATAGGAGTGTTTTTTGGGGTGGCGAGATGGGAAAAAGTCGAGTTTGGACCTAGGTTAGGGCTGAGGCCGTACCTCGGACCTAATGATTTTACGGTTGATTTCGGTAGAGCTTTTGATGCTGATTCAGGAAAAGCAGGTCAAAAAAAAATTTTATGCGTCGCTTGGCCGCTAGGTGGCTTCAAAGTCGGAATTTTTGAAACGAAAAATGGCTGCCATTTCGCGTAAATACAATGGATTGTAGTGAAATTTGTGTCTAAAGGGTTTTCGAGGTCGGCGCTTCCGAATAAAAACATTTGAGAGCGGCCACATGCATGTGAGCCACCGCAAATTACCAAAAAGTGGGTTTTTGGGTGGTTTTTCTCAATTTTCTCAAAAACGGTACATAGAACTTTCGTGCAATTTCCATCGTTGATAGCCGCTGAAAATACCTATCGATTGAGGTATATATCAAAAAAATCGGCTGAAGCGTTTTCGAGAAAAGATGGAAAATGTGTCAATTCAGGGTCCCAACTTTGATGTTTGTACGGTCACAAGATGGTGTCGTATAGATTTGGTCTCTTCGGGACAAATGTTCAAAAATGAAAGTTGAGGGGGGTCCTAGAACAAAATTTTTATGTCCGAGCACATTGGACCGATTTTAGATTTTAGGCCACTCGATGTTTCCAGAGCCTCAAGGTGTGGCACCAAAATTTTATTTCACAGTTGAGATCTTTGTGTCGCTTGAATTTCGTGTTTACGGAGACAATATCATCATAACGCATCGAAGAAAAAGAATCTGTTTTCTAAAGTTCGGACCGGCGATAATCTAATCTATGTAAGCAGTTGATGCTGCAACATTTTCCTAAAACAATTTTTAGAAAATAAAAATTTGGGTCAGTGCATGTTTACGAATTAAATTACCTGCGAAAAGATAAGGCCTATCGATTGCACAACATTTGGTCATCAAACACTAAAGATTTTATATTAAAATATTCGATTTTCGATTCAACTTTTACAAAATTCCAATTGCATCAAAGAAGCATTTTGTGGTTTGTAAACATCAACAATGTTTCTGATTGACTAGTCTCTTATACATCTTCCTCGCTGCTCATGATCAAAACATTGTGGTAAACTCAAAAGGAGATACATCCGAAGCAGCTAAAGCTGCTTAACCATCCTCCTAGGTTTCCTTTATGGGACAGATAAATTGCTTGTGAAAACGTTTATACAGACTACAGGATATTCTTGTATTACTGACTCAGTGCAAAAACTTCAGTCTGCTAGAATCAAAGATTGCGTTTGAACATTTATTCAAAGTTAATCAACTGCTTACATTAGATTATATTATCGCCGGTCCGAACTTTAGAAAACAGATTCTTTTTCTTCGAATCGATGCGTTGTGATGATACGGTCTCCGTAAACACGAAATTCAAGCGACACAAAGATCTCAACTGTGAAATAAAATTGTGCTTGAGGCTCTGGAAACATCGAGTGACCAAAAATCTCAAATCGGTCCACTGACCTCGGACATAAAAATTTTGTTCTAGAACCCCCCTCAACTTTCATTTTTGAACATTTCTCCCGAAGAGACCAAAGCTCTACGACGGCATCTTGTGGCCGTACCAGCATCAAAGTTGGTACCCTGAATTGACACATTTTGCATCTTTTGTCGAAAACGCTTCCGCCGATTTTTTTAATATATACCTCAATCGATAGGTATTTTCAGCGGCTATCAACCATGGAAATTGCACAAAAGTTCTATGTACTGTTTTTGAGAAAATTGAGAAAAACTACCCAAAAAACTACTTTTTTGCAATTTGCTGCGGCTCACAGGTGTGTGGCCGCTCTCAAATGTTTTTATTTGGAAGCGCCGACCTCGAAAACCCTTTAGACACATATTTCACGCCAATCCATTAATTTTACGCGAAATGGCAGCCATTTTTCGTTTCAAAAATTCCGACTTTGAAGCCACCTAGCGGCCAAGCGACGCATAATTTTTTTTTTTGACTTACATTTCCTGAATCAGCATCAAAAGCTCTACCGAAATCAACCGTAAAATCATTAGGTCCGAGGTACGGCCTCAGCCCTTACCTAGGTCCAAACTCGACTTTTTCCCATCTCGCCACCCCAAAAAACACGCCTATCTACTTTTTAGATTTTTAGAAACAACGATGCCCTGCGGGCATCGTGTAATAGATGCCGGGACAGTCATATCAAAACAAAGTTATCTCTTAGAGGGATTAGATTAAAAAATCGGACGCATTTTGCATTGCACTTTTTTATCCACTTTAAAAAAAAAAATCCTCGACGCTTCTGTCAAAAACCGAAAACATGCACATATCGGACTGAAATTTCTCCATGTACACGTTAATTTGTCCATGTACGTATAAGGTCGTGTGGGGTGTCATTGCACGGAAAATCCGTGGATTTCGATAGAGGCTGTGTAATGTAGCTGTAGTTTTTAGGTCTTTTTTCTTTTAGAAAAAAACCCTATTGTGGACACTTCATCTGTCCGTCTGTCTGTCCGTCCATGTGTCTGTGTCACAAATAAAAAATGAGACGATAACAGCCTTGATTCAAAATTGCAATGCTACTATGAGCAAATCAACACCAGGCAAATAATAATTATTTGTTATCTGATAACCAATCGCTCATAGTAATAGTTGGCATTGCAATTCGAAAATTTGGTAGTTGACTACCACGGTGATAGTTGACAACCGAATTAATTACCAGCGAGATGTTTACTTTCCGAGGGCTTTGCACCGACTGATGCAATTATTCTGACTGCTTGTCTATTTCCACACGAGAATTTGGTAGTTGGCTACCACGATGATAAATTGCAATGCTACTATGAGCAAATCAACACCAGGCAAATAATAATTATTTGTTATCTGATAACCGATCGCTCATAGTTAGCATTGCAATTAGAAAATTTGGTAGTTGGTATCTGACAACCGAACGTAATTTTCGGCAGAGATGTTTACTATTCGAGAACTACGCACCGACTGACGAAATTATTCTACATGCTCGCCTATTTATAAATCGAAAATTTGGTAGTTGGTAGCTTTGGTAGTTGGTAGTTGCGAGCTGGATTGACATTCAAAACTGCAAAGCCACCATGAGCATATCAACACCAGGCAAATAATAATTATTTGTTATCTGATCACCGATAGCTCACAGTTAACATTGCAATTCGAAAATTTGGTAGTTGGTAGTTGGACTACCAAGGCTATAATTGACTACCAAACGTAATTTTTGGCAGAGATGTTTACTATTCGAGAGCTGCGCACCGACTGACAAAATTATTCTGCCTGCTTGCCTATTTAAAGCTTGAATTTTTGGTAGTTGACTACCAAACTGGTAGTTGAATACCAAAATGGTTGTTGAATAGTTGAGTTTGGTAGTTGATTACAAAATTGGTAGTTGACTACGAAACTGATAGAACGATGGTGGCGATGTTTACTGTTCAACAGCTGGATATCGACTGAAGAAACTATTCTTCCTGCTTGCCTATTTGTAACTCACGTATTTGGTAGTTGGTATCTCGAGAAGTGAGAAAATTGAGAGAAAGAAAAAAGAGCTCACTAGGCTTATAGCCGGTCTATTCTTGTTATAATATAGCTTCGTGACTTATAAAAATATACGGTGTTTAAGTAGAGCGAGATGGAAAAATAGGTTGTAATTTCGCCATCTCTCTCACTAAAACACCCTATAGCTACTAAACGCATATTCTATTAGTGTTGGTAATTTACGTGTAATATGAGTTACACAACTATATTATGGATTACAGAGCTACATTATGCACCAAGAACACATTTTATAGCTAGGATTTGCATATTGTGGCTGTGTACTCTATATCATAGCTGTGTAACGCATATTTGACGTATGAAAAATATAGCTGTGTACTGCATATCAGAAAATGTATGGGACCATACGCACACATTCAAGTCATGATTGGTGCTGACGCTTGGTCGGTTGATTGTAATGAAGCTTGATCATCAGATTATGATAATAACACTTCAATTATAATCCGTAGAAACAAAGACGAATAAAAATATCAGAAATTTCACTGAGTTAGAAACGAATTAATTAATTAGCCAAGTAGTAAAAATCAAAGTTGGCATTTCACAGAAAATAATTGAATAGGCGATTCTTCGCGCAGTTTCAATTCACTTTCTTTCAGAACCTAAAATAAACCTTGTAGTGACAACTCACCAAAGTTTAAATGCTAAATATATAAACTGCACACTTGAATTGTGACAGTTAGGATCAAAAGTCAGTCTACTTCATCTGTCAAAGTGACGTTTTGAACGACAAACCAAAATTTTTATGTTCAATAGTTACATAGTTGCTTATTTTTCCTCAACTCTATCAGTGGAATAGACTTATAGAAAAAAAAAACGATTTAGTGATTATTTGACTAAAATTTTTTGGCTTGACGTTTAAAACGTCACTTTGACAGATGGAATAGACCGACTTTTGATCCCAACTGTCACAATTAGGCTATGTGCCGCATAATATAGCTGCAGAATTTATATTGTGGTATCAACGCTTCGAAATAAGAACGTGTTAAAGCACAATCAAAGTTAGCGCAACAACAGCATAGGTGACGGTCGGAATCTCAGGTTAAGCATCAATCGGTGCGGTTATATTAGTATACTTGGGGATGGGTGACCGCAAAATTGATGACAGTTTAGAAAAAAAAATTCTCGTCATAGATTTGAAATGTGTCTCACAGCTATAATATAAAGTACACAGCTACTTTAACTACAGTCTTCGCAATATACATTACACAGCTATATGCCAAAAAATGGGGGTGCTAAGTCCCCTTATAGATATCACCGCATATTGGGATTTTCCGTATGCTTGTATATTTTACATAGAGATGCTAATATGACGACTGGGTCGTTTCGACGGATAGAGGGAATATGTCGAAAGATTTTAAAATTGGTTGGGAGAAATGTAAAGAATTCTCTCTCAAAAACCCAACTGTCATTCGACATATTCCCTCTGTCCGTCGAAACGACCCAGTCGTTATATTAGCATCTCTCTAATATTTTAGGACCTTCCGTGGGACGATCAGGCCATTAGGGCCAGGTTTACTATCAAAATGGTTCCATGCAACGCACTTGAAGCATGAGTGTTATTCTAAATAGGGTGCTGAAACTTGACAGTGTGTCACACAGCAGTAGAACACTGTAAACAACCATTTCATACAAAATATTACTCTATTTGACAGCTGTAGACTATGATCAGTTTTGCTTGAAGTGCGTTGTTACATACCAAGATTCGTTTTTGCGGGCACAAATCATAGTACCATACCTTATGCGAATATTTTTTTTGCTAATGTCATTGCAAAATTACTATTAAGTCTTCTAATGGTGTTATTGGTATGAAATTACTACTCCATTTGACGTGGTAAAACCTCTATTTAACCCTTCTAGGTGCTTTGTTCATTTTATTTCTTTTTATTTATTTCTGGTTGACAAAAAATCAAATTGCAAAAATCTGCGTAGCTCTAGTTTGATGTAATAAATTCGAAAGAAACAATAATTCAGTTCTTTTTTTACTCTGTAAATATTAGCTATGACATACCACGAGCCCGGTTCTAAGGTATATCAATTTGACAATGAGATAACATATACATTTACGGTACTAAAGCGCATAAAGTTTATTGTGGAGATATCTGGAAAACGTATATAAAAGCCGACATTCAAGCACCGAATCTCATTCATTCGTACAAGTCTTTACCACCTTCTACACTAACGGCACGATCATGAGATCAATTGTTTTATTCTTAGCCATCGCTAGTTTCTCACAATTGACATTGGCTCAAAGAGAAATTGAAGGTACAGTACATCCCGTTTTTAATCGATTGCCGAGCCGAAATTAACTATATTTTCTTAAAATGAATAAATCATTAGGATTCGACGTGCTTGGACCTGTACCGTCATTGGGACGAAGCACAGCTCAATTATACTACTATTTGAGCACTAATCTCGTAAGTCTCTCTCAAACTTTGTTGGCGTACAACTTAGAATTTTGTTACATGTGTGTAGGTGACATGGAGTGAAGCCTTCCAGTCTTGCGTCGATCAAGGTGGTCAACTTGCAACACCATTAAACCCTCTCCTTGATGAAGCACTTAGACAATACATGGTTACAGGTAACTCATTTATATAAATTATGGTCAGAGATCCATCGTCCATCATATGCAATTACGAAGATCATAATAATTTTTAGAGTAAAACAAAAAGATTTTCTGTTATTTAATCATTTATTAAAATTGCGAAATCAGCTGGAGACGTTGCATGGGTAGGTGGTAAAGCAGTCGGAAGCACGTGGCGTTGGCAGACTACAAATCAGGCTTTCACTTATCAAATGTTTCCCGCTAACACACCCAATTGCAACGTTGCAAGTTCTTGTTTACACGTCGGGCACAACACGTCTACATTGGCATGGTTCTGGTGTGGTTTCAACTGCACCCAAGCACGAAAATTTGTTTGCGAATTTTAAACGATCGTCTCTCAGTTCGAAATATTGTGCAGAATCGTTGAGCGATTGTTTAGAAAATTGTTTCTTGTAAATTTAAAAATTAATTTTCGACTAAAATAAAATCCCTGCATGGAAGGAACATTAAAATCGTTTATTCATTTTTGTTTTTGATCTGTCTCTAACATTAATAATAAAATTAAATTCAATTCGTCAAACCAGCCCCTGCACGTATAAAAGAATTTAAGGAACGGAGATTACACTATACGTTCCTATATGCCGAACAAATTTAAATATCGGCAACGCATTTCGTGTGTTAATATCGGACTTAAGTATTTTCGATTTATTTCCGCTACGCGCCACAATCATCTTTGCAAATCGCCAATAGGAGTGTAATGGGTCCCAAGTTCTGGCATTTAAACAAATCACAAATTACTTTCTACGAGTCCCTTCCTGTGATTTGTACACATACTTTTCTGTGATCTACGTGTATTATACGCTGAAAACTCATTTTTGAAAGACGTTACAGTGATAACAAAACAACAATTGAAATCACTCCAGCCCAAGGTCTTGTTACCTTGAAAATGCAATGCGAACGACTTTGAATTTATGGTAGAAACAGCTTGTTGAGACCACACAATACAATTTGATCGTTCCGCACATTTTCTCGGAAAAATCTTATCGTCAATCCAAATTTAAAGTAAACAAGCGCTAACTTGTGCACACTATAAATTCGGTTGTTAAATTTGAAAACCGCATCAACAAAAATTTTCTCCGAAAAATGTAATCATGACGAAAAATATTTGCATACTTTACCACCGCATACAGCGCAAAAGTTAGTAGAATAGCGCCAAATATTGGTACAAAATCCAATGGTGATAAGATTTTTGTTTTTGTTTCGGTGAAACTGTGAAACATTGAAAATGGTTTTGAAAATCATCCTCCTCGCAACTGCTTTGAGTCTCACATCGTCTCAACAGATGACGTGTACGCATTCCTTCAGTCCAGCTACCGATAACTACCGCTATCAGTGTAATTGAAGATCAGTGCGATTTAAGCGCGAATAATCCGGATGGCCTTGACGATGCCGTTTCAATCGGGGGAGTTCATTCGGAGCCATCCTAAATCGACGATTATGGAAATCCGATTTCAACATACAGCGACTTGAGTGTGCAAATTGTTGCAGTTCTTGGAATCACGAAAAATATTTCATCGACTATTTGCAGACAATTTCCAAACGTAGCAAAGTTGAATTTTAATAATTCGGGTATACAAATTCTTTCGGCTACGAAATGCAGTAAAGTCACAGAGCTTCGATTGTCATATAATTTGATTGAAGACTCGAATATTGATTTGTGTAAATTTCAATCAGCTTTGAGGATAATATACTTTAACAACAACAAATTGAAATCACTATCTGATATTACATTGAAAAGTTGCAAGAATCTCGTCAAATTCAATATCGACAACAATCAAATTAGTTCAATTAGTTCAACGATTTTCACGAACACGCCAATCATACAGTCGATAAGCATCGGAGGAAATCCCATACCAGCGATTCCAAATGGAATTTTCACCGGATTGACTGCAGTAAAACAGTTAATAATGCATGACCTACTCATCGCTGATCTCCCACTTAACATCTTCTCGACAAACATTGCACTCATATTTTTGGATTTACGTAGTAACAAGCTGACCATCATCAGTTCGAAATGGTTCTCGGATGCAAAACTTCAAGGCATTCGAGATTTTATCTTGGACGATAATGAAGTGAATGCAGTTGACCCACAATTCTTTCAATTAGCTAAAAGTTTGAATAGCTTTTCACTAGTTAACAATAAATGTTACAATGGAGCAAAAATAACGGATTTCCTATCAAGTTTTCAGGTTACCAGGTTTTCAGACATGTACATTGATAATTTTGCGGCTCTTTGAAATTATTGTAAAATCCACGACGTTGGTTCATCAATTCATTTTGTCAATTGCGAATATAAAAGAATTTCGACAAATTTATCGAATTCGACTTTTCATTGTTAATACCAAAAAGGCGAAAATAAATCGAGAGAATAGTTTAGTTATTTACGTGTCCCATTGATTTAACTAGTTATTTTCGTGTATGGGAAATCCAATCAACGATCAGTTCGAATGAACTACAAAAATAGTTACTTAAGTATGCGTCTTGGACGATTAATTTCAGGCACTTTGAGCGAGACAGTACGGTATTTTGTTTGAGTCGTTTTCTGACCGCAACATACACGGCAGAGTAAAGTAGCCCAAGCAGGAGCAGTCGCTTTTGACGAGGGACCTAAATTCATAATTTAGCCTTTGATTTTGGTGCAAAACGCTTACTAATACAAATGCATGAAACGAATACGATTATAACGGGATTAGGTTCTCCTTTGAATGTATTTTCGTCCTCTGCTCCTGCCTGGTTTACTTTACTCTGTCGTGGAACATAACAAAATACTTTCGCTTCATAACCAACCCTAAATCTTCTCGATTTTTCGGTTGGACATGATTCCTTATAGTCCCCTCCAGAAGCAACAATCTTCATGATCTTTGTCAATGCGTTGACAAAAACTAATTTAAAGAAATTTTAAAGAGATTTAGTTGACCCAATCCTGAGGATAATATTTTATTTCACAGTTACGTATAACAGTTTGCTCGGATTTACACATACAGAGTAACACTTATCCTACCAACCGTTTAAAAATGTTCATTTCCTCCTCTGACAAAGTTAGCTCTACTGCTAACAAATCATCTTTCATGTGCTGTACATTTTTTGTGCCAGTAAGAGGTACCATGACCCCCGTTTGATGCAAATATGCAAAGAAAAGGCTTGTTGCCGGAACTCCTCTTTTCTCTGCTGCTTTTCGAACATTTGCATTTTCCAATACATGTGGATTGGCAGACAATGTCCAGAAGCTCTGGTAAATGATGTCCTTTTCCTTGCAAAATTGACGAATGTCCTTGTCATAGTCTGTGTCCGCGTAAAATCGGTTTTGAATTACTCGAGGTTTGATGGTAGCATCGTTGTATAAACGTTCAATGGACTTGAGGTCATAAAAATTTGAAATGCCCAACATTCGAACCTGTTTACGTTCTACAACAAACTTTTCAAATTGTCGCCAGAGAACCATATTTTCGGCATGACTTTTTAGGGGACCATGCAGAACCAGAGAATCAATGTAATCGGTTTTCAAATTTTTGAGCGACGTCTGAAATAACGAACCTACGTAAGATATACCGGCTTTGTTATCTAATCAACTTTTCAACTCACATCAAAAGAAGTTATTATTTGCTGCTCTAATGGAAGACTCTTATCGTATGGACAGGTGGCTGGATCTTGACCATTAAACGAGGTGAATTTTGTTTGCAAAAATATATCTTTACGGTTAAAGTTTACGAGCGCCTCGCCAACCCCAGGTTCGTGATAGTGTTTCGGCTGACAGGCAGTATCGATTCCCTTAAAACCGTTCTCGAGTGCTAATGTCACAAGCCGACAGGTATCTAATTTTTTCCATGCTGTTCCGTAAATAATTTTTGGCATATCCATGTTGCGTGTTGATTTTAGGGACAGTACTTTTTCAACGAAATGGAAAGAACTTTGTTATTGTTTTTGGAATGTTGTTGCTGTGTGTGCAAAACTCAAAATGACATTGACGTAGGCAAAAGCAAGAAAAGATGATGACAGTTCACGCAGTTCAAGTTATTGACTGTATGTGCTGTGTGTTGATTTGATAGAAAAAAGTTTTCGGAATAAGAAGTTGGAATTTGTAGTTTTCCATTTATTTACATTTTTTTTTCAGTTTTGCGTCGTCATTTTACGTTTTGTTGCGAAATCAAAATTGTAATCTACCACCACAAAAAAGTACTTGATCCTGATAGAAAATTGATTTTTTATTGAAAGTTAATTGTCCTTGCAGGAGAAGCATGCATCTACAACACAAAATCCCATGGAAAGAATTGGTGCAATGTCTACGGATTGACAACACCGAAATTTCATTACCAGTGGGTGAATGTGGAAAAATCCATTTGATCGATAAGGCGACAAAGATTAAAGTCGCATCGCGAAAATTTCTAACCAGTGATCAAATATGTGCATCTAGCCAATGCAGTGACACAACAAATATTCGCAGTTTTTCGAAAAACAAGTTAACAGAGCCGATCCTATCTCGTTGTTCGATCCGATACAATGGATGGAGAAAGGACAAATTGAAATACATAAACGATAAATTTGCTGAGACTGTGATGGAGTTTGTTGCCACCGAGGAGAGGAAGTTCAGCAGCCTAATACACTATGCAGAAAATGAAATTGTACCTGAATCAGAACTACTGCACACAATTTGTACGGAATGCCGATATCAACCCTGTAAATATGGATGCACAGATTTTTTGGTTTTTTCGTTGTACTCCAACTATCAAATTGATAAGCTGCTGTGGCTGGACAGTGTAGGAAAGGTGAATATAAAAGCTTCCCTAAGTAAGACATATGGTGGACAAGCTGTTGGGAATGGCTACCAGTTTCTTGTTATATACCATTTGCTGCCGTTTTATGTACGAAGCAATGCTATTATTGCTTGTGGCTATGAAGCAGACGAAAGCAAATGGGGTGACCTTCAGCCGAGCGCTTCCTTTCGTAGGAGCATTGAGTACGACTGCGATTTTTTGACATTCATTCCGAGTCTGAGACCGTATTTACACAAGGATGTGTTCATGAAGGATATGAATAAGACGATGGAACTATTACGAATTGTATTCCGGCACATTTACGTCTATATTTTTCTAATTAAAAAGTTCCATTGCTATTATGGTGATATCGAACACATTAAGCACGATTTAAAAATGCAGTGGTTTTTCGGGTTTCGAGACTTGGATGAATATGGTAATTAAGGTTTTGCTGTCTTCTTAATTTACTGTTACACGAAGAACAAATATATATTTACATGTTTTACAGAAGCATCTTCGTCTTTATTTCACTTATACCAGACAAAAGTATGTCTCAGTCTCAGTCATACTAAGACCGTAAGTCTAGGACCATGTTTTTATGTAGAAATCGACATAAATTAGACTAAATTGGTATAGACTGGCTATACGTAGACGTAAAACTAAAGCTAAAGTAAACACATAACATACACAAAATACATCAACTCATTGAACGTCGATCGAACGTAACACAAGATTTGAAATATGAATAAACGTTGGCGCCGATTTTCGAGTACCATAAATTTATGGTACTCACTTACACTATTGCACATTTCGTATTTACTTTTGCTTCAGCGCTCTGAACAAAATTTGTGTATGCGCCGATTGATGCTTAACCCGAGAAACTAACTGAAACCTATGCTACTGATGTGCTAACTTTACTTGTGCTATGACATGATTTTATTTTGAAGCGTTGTTATTACAATATGGACTGTGTAGCTATATTATTCGATCACAATGAAGTTTTGAACAAAACTTATGAAATATTTTACATTTGCTAGCGTTTACTAATCAGCATTTTTAGTTATTTTATGGAACAATTTTGGTTGTCATAATTGTTTCGAAATAGTGAAAAACAACCAAATGGTTGGTAACTTAATTGTTTTGAAAGAAAGAAAAACCAACAAAATTTGTTCCAAGTCTTTTTTGGACAACCGAAAACCGAAAAATTAAAAATTGAAAGAAAAATGACCGAAAATTTGACATCATTTTTCTGGGCTTCCAAATCGAAATCTTGAACACCGAGTGTTTTCAGTTTTTTGCAAAGGAAGCTAGCACATTTCTATTTTTAAAATTTGGGTTTAAGAAAATGTTGATACGCAAGTATAAAAAAATCACAATCACAATGAAGCGGTAAACAAGTCGCGAAAAAAAAAAGTTTGAAAAGAAATATCAAAAGAATTTCCAACGAAGCCAAAGATTATGATTTTCAAAAGCCGCGTTCTCAGAAAAAGCTAGGAACCGACTAGGAACTGTCATCTTATGTATTCTTAGTGACCGACGGTTTTCACGAATGTCAGTCACTTTTACTTCTACTTCACTAACTGTTCTTCATTTTTAACGAATACTATTTACTTCGACTCGCAAAACTCTCTTGAGACTTTACAGAAAAAGCCGACATTTCTGCCACAGGTCGAGAGATATACGCAAAATACACCACCTATCAATCTACGGCCGAGGAGCACATTTTTAGCTCACTACGAGGAAGTGGTGTATTTGCCAGTATATCGATCAAATCAACAAAAAGAACTACCAAAACACCTCGTTGGCTGGAGCTAGCCTCCATTTCCTTCAAAAAGTCAAGAAAAGATATATACGAGACTTAGTCGCACTTACTTTAAGATTTGTTCCTTTCACATGAATATGAGTCCCATACAATTGCTCAATAAGGGGGACCCAGCTATATTTTTTACTTCTAAAATATGGGGCCTGTACCCTCATAATAAAGCATACAGCTATATTATGCGCAATGTACCGATAATATGTGTTTCTAGTCCATATTATGGGTATACAGCTTATATGATAGGTAAATTAACCATATCAAGCAAATATGGGCTCAGTTGCCATAATATTATGGATCTCTTACCTATATTATAAGGCATACAGTTACAATATCCGGCACACAGCAATTGTCGAATTTTTTTTTTTCAGTGCACATACAAATCGAGTCATTTCTTTATTATTTACTTGAATAGTAAATGAAGACCTATCGGGTATTTTAGCAAAACAAATTATTTTGGTTAAAATCATTGCCTCGCCTCGCGTAATTAGTTTTAAATACAATTTTATATTCAGACGTCATTGAAAAGAAAAATAGCAAAATGACTGAATGGAATCACGAATGTTTTCTTTCGGCGATCCTTCACTAAACGAATTAACTTAAATATCACGTGAATCGACTGTTACTCTTGCATTCTAACTTAAAGAAGTTCGACAACAGCCATCGATTCTGTCATCATTATTATAACACATAATTTTGTGCCAGGCAACGGTTGCCAAAATGTAATCACAAGGTCGAGAAGTGCAAAGCGTCACAAAACGCTGGAATCGGTTCAGCAGTTGTGTCTGATGTGAATTTGATTTTCCGTTTCTGATCGAAAGCAAATTGCACAGAATGTCGAGCTCCGTTACGCGTGGCTGTGATTTTTCTTGAGATGGATCCGATGAATCGTCTTCCAGCATCTCATGACATGGTAGCCGATCTAGTATGGAACGATTTTCTGAAAAATAAGAAAAAATAATAATTTAATTAAACGGTAATTCAAACATTAAACTGAAGTTCTACCTGTGGTAGCCCCAATTCCGACAATTTGTTGCCTCGTCATATCTGATAAAACATAAAATGTGGACGATTTTTTGGAAAGTTTAGTGCTCTTATCTGTTTTAGTTTCAAATTCACATTTTACGGCGTCATTCTGTTCTTCTTTGAGGGTCACTGATGTTCTGTTCTCGTCAATTCTAGAATACAGCCCCAACACCTGATCACGTTCCATAACCGTGTCAACATTCTGCTCTTCCTCTTTCACGCCAACAAAGCATATTGGATTTTCCATCTGTGCCTTATACTGAAGTTTCGCTCTACGTAATAGTAGTTGTTCTCTACTGATCTTCTTTATTTCATTTGTAATCGATTTCAGTCGCACTGCACTTTGATTCTGTCTTAATCGACTCGATGACCATTGCTCGGTAACGGGCAGCTGATAGTATTTATATCGCTGTGCCCATTCTTTTGGAGGCTTTCCATCCACAAAATATTTTGTTATACCCAACAATTTTTTCTTTCTCCTTTCTGATATTTTTCTCGGTTTGTCGCTATTTGGGTGTTCCTGTATTTCGAGTGGTTCGGCTCGCTGGACGAGTTCCGTTAAGTTCTCAGGTGGTGCCTCATTCGGTACTTCAGTTAGTTCGGACTGTTCACTGAGTTTCTCGTTGTTAACTTCCATAGCGACTTTTGTGTTAGTTAATTCACCAGGATGCTTTTGAATCGCTTAGCTGTTTGGAAACAAACTCACAGTATTTTCTAATGGCAGCAGTAGAAATGTCAGTGCAGAACAAACCTATCATCATCTGGATCATCTGCCAGATCTGCCATCAATGTCATCAATCATAAAACCATTAAGAGAGCCATCTATGTATCACACACAGTGATACTTGCTGATGTTTCGCATGTTTCAGCTGGTTTAGAGCGTTTAGAGGGTTTAGAGAGGTTTATCCCAAGGTTCTGAAAGAGTAGGTTACGCAGATCAGTTAGTTCAGTTTTAATTGTGTATTGAAAAAGGGTTTAGAAACTAGAGGTAAAATGAAATATAGAAATGAAGTTCTTTCACAAATAAATAAGCGCGACAGACTTTCCCTTTGCCTGGGAAACAGAGTAAGTGAATTGAAATGCGATGTCCCGTTTTACAGTGTTATGACTACGTAAAATGTTCCAGCTGATTATACTTATGCATAAATAATTGAACGGCAATTTCATGTTGTGTCATCACAAAATTATAAAATGAAAACAAAAATTAAGGAGAAATTACGGAAGCAAGGTCTCATGCGTTTAAGAATCCCATATAATCAGTCTTAGCAAGTTACGAATGCATTCAAAAATAGGTGGCCAGGTCCTTAGGTTAAATCAATTATCATTACTTATTCTACATCTACATTCAAAGTTGATGTTGACACGTAAAACGAATACAGAGCAGCTTCCACTATCAAAGAATCGTAATTTTTTATCGTTATCCCACGCGGAAAGTTAACATTACATGTACATGTGCCCACTGCGGAAAGTGGTCATTACATGCATATTTGGGTCCCCGCGGAAAGTGTTCATTATTTACATGTAATAACAGCTTTTCGCATGGGACAGCCATTAAAATAATTTACATTTTATGCTGAAGGTACTGACTTGTGTGTTTTAACAACGCACTGCTTCTAGCATGAACATAAGAAATATTTGGAGGCTGATGTAGTCACAGTAGGCATTGCGTTTCTTTCGTAAAGGTAGATGAATAGTTTTCGTTGTATGAGTTAAAACACACAATACGAACAATATTAAACGGTAGCTCTCATCACAAAAGCCTCCAAAATGGACATTTGTCAAAGTAGTGTTCGTGCTAGTAGCAGTGCGTTGGTTTTAAGTAACTTGCTTTGGAACCTGTTATGTTATTTTGGCATACCTCGCCTCGGAAATGCAAACTCTACACTTGTCAAAATAACAGTTTCGAAAGTTTTTGCTCAAATACACAAAGTTCTGAAAGAACAGGTTAAGACAGCCGCAAGACAACCACGAAGGCGGTTGACACCACATTTTATAAACAGATAGTGGGAGAAATCAACTTGAAGAAAATATTTTTCTCGAAAATTCAGAATTTTGTTTTTGTTAAGTTCCATTTTTAGTACATTTTCTACCTTGGTGTATATTTCGAGAATAACTTCGTATGTACAATTGTATATAACGAGCGCCAGCGAGTGTATATACAATTAATCATTCGCATTCAGGACTTTTTATTTTATTTCGATAAATTATGATTTTATAAGACAAAAGTACTTCTACGGCATGGGTAAATATTGTTTTAATTTTTTTATAAATCAAATTGAAACTACATATTCAAAGTATTCGCGCTAATATTCACTTACTGCATAGCAAATGGTACCAACCAAAAAAATTAAAAATTTCATAAATTCCATACATTTCAGTAGACAGCAAACTGACAAGGTGCTGACAAGGTGCGATTTCGCAGTCAGTGCAAAAATGAATTAATTTTAATTTTATTTTTATAAAACTAATTTGAACGCGTAGATTTTTTTTAAACTTAAATTTTGAATGAACATAGTGTCTTTGATCATTTAAAAATAAAAAACTTTTTGATGCGAATGATCAATTGTACATAAGAAGTGATTCGAGAAATATACACCAAGGTAGAACAACGTTTTATCTCCTGCAAGCTGATATTTCATACATTAGCGAAATAACCACAAAAATTTGGATTTAAAATTAATTAATTAAGCATGTTGTTTTAAAACGCATTCACAACAAAAAAAACATCATACAGAGAATCCTTTATTTACTTACTCACACACGTATACTATCCACCTCAACATTTCGATCAAATCACATCATTCCGACTACTCTGATTATTTGATCGATGTAGAAGTGACTAACGAACCACTACCGACACCAATTGCATCGCGTTATGTGATTTGTTGGCGTAGTGGTCAGCATGTTTGGTTGATATGCTGCTGGTCTCGTGTTCGCTTCCGCCGTTCGGCGATTTTTTTTTATTTCAAATATGTAGATGGAATAGTACATTACGTTACAAGGGAGAAGCCAGAAAGTTACTTTCCGAGTGACGTATATAGTTTTACATGCTTGCTAAGCGGGGCGAAAAAGAAATGTAAACCCACGGGATTTGAATTTGACATTTCTTACTTTCGCCCCGCTTAGCAAGCATGTAATAGTACATTACTATGCAAGGGAAGTAAAGTGATATCTCGTATCCAGATGAGAAAAAGTATCCGAGGGCGGCAGCCCGAGGTACTTTTACTCATCGTGATACGAGAGACTACCGAAATAATAATCGCAAAATATGATAATCATAGAATATGATAATCGCACAACATGATAATCGCACAACATGATAATCGTACACCAAGTGTAACACTCACCGGTGACCTTTCACCGGTGACCTTTCACCGGTGACCTTTCACCGGTGACCTTTCACCTGTGACCTTTCACCTGTGACCTTTCACCGGTGACCTTTCACCGGTGACCTTTCACCGGTGACCTTTCACCGGTCTGAGATAATATATATCAGATCAAATACCTTTCGCCGGTGACCTTTTACCTCACACCGTATAATAATTGGAAAAGTACCGACTCCGAAGACAAGTTGTTGTGTTTGACTGTAAGAAATCAATTACTAAAAGGCGTCAACGAGAAGTTATTTATTTAATTTTACAAAAAAAAGATGTTTTAATGTCGAGATTTCTTGCAATTCTGCTTATTTGTTGGTGAGGCTTTCCGTTTGAGAGAAGGGCGAACCTTCGGCTGGCAACCAAAATTCGATTTTTCATTAAAATCGTTCGGCAAGAAGTCTTCATCATCTTCGAAGCCACTGTCTTCGTCGGGGTTGTATTCGTCGACACCATCCAAGTAGATCCTTTCTTTGAAATAATTTTCAAGTTTGTCGCCGCAAGTAACATTACGAAGGAACTTTGCGACGTTTTGCTTTGCGTTGAACTCATTTGTCGCATCTTTTATCATTCTGTTTAGCGCGTTTATTTCATCGCTTCCTTTTTTTGTTGTTTTGATAATAACGCCTTTGCTGTGCTGGTTCAGCTCATCTGTTTTGTCCATTTCTAATGTTTTCAGCTGTTCAATCAAAATCCATATGTTCGGACCCTTAACTTTTGTTAAGACGTTAAGAGATTTATTCATGGATTCAGCAAAGTTGTTTGTTCGATGCTCCAGGCCATAAACCGATATATTGGCCTCTTCCCACTGACGTTGCCAATATTTTTTGAACCGACCCCAACGAACGGAATATTTGAAAAGGCGATTTTCTTCTTCAATTATTTTGAATCCGTCTGACACAAATTCATTCGGAAGAAGCGCCAACGCCGACACTTTTTGAATGGCTGATTCAAATTTCACGTCCTTCGACAAACCGAACCGTCGTGTAGCTTTATTGATAGCTTTTACGTAGTGAAAATAGCATCCACTAATTCGTGCAAGGGGAAAATGAAATTTTAAAGCTTTCCGGGTTGCCGCTTCATAATCCGTCATAAAGTTTGCAACTTCACATTGAGGAAAAAGTTGTTTGAGTTTTCCGAAGATGAGACTGTATGAGTAAAACGATTTAGTTTGCATTAATATAAATGCCAGTGGGTAGCATCGCCCATCGAAAATGATGCTGATAATGTATAACTGGCGAAACTTTATATGTCGCGGCACGACTTTGAAAGTCCCGTCCATTAGCATTTGAATCACTTCTTTGTCTGCTTGCATTTCCTTCATTTTATTCAAAACCGACTCCGAAATGAATACGACGTTGGATTCACCACTTTTCGTCTTCCATATTTTTCGATAAAATGGCAAATTTCGTTCATCGTAAAAGTATTGCTCTCTGTAATTTTGAATCAGCTCTTCAAACTCCGTGACAGTCTTGGGAAGCTTCGGCATGTGCTTTCTTTTCTTACGATAAATCAGAGTGTCATATTTTCCTTTCAACGGTATGTTCAACGGATCGATAATTTCCTTCATTCGTTTTCTTGTTTTTGTATAAATTTCACGCGCGTATGATAACGGGTTTTCGTTGCATTCCTTCGCCAGTTGCTTGTCGAATTTCTCCTTATCTACTTTATCAGGACGAGGTAGATGGTTGTGCTTTCGTGTTAAAATTGTATTTTCAAAATTGTTTCCTGTGGCCTTTGCCCGCGCGCGACAACCGTACCGGTTAGAGTTTTTGCATCGAAAGTACGTGTTTTGGACTTGTTTTGAATTATTTTTGGAGTACAGGTATCCTTTCTCGTCGTAAAAAGTTTCCGAATCAGCAACTTTAAACAGTCGTATTTCCAAAGTGGATTCCTCGTCCTGGTAGAGAACATAAATAATCTGTTAAAGTACAGCGATGCATATTCTCAATAGCAACAATTGATATTTGGGACTACAATATAGGTATCGTAACAAATGAGAGTTATCGGAACTCATATTGCAGTACAATAATTTAGTTTATATGTCTCTGTGTGGTAATAAGACTAACATTAAGCATCAGCTCGGAGAGGGTGTATGGGTTTACCTTTGCATCGACACATACAAAATGTTATCCACCTGTGTCCAAATATTTATTTTGTCGAGTTGGATTATGATCCGCGCCTTCGACTTAGGATCACAATCGTTAAAATAAACATTTGGACACAGGTGCATATCATTTTTTATTAGGTAATTAGTGCTACATACGATGAGTACTAGCAAGTGTTCCCTTGAAAGGTAAACGGTAAACCATGTTGAAATTAATTAAACAATGTGGAGTGTGGACAACCAAGCGTTAAAACGTACGAAATATAGACTTTTGGGATGTTTAGAAAATAAATGCGGATTCACGCCGCAAGTGCGCCACAAATTCATAATGGAAACGATTTTTTCTTAATTTTTATTCGGCCGTTCACTCAAAATTCACACATTCGCACTTACGGCGTGAATTTGATGTTCAACTCTCGATACAAACGTGAATAGGACAAACAAAACATATTTCGAGGAATCAGCACAATTCACCGCATATGTGGGTATTAATCGTAAATCAGTTGTCTTATTTACCTTTTCATCAATGTGCATCTTTTCGGAGCTACTCTCTTCAATGGTGTCCTTAATTTTAGCCTCATCACCACCAATGCTATTGTTGCTATTATCACTCGTTGAACTGCCCTGGTCATCTACATCACGTTTGTTGTTGACATCAATGTCCTAAGAGTTTTATTATTGATACTAGTTTTCGGTGTAGTGGAAGTCTACAAAGAGGTTTGTGCATACCATTTTCTTATTGCAGCTGTTAGAACGGTTTTTTTTACGCATGTCGGCATTTGATCGCAAACGCTTATATTCATTTAAACTTTTCGCCATTTGGGCTTCAGACTTGACATAGTATTTGGCATCACTTGAACAAGTGAACTGCTGGAGAAAAGTACCAACAATTGGTTGAGTAGAAAAAGAGAAATTGGAAATTGTCAAATTCAACGGTTGTTTCTCCAAAATCTGTATAGAGTTTAAATACTATAAGTTAGAGATAATCGTGAAATCATAGCTTAAGCGCACCGTTCGTATTTGATCAATGTTCTTTAGTTCGACTCGACTACCTGGTGCGTAGTAGCAAACATGACCTTGAATTTGAAAGTCTTTTCCGATGCTGTTAATAAAGGTTTCTCGCTTCCATCCTTTCTTTAAAGGTTGTCTCAGATTTGCTAGATTCAATTCAGTGTTTTCTGAATCAGATTCAAGTCCGTCATTTACTTCGTTTGAAACGGGCAGTTTTTCCTAAAAATATTTTCATACTGGGGTTACACAATATAAATATGGGTAGAAAATTAATCTACGGCTTGTATTAGGTCATTTATAGTTAGAACCGATTTTTTTAAGAATGATCATGTTTCACAGGTTTAAATGTAGTGATTTATGTTCGTGCGTAAAATATCAACCAATTACACGTGAATCAATCATTTAATTTTTTAAATCGATACAGAGATAGCGACTAAGTCTATATTGTGTAACATTTGAACATTTTTACAAACAATGGCAGATTCAGACCTCATCATTAAAAAAAATTAAACGCAAAAAGGATATTCGATTAAATTTAATTATTTGAAATTACAGTTGTAAGTGTTTGTGTTTTGTGGGGTTCTGTTGTGTTTAAGTGAAAATGTGACGCTGCATGTCGAAGAATTATTACTGCTAGCAAGTGTTTTGTTCTGAAACGTAAAAAACATCGGCATAGTAATATTTGTTATTACGCAATTTTTTTTTTTTGAATTGAGATGAATTATTTACAAAGAATGTTGTGGATACGTTCAAATTAAAAAAAAATATCAAAGCGTGTTGCTCATGTCAAAGACCGAAATTGGCTAACAACCGAATACGGTGAGAGAAAATAAACAAGTCACATTTTCAACGAATAGTAACAATCCAGATGCTATGTACACGCACACGTATATGTGGTAAAATTTCTAATATGTGTGGATTGAATAAGGACAATTGGATTGGTATTGTAACTTATTATTTTTCCTCCCCTGTATTTTTAACTTGTGTCACTTAAGACTTCGGTATACAATTAACTCAATTTTAGAATGTAAACAATTATAAAGTGTTATGATCCTCATCATTATCTTTACATTCTTCAATCAGGTCATTCACTTACTGTCAACTATAACATAACTACGTAGCATAAAATACGATTGAATTAATTTAGATTTTTTTTAGAGTTTAAATTAACGATTTAGTGCTCATTTCATATTAAAATTAGATTCTCGACAAAGAAACTTTTCTAAAAATGTTTGGAGCGAATCAGAAATCAAACTTGTCATCAATGAATATTGGCGCTCAAAAATTTAAATCAATCGATGTAGATCTCTTCAGGATTGCATGAGTAAATTTCAACGACATCAAACCGCACCAAACGGATCAAACGTCAAAACAATACTCGTCTTTATACTCATATGAAATCAGACTTTTTATTGAAGTTGAAGAGATCAGAAAAGGGCGAACTCTCGTCGTGGATCGTGTTTTAAAATTGACTGTTTTTGTGTTTTGCACTTATTTATATCAAAAATGTTGAATTTAGTTGATTTGATTAGACAATAGTATAAATTTAAACACATCAATTAAACATAACCAAAAATGTATGATTCGAGAGAAATCATAAACGAAATTCATAAACTTCAGCGCAGACTACCAAATTGAGTGTGTAGATACTGTGTGGGGTGAGATTTGTCTCAACGAAAGTGTATATTACAAACGCCGGCACGAACGCCGACATCAATAATTTGTTTCTTATTTAGATCGTTTTCAAGTTCGTAAATTAACATGCGTGTCTTTCGAATTTAGCTACATTAAGAGAGTCGCAGCCCAAAAAACGTAAAAGAACTACTCAAATGTGCATCACTGAGGCTCGACCTAACGCAGTTATTTACTAAAAAGTGTTTAGGATTCGACGAGAGAAACTATTTACAGAGGATGTTAAAGCACTACTCGTACTGTTAACTGAGAATAACAAAATTATTAGTAACACTAGAAATTGGGAATAATGTCTTGAAGAGGAAACCCACACGTCGTAAAATCTAATTAGCGTTATTAAGAGGCACAGGTACTTGGCTAAAATTGTAACCTACATTTGCGTGTCTCGTATCTCATTTTTGATGATTTCTTTTCAACAGAATCATTTTTCAAAAATGTACGACCGCAATTACGGCCACGAATGTGTCAGCTTTCAACAGAAAATAGATTTGGTTGTAGTCGTTTTACCAACTCTGAGAGCAAGCAGATTACTAAAATTTTCATAAACTGCTCATTGTTCTCAGAGTTGGTCAAACGACTACAACCAAATCTATTACCTCTTGAAAGCTGACACATTCAGGTCGCAATTGAGGTCGTACGTTTTTGAAAAAAGGATTCTGTTGAAAAGAAATCATCAAAAATGAGATACGAGACACGCAAATGTAGGTTACAATTTTAGCCAAGTACTGGCCCTAATGTATTTCAAGTGAGTGGTCAGTAGTATAGTATCAGTGTTACTGATAATTTTGTGGTTATGTTTGAACAGTGCGGGTATTCTTCGCTAATGCTAAAAAACTTAGTTCTTATGTATACCTCTTCATTTGCTTCCAGATTGCAGCAAGTTTTATTTGATACTTTTGGACACGGTCGGGCAACCTAGATATAAGAAAAAAGTGCGAATAGCTCAGGTGCTTTTATTTTTCCAATTATGTTACCTCATCAATACTCGTGCAGCTCATTCCGGACCAACTCTTTGCCTGTAGAGCGTTGACTGTGGATTCCTCTTCGCAAATGACGTTCTGAAATTTTAGTATTTAGTTCGTAAGTATTTTAACTTCTGTCTTTTGACCAAAATGGCTTCATACATCCTTTGTAAATAGATTCACTTGGTAAAGAATTTCGTTCAAATTTCTCACGGTCTCCGGCGGACCATTTTTTAGAAAATAGTTTAATTTGGAATTAAAATCCATCTTTCAATTTTGCAGAGTTCAGTTTATGACAATAGGAAAAAAAGAAACGTTGGTCAGCCTACTCGTTTTTGAAACTTTAAATACTGACGTCGTTTGGAGGGATTTTTTTTAAAGTGGACCAGGCTCCGTCGGAGCTATTTTTTAGCGACTCTTTGTTGACAAGTAAATTCTACCAACACTGTCCAATTTTTGCGTAATTCGTTTGCAAGCTGATTCACCACTCTGTTGTGTCTGTTATGCCGTAAAAGTTCACCCTGGGGACATGATCCTAGAACGTGTGAAAGTGTTTCGATCTCGTTGCACGAATCAATTCGACAACGGTTTGTTCCGGAGCTTCTACCAGGAATAACTCTTACTGCGGCGACATTTCCAACCATCTAATGGGGCCAAGGGCTATCTGGTCGTGTAAACAAATACTCGCTTAAAAATAGCTCCGACGGAGCCTGATCCACTTTCAAAATAATTTCTCTTGTGCATCTAACGTTTACTATGGTTTTGTTCCATATTACGGTAAATACGAGTATGACTTTCCATCGCCTTGATAACCGCTTCGCTCGTGACGATACAAGCTAGCACTTGTGAAAGTGAATTACCCATTACCAACTCTTTGCCTGTAGAGCGTTGACTTACACATAAAATATACCGAGTGTTCCGCAAAGAAAGATATTCCATCCAAGAATAAATCTAGCGGTACTCTCGTAGTCGGTTCGATCAGATACATGCTGCCAAATAATATTTATTTACTCACCATGTTCCATTTTGAATCCATTTTGAAATAACACATGAAATCAACAAAATTCTCATCATAAACAAACACAAAAATACAAACAAACTTGAACACACAATGTTGACAGTCACTTAAAACAGCAATAGAATACACCAAAGGCTCTATACCAGGGAAAAATTGACCGATTTTTAAACGTCGGATTCGTTTCTTACATTAGCCGCTTATACTATGAAAACAATTGCAGTCAGCTTCATTTGGATTTATAATGTGCGCGAAAATTTTGAAAACGCAAATATCTTTGTGGAATTTTTTTTTTTTATTATTTTTTTCAGGTATTTCAGGTCTTAGGTATTAAGGGTGATATATATTTGATCTTTCATCGATGTTTTATTTATTTTGTGTGAAGTACCTTGTATATTTAGTTTGAAACTTTTTACTGATAGAGTTACTTTAGTGAAAAATAGGTTTTATCACCTCCAACAAGAGAGATCGCTGTTTTTGTTTAGACACAAGTCTTCACAAAAGATTATTTTCCTTAAAGCTTATAGGTAGATAGACTTCAAGAAATCAGAATCAAAAGTCTAATTTGGTGTCTAAATTTCAGAAAAAAGTTATCCGAATTTAAGCCTATTTGTGTCACGAAAGAGAAATTTTCAATGCACAAATTCGTGTACTGTTTTTGGAAAATCTGTCGATAGCATTATAGGCTTTTCTCCGTCTCTGCCTCTTTATCATTCAACATAATCAATTTCACTGAAATCACTTAACGTATGGTAAATAATGGGGAGTTGTCTTAGTTTAGTCTTAGAACTTAAATTTCTCTGCGAGAGTTGTCCCATGTATACATTACAATTATCATAGGACATTACGGTTTATTGTATCGTGAGTTGCCTGTTAATTTTGTCTTCATACAAATGTACACGTTCAACTCTCGACTTAAATCTAAGTAAGTGAGCGCTTACAATTCGATCGATTCGTCAACAAAGTACGGAAAATGTATATCTTCGTAAAGTTTAAAGGCAAAGTATACAAAAAAATATCCGCAGTGCCATCATTTTGGGTATTCAAAGACAAAAATGGCGTTTCATGGTGTTGGTGGCCATTTTACGGCCTAACTTATAAATTGAAAAATATGACTCCGCCGCCCTTAGAAACAGATGTAGATGAACGCAAAAGGTGGACCCAACTACAGTGCGAAGAATATGTTCTTGACGGAAGTGAGTTCTTTTTCTTATGTGCTAAGGTGTTCTTAATGTCCTCGTCATCTGTAGGAACCTACGAAAAATACGAAACGGCCGATGATGCGATTTCACATTTATACGATTCGGACCAATTCGAATCAGAATTTGCCTCGATGGTTCCATTCGCGGAAAGTACAGGTATCGAAAGTCAACACATCACTGTTGGTGACAATCACAGCGAAGGGCAAGGTTGTAGCCACCCACTTTTTCTTTACTAAATAAAACTATTTTTTGCTCTATTGGTAACAGCTGAGACTACTACCGGAGGTATAGATCACCCGAATGAAATACAACCTATTGTGCAAGCAACAGAATATGCCGCCAACAAAACTTATATACAAAGAGTCGGCGGTTACATGCCAAAACAACCGAGTACAACCGAAACAACCACCAATACAACATACACGGTGTATAAAGACAGTCACACCGAAATAAATATGGGAACAGCCTCAGAAATGAGTAGCAGCGATTGTATTTCGGCCGATGCAACATACACCGTAAGTGATGGTGCTTATGGAGCTACAAGTGGCGGTGAGTAATAATTGTTGTTGCACAGTTGTTGAACAATTTCCATTTCCTAATTTATTTTTGTTCCAAAATATGGAAGTAGATATGGGAACAGCCACAGACATAAGTACCAGCGATAGTATTTCGGCCGATGCAACATACACCGTAAGTGATGGCAGTGATCTCAGTGATGGTGCTTATGGAGCTACAAGTGGCGGTGAGTAATAATTGTTGTTGCACAGTTGTTGAACCATTTCCATTTCCTAATTTATTTTTGTTCCAAAATATGGAAGTAGATATGGGAACAGCTACAGACATAAGTACCAGCGATAGTATTTCGGCCGATGCAACATACACCGTAACTGATGGCAGTGATAGTGCTTATGGAGCTACAAGTGGCGGTGAGTAATAATTGTTGTTGCACAGTTGTTGAACCATTTCCATTTCCTAATTTATTTTTGTTCCAAAATATGGATGTCTTACAAATGTTTACCACATGGGTCAAAATCTTGCAAGTGTTCTCCTAGACAACCATTCGCTCGTGTTGTTTCCCCCTTCACTTCATAAATATTGATATAAACGCGACAAATATCTGGTACATACCAAGCGAGGGTCTTTCTGAAGTGAAGTGTTCTCCCAGCGAATTAAAATCTACGCATGAAGTCGAATGCAGAACTGATACACCTGAAATACCCCAAAACTAAAATTAGAAGCGTTCTGCTACGCAAGGTTTTTGACCTATGGTTTGCATAACTGCGGTCTTGAAACCAGATGCCTATCAGTAGATTTAAATTGATTCGTGCACACGAAAACATGTGTTGTGTTTCATCGTTTACGTTCGCATTAGTGCGTACTCGCAAGTAATATTATTCCCTACGGCACCACATAGGAAATAAAGACCAGCGGAAAATTAACTTCCAAAGTGCATCTTACTTCGATGAGTTGCGCTTCCTTGGGGGCATATCTTTCTAGCCGCACTTCTTAGGCTTAACCTGACTAAACTAAATCGATATAAGTTACAGTCCGTTACAGCGTTACAGTCCGAGAGAGACTATCTGTAATATTTACAATCTTTTTGAAAGCTTTTCATGCTCATTTTTATGATTCATACTTTTTTATGTTCATATGGAAACCAAATATAAACCTTTTTGTAAATTTGAAAATGCATAGCCCTTCAATTGATTCTTTAAATTTATGAGATCTATAAAATTTAGACGAATGTGTCTACGGATCATTTCCACTCGACGACGACGCACCGTATTACCACTTGCAAAAGATGCTTGACTCAGAATTAAAACAGAAAGAACTGGTAACGTACTTTATTTCCTTTAATGATTCTAAAAACTTAGCTCGAAATAACTTTGAGGAATTCTTTGAAAACGTGCATGCCGAAATTTGATGTATTTTACATTAGCCGTTTTTACCCTGATTGAAACTGATCTTAGGTTTTCAATGACACCAAACATGGGTAGGTTAAAAGTACCTTTGAAGCGTAAGTTTGATAGTCAGTTCTTCTCTTAGAATATCTACGTATACAGAAAAGAATTGATCAAAAAATATGTGAAACCATCTGCATTATAGAGAGACAGCACTACTGTATAATGTATGGTCATATTTTACTAATACAGGTAACAGTTATCGATGTGTACATGTACAAATAGCTCTTTTTAGAGCATAAGATTTTCGCGAAATTTTTTGAAAAAAATATGTGTCTGTTTCCTTGGACCATGGACACTAGAGGAGGTAGAAGTAATTTTTCGAGAGGGAACCCCTCTTTTTTCTTAACATGATCAACCAGTGATTAACACAATGACTTATTAGTGATTAACCAACTTAATCGACGCAATGCTGCTAATAATCGGGAAAATTTAATTGAATGTTCTGGTTAATCACTAATTAACCATAGTTAATCATAATAATCATCTTGCTTACTCTAATTAACCATGTTAACCACAAAAGTGCGGCTTTTTCCTTGAATTTTTTTAAATTTTAAGATGTCAGCTCATCAAGAATCACTTTTATGTACAAAGTTGTCATCTATTTTTTTCTGTGTGCGTGGATCTTCGATTAGAGAAAAGCTGGGACAAGTATCAATCAGAAAAAACACTTTTTTGATGTGTATGTTTTTGATGCATACAAATCTTTAGAAGGTCATCCAGAATACTGATATTTTAGTGTCAATGAATATTGAACTCAGCAAGACAATATTTACATTGAGAATACTTGTATTTAGCAACTCGCGCGACTATCTGGAAAAAACTACATAAGAAAATTCCATGTTTTCGGTGTTCAACCACTTGTCACACGAAACGAGGAACTTTAAAAAAATATTTTTTGGTTTTTGCGACCTATTCACATAGAAAGATCACAAAAAAATGCGTTCGATTTTGGCATGCAAGCATTCAATTCTTTTTATTTTCTACTGTATTTTATTTGTTCCATTTATATATTTTTGTTTTACATCTATCCAGTGGTATGGGAGAAAGCGCTGCGATATTTCAACGTTGTGTACGATAAAATTCACAAAAAATACGAGCCTAGCAAAATCTGGCATTAAACACTTGAAATATCGATTATCGAATTCTAGCGCTCTATGCAGCGGCTTCTACCATACCACTAAACGCGTTGAACAGAATAGTGGCCTCTAACTTTAAATGCTCCACATATACTTACGAGTCAAACGAGTATTTACCTTTTGCCGTTGTGGAACGAATAAAACTGCAGAACGTTAAACATATAAGAAGTTAATTTAATTTTTTTTTTAATAATTAGAAGGAAAAATACCATAGCATTTTTGCTAAAAATGTTGTCGATTTCATTGACCGCATACTGGACTATACATTCGAGGACAATTTTTTTACGACGATCGGATTTCGAACTTGGCCCAAAAAAATCGACATCCGAGGCACCCAACTGCTAAAATGTTGGAAAGGTCTCTTTTTACTATTACATTTAAAGCTGAAAAATGAAAAACTATTGGATTTTAGAAGTCGTACACCAAAAATATAATGTTGGACACAACGCCGCCGAAGAAGCCATTAAAAAGGCGTGTACTAAAATACGCAACAAGGGTTCGAAAGATAAATGCCGAAAGCAGAATAAGAAATAAGAAATTAACAAAATCTACCTACTTCACAAAAATTTAGTTAAAAATTCAAAATTTTATTGTAATTTTTTTTTTGTTTTTGTTTTTAATAAAAACTAATCAGATCATTTCTCAACAGAAGCGTTTCAGTGTTGCTTGTGTCCATTGGAATTTTTATCGACAAATTCTTTATTATTTTGACAATTCAACTGTGAGCTTGTCACGCTGTGATTAATGATTATGATTAATTTATGATTATTAAATTATGATCGCTTGTCGTCTTGTGCTTGCTGCTAGCACCAGGGACTTTCCGGTGACATTTCATATGTGACAATTCACCGATGACAATTCACCGGTCACCGATGACAATTCACCGGTCACCGATGACAATTCACCGGTCACCGATGACAATTCACCGGTCACCGATGACAATTCACCGGTGACAATTCACCGGTGACAATTCACCGGTGACAATTCACCGGTGACAATTCACCGGTGACAATTCACCGGTGACAATTCACCGGTGACAATTCACCGGTGACAATTCACCGATGACAATTCACCGGTGACATTTCATGTGTGACTATTCACCGTCGACATTTCATATGTGACATTTCACCGGTGACAATTCACCGGTGACAATTCACCGGTGACATTTTACCGGTGACATTTCACCGGTGACATTTCACCGGTGACAATTCACCGGTGACATTTCACCGGTGACATTTCACCGGTGACATTTCACCGGTGACATTTCACCGGTGACATTTCACCGGTGACATTTCACCGGTGACATTTCACCGGTGACATTTCACCGGTGACAATTCACCGGTGACATTTCACCGGTGACAATTCACCGGTGACAATTCACCGGTGACATTTCACCGGTGACAATTCACCGGTGACATTTCACCGGTGACAATTCACCGGTGACAATTCACCGGTGACAATTCACCGGTGACAATTCACCGATGACAATTCACCGGTGACAATTCACCGATGACAATTCACCGATGACAATTCACCGATGACGATTCACCGGTGACAATTCACCGGTGACGATTCACCGGTGACAATTCACCGATGACGATTCACCGGTGACAATTCACCGGTGACAATTCACCGGTGACGATTCACCGGTGACAATTCACCGGTGACAATTCACCGGTGACAATTCACCGGTGACAATTCATATGTGACAATTCACCGTCGACATTTCATATGTGACAATTATTCACCAATGACAATTCACCTGTGAAGTCTGTGACAATTCAGCGTCGACAATTCATATGTTACAATTCACCAATGACAATTCACCAATGACAATTCACCAATGACAATTCACTGGTGACAACTCGCAGGTGACAACTCGCAGGTGACAATTCATATGTGACAATTCACCGGTGACAAGTCCCCTATGACAATTCACCTGTGACATTTGAAATAGCAAAATTAAAATTTTTCTCGGTGTGCGGATATCCTGCGATTATCATATCATGCGATTATCATATTGTGCGATTATCATATTGTGCTATTATCATATTCTGCAATTATTATTTCGGTAGTCTCTCCGTGATACGAGATATAACTTTATTTTCCGTGTGTAGTACGACGTTTTACTATGCGAGTGATGTAAAGGTTATTGCCTATACATGTAACAGCCTTATTACATGCACCAGCATAGTAAAGTAAATTTACCCTAGGTGGGTTATGTGTGAATTATCCAATCGTATAGGCTGTGGTTATGTATATGTTTGTGTTTATATGCAGAAACGCGTTATGTATGAAATATCAGCTTGCAGGAGATAAACATATAAACTTCGCAGCCGTTGACGATATTGTGTGATCAACTCAGGGTTGTCTTAACCTGTTCTTTCAGAACCTTGCAAATACACACCTCGACTCGTATCACAAAATTCGTAGACTCTCTATTAAACTCTCTCTCCCGCTTTTTTCTAGTCCTTATGCCTGATGAAAGTGGAGTGACTGAAGTCCATTACACACATAAAGAGTGCGATCGAAACATCATAACGACAACGTGACCGATTCACCGCACAATATTAAATTTAATATTTTCGAAAGAATTTTTCACGCGTGAAGCCTGAAACTCGTTCCTAGTAACAAAAACGTTACTTTGTGACGAAAGTGACCGTATAAAGAACGGATTTTTTTTTTGACAATATAAAATGTCTAAACGAGCTGCCGACGAAATGGCCGCCCCAACACAACAATTAATCAAACGATCGAAATCTGAAAAATTAACCCAAAATTTGATCGACTTGCACGATGACTATTTGGAATCGATTTTCAAGTGGCTGAATCTAAAAGATTTATTGACCATTGTCCGAGTCAGTAAACGTTTCGAGGAACTCGTCGGTTCGATTATTTCTAGACAGTACGCAAAAGATTTGCTCAAAATTACGCTTTATGAATATGATACAATGGATAAGGATCCGGATGTTCTCGTTCTGCGTGAAATGTCTTCAATTCTTCCGTTTTTACGCTGTTTCGGAAGCTCAACTTCGAAATTGATGGTCAGATTCGATGAAAAGAACCCTAAACAATGCTTGGCAATCGAAGACTATGTTCTGAAGTTCTGCAACGAATTAAAAGAGTTGACATTGGATTATTGCCGAAAAGGAGCATTCGACCGTATCGAAAAACCATTTCAGCAGGTGGAAATCCTCAGTTTTACCGGTGGTCACCTGGGCCACAATATTTCCAAGTTCAATAAGTGGTTTCCGAAGCTTCGAAGTTTGACCATATCGCACGCTAGTGTCGCCAACAAGTATTGCATCGAAGAAACAATGCCTTCATTGGAGCATATGAGTGTAAAAATCGGATCAGCATCGAAAGTGTTTTCTAAACAAAATATTGACGGATCGGTACGCTCAAATCCGCAGTTACGGAGCTACAACTTAAACAATGGTAAGAATGGCGGTGCCATTTTTTCAGTGATATGAACGATACAATTATTTGTCTTTCTTTCAAGGTTGCAAGCCTCGTGATCTTCGCTTTGTCAACTGTGAGTTGAAACAACTCGAAAAGCTCGAATTTTGGATTCATCCACAGAATTTCGAGAAAGGATGTATCCAACCGATTATATTCAAAGAGGTGAAGGAATTGACCCTGGACATTTACGATAAAGGATTCATGGTGATGAACGACCTTTTCGAGCGTGATTCTTCGAAAAAACATCGATTAGTTTGTCCCAAACTGGAACAGTTGGAGGTTCGCTGTTATCATTTATACGAAAAATACTTCGATTTTGCTCGCGGGAATAACTTGAAGAAATTGACAATGTTTTCCCAGTACGATGGTCCATCCATTGAATTCTTAACGGAATATGCTTCGCATTGGCCGAACTTGACCGAAGTAACTATTCAAGTGGATAGTCTAAGTGCCGATGACATCGTAGAATTCATTGAATCGTGCCGGCATTTACAGCGACTCAACATATCTGATGAACGGAAAGATATTGTTCCGAAAATTGAGGAACTGAAAGCCAAGCTTCCACAGGAATGGAAAGTGGTTTCCATGATCACGAAATGCTATTGCTATGACTTCGAACACTCTATCATTCGTCAGGCGAGCGCTCCTTAAATTTTTCATATTTTTTTTCTTCGTATTTCAATATTTGAGTTTCGTTTTCGTTTTTGATTTTTATAAGTTGAAGAACTTCTTCTAAGTATATAACCATAGCGTTATCAGTCCTTGTAAAATACAAAACTAAATTTTTGTATTCATGAATAAATATGCCATTTTGTTGATCAACATTGATATTTGTTGGGTCTTTTGTATAAAGATTTGAAGACTGAGAATATCTTAAAGTTAGCTCTACTCTGTCCATTTCTAATACCGTCTAATGAGCAAATGATCAACACGGAAGACCAACCAACTCCCTTTCTTAACACTTATCTCCCTGGCAACGTAGAGAAACTGAATTTGAAAACACCACCACGACTGTGAATGTTTTCATATTATCGTCAGGTGTTGGCTTCACAAGCGTATCCCTATCTGCGTGACCACCCCAAAGTTTACAGCCTTGCTGACCATGTACTTAACGACCCACTTCCACTTACAACATACTTTACGACCCAATCTTTATAATTAGTTGCAATACTGCAGACTGTCGACCATTTGCGAAGTTGATGTTTGATAGAAATCAGAGTGTGTTTGATAATGTTTTAAATGGAGTTGCGACACCTACGATTTTCTTACTCTTGTCAAGTTTCCTCTATGAAAATGGCGAAATTTTGACTTTAAGCTGCTATGGCCCTGACCATCGATATAATATAGGGTAGATAAGTAATGTCAAAGCAACTTTATGCGGAAAGATCACATGCATGTATGTGTAACGTAACTTACGTTGTGAAAATTTCCGAAATTTCGTTCTTCTTGTCTCATTATCTACAGTATATTATATTGATGGTAGACCCGTGCAATGCAGTATTTAACCACGCGGTGTTCTGGTTCTGTCATTACGTTTATTTGTGAGGCTGAAGCTCGCTCACCTTTACCGTTAGATTACCGTTAGATTACACATCCTCTAACGGCCATATTTGCACTAAATAAACACGCATTACACAAGTGTGGAGATAATGGCGAGGGTTGCAACCACAAAAGACAAAATCAAAAGTTCCACACAATTACGTAAGTTATTATTACTCATTAAGTCACCGGGAAATGAGTTCTAACGCTAATGTCAATGAAGTAATGACTTATTACCCTTCGGGTCGGGCCCCACTCGTCAAAATAAAAATTTGGAACCACGGACATAATTGTTGGTTTTCCAGATTTCCAGGAGATACAAACCACGAAGATTACAAATAAACGAAGGAATTTATTAATTGACATCCGAACAGTTTCACTAATAATTTAATTGTAGATAAGACTCCGATACACTTTCTTCAAGGCTTACTAACCCAGAACATAAGCTTACTTGATCATTCAATTGGAAATCCAACAGTAATGTTCTATTAAATTTTCGAAAGTGATAATGAAATTGAAACAACTCTCAAGTTGTAAATTATATGATCGAAATTGTATGGTCATGTAACCAATCCTTCAACTCACTGGAATTCACCGAATTTCATCAAATTTTATTTTTGAAAGATAAGAGAGTCCAAGAGTACATTACAACGCTTGATTTAACTGATGATATACTATCGGTCGCTTAGTCAGAGCCATCGATACAATATACTGTAGATAATGAGACAAGACGAATGAAATTTCGGAAATGTAGCACGCATACAAGTGTAAAAAATACGAATCACAACACAAAACGAAGAGAAAAAGGAAATTGAGAAATGCAGTTTTAATCTTTCCGCATAAAGTTGCTTTGACATTATAGTCTAAGCAAAATAATTATTCTTCCATGGAAAGCTTGAAGTAGAAGCAACACTAAAAAAACATTTATTATTTAACATTTCACAGCTTGTAATATAATTTTCATTCGATTATCTTCGTCAATAATAATTGAAAAAACCAAAAACAATAAATGAAATCAAATTCTCACAAAATAATTTTTTTTTGAAATCGCGCCATGTTGTATGTCAAAAATGTTAATTCATGGGAGAGCCGCCGGCTGTAATATTCAAATCAATGACGTTAGTACGGTTATGACGGTTATGTATAAGAAACACATTATTGACTGTGTTTTTGTTTTGATCTTGCAATGGCTACATGCAAATTTTGCCTGATTTCATTTACAAATGATGAAAAACCTACCACCCTCACTCAAAAAGGCGTTAATGGATTGATTAAGGGAGGAGCACTATATCCAAATGATGGAATTCCATTAATCGGAGATAAGGTGAGAGTTTATTTCATTAAGACTTAATTTTTGGTTTGTTCGAAATGTTTGTCTACGTTCTTCGTGTTAGATCCATGAGAAATGTCGTAAGAAGCGAATGAAAGAATGTTCGAAATGTGTGCCTCAAGTTGATGATGCTGCTGAAAGTCAGTTTACATGTAGTGATTGCTGTATGTTTTGTGCAAAAAGTATCTCTTCAAATGAAATGTCCAAGAACAATGTTCATCATGTCAAAGCTGCAAGTTTCCGAGAAACGCTTTGCCGAGTAATAACAGAGAGGAATGATGAATGGGCCATTCAAGTGGCAGAAAGAATTGAAAATTATCCGGATTTTGTTACTGCAAATTGCGCCTACCATCAACAATGCAACGTGAACTTTCGTACTGGAAGAAACCCGCCGAATGCTCAACATTCAGTGCAAAGAGGAGCCCCAGTTAACGAGCAATTGAACGAGTCGTTTTTGAAACTGGTTACATTTCTCGAAGAAAGCAACGAACCATTTTCAACCAGTGATTTAAATGAAAAATTCCGAGAATTCTCTGGAGGTGAGGCGTACACGGTTCGGTATTTGAAAGAGAAACTCGTCAAACATTTCGGTGATCAAATAATTATCTTGAGTCGCAATGGATTATCTGATCTCGTCGTGATGCGAGAAATCAGCAACCGGATGATCATCGAATCGTATGTAGCAAAGACAAATGCGAACCGAATTATAGAAGATGCTGCAAATATCGTTGTAAAGGAGATCAAGTCGATGAAGAGCAACAAGGAGACATATCCATCACCGAGCGAAATATCATCACTGGATTCGTCTCTATCATTCATACCTCCGTCATTGCAAATATTCTTGACGACAATTTTCGGTGGACAAAAGACGAATCAATCTGCACGAATTGTGTCAATTGGTCACGCCATCATTCAAGTTTGCCGACCACGATGTTTGTTGTCTCCGATTCAACTCGGTCTAGGCATTCAAGTTAGCGTATTAACGGCATCCCGGTTTTTGGTTGACATTTTGCACAGTCTAGGTTTTTGTTGCTCGTACGCAGAAGTGCGTAAATATAACTATTGTGCCTCCATCGCCAACAACCAGTTAGACAATCGACAGTTAGATCCTCCAAGCAAAGTCACGAAATATGTTGCTGACAACGTTGACCACAATCTGTGCACATTGGATGGAAAAGGTACATTCCATGGAATGGGAATGATATCGATTGAAGCCACTGAAAACAGCCGCCAGAAAAAGATTCCCCGTATCAATGTCACTATGGACGATGTTAAAAAAATTAATTGTGTTGAGATAATCCACTACTCCGAAGACGTTGATTTCAACATTGGGATTAAGTACAAAAAACTGTCTCCAACTACGGTCTACGATGCATTCAATAAATTAGATTTACTGTGGACATTGTCCTGGCCTTCTGTTCCGGACAGGCCAGCTTGGTCGGGCTTTATGCAAGCCGTAACTACTGGCTCATTTTCGGTGAAACCGACGATTTCGTTCTTACCAATGATTGACTTAAGTTCGTCAAATCTTACATGCATATATTCAACGATGATGTTTGTTACGAAGGAGGCACAGAAAAGTGGAAGCACGCCGGTGCTTACTTTCGACCAACCACTTTATTGGAAGGCGAGATCTATTATCGAATTGGAGCCAGACTCAAGCATCTTGAAGCGAATCGTCGTTATGCTTGGTGGCTTTCATATGAAAATGAGTTATCTAGGCTGTATCGGATACATTATGACTGCATCAGGGTTGGAGGAAGTTTTTCAACAAGTTTACGCTCCGAACAGCGTCCTCAAAATGTTAAGTGGAAAGGCGATAGCGCGTGCTATTCGTGCTCATCTTCTTGTGTATGCTGCTCTGAATGCCATTATCAGCGACAAAATATTCAACGAGAGTGATAAAGCAATAATAGGTGATACTTCGGCTCATTTACTAATTTCGCTCTTTATTCAATTCAAAATAACAATGACACTGACGGCAAATCGACTAATATAACATCACAATCGTTAATCCGTGTTATATGCACTCCCTTGAAGCTTCTCTGCCCAACACCACAGCCAATTTTCGATAAACTATTTACTTCAAAAATATCTGTCGGATTAGAATCATGTACTATTCGTTACGAAACTCGAGATAGAAAATAAAATTTCGTATAACATCACACGCAAACTGAACTTTTTAGCTTTCCGTCCCTTGTCATGTGGCAGGTAATTACATGAAAATGGATAAAAAGCTGAAAAGTAGAATTTGCAAGTAAAGTTTGTTGATCCGAGGCTAAGCCTAGGTCAACAATCACACGAAAACGTAACTTAGCCCGAGTTTTGTAATGAATTTTACATGCTTTTGAAGTCTAAACCTACGTTCGACTCTAGGGATAACAGAAGTTTGTAAATTACTATGACGAAAATTGGCTGTGTAATTATGTTGCCGCGTTTGAAACATTCTTTTCCATGATTTAATTTAGTGTAAAAGTAAAATTTCAATTAAATTTGCAGCTACGTTGTACGATAATGTCGCCCATAAAAAATTAAGCGCATTGGATTTAAACGATAACAAAGAACTCATTCAAATGGATTCAACACTGTCCACGGAAAAAATCAAATTACAAATGCAAGGTGCAACTTGCGAGTTGTGGATACAATACATGAAAATGTTGGACATTTTTAGGACCAACGTTAGAGCGGATCGCACAGGTTAGACTGTCTTCCGAAATTTTTTCCGCAGTATTTTAATCATCTGTTATTTGCATTCAGCCAATTTTCAGCTCCATTTAAAGTCCGTCGAGACGATGCTACCTTTCTTCCCAGCAGCAGGTCACAATAACTACACGAAGAGCATTCAAATTTATCTTCAAGATATGCACGCGTTAAAGGTGTCCAATCCCGATGTACTCCAGTTTTTTGAAAGTGGCCACTTTGTGACAAGACGAACAAATCGGTTCTGGGGTGGCCTACCAGATGATTTGATAATCGAGCAGGTTGAATTTTCTTCTACGTTATTCCATTACACTGTAAAAATATAAAAAAAATAAATTGAAACTGCCGAACATTAGAAAGACAAGAACTTTAATGGCTTTCGACGGTGGACCATGTACTATTGTGCACTATGATTTTCCTACATGATTCCTAATTTGATTTTGTGGCTAAGTTAAAGTGTTTTTTTATAGGTTTTAATGAGAAGTTTGAAATCTACTGGTGGTCTTACGCGTGGAACAGGATTCGGAGAAATTCAACGAACAGTTTGGTTAAACGCAATGCCGAGTTGTGGTGCAATAAATGAAGCTATGCAGAGTTTGTGCCGAAAAGTACTGGAAACGAGTGAACAACATAAAGAACTTGGACTGACACGAAAAAAGAGAGATATTTCTGATACTAAAATTCTCTATGATTACTTGAACGAGAGAAATATTTTCGGCGACATCCCCGGTCTGCGAAACATTGTCGATGGCGTTGTGTCATCTCCACATTGCAATCCGAATGACGCCGAACGCATTGGCTTAAAAATACTGGCAAAAATGAATGGAAATGACTCGGCAGTATTTGTCTTCAGAAAAAAAGATCAAGTCATTTTAATGAACTCAAAAACTACTGTACAAATCGACGATGAGAACGTGCAAATTGATCCGGAAATGTTGTTCCAACGGCTGCTGTTCATTCAAAACAATCGAAACAAAGATGAGCTTGAAAGCATCTTACAATATGAGTTAACGCAGCGACCACCAGTATTCTTTGACGAAAGAGGTTTCTTACGAGATGGAAACGAGCTTGCGTTGGCCGACACCTTGTGGAAAAAATATGGGTCAAAACTAACTTCCGAATATGAAACGGTAGATGAATGTGACTATGTTTTGAGCGGAGATTGGTTGATACATGAAGTTTCTTGGCAGACATCTGAAACATTCAATGCCATATGTGGAAGGTAAACGGAAACTTTTCACAGCAAACTCATAATTTTCGCTTAAAAATGGAATTTTGCAGATATGTTGAATTTGTTTTGAGGCGATACGGGAAGTCAGCAACAGTAGTTTTAAGTGAAGTGGAAACTGTTGCGTCAATAATCGATGAAAAAATTATTCGAAGTATGAAGGGAGTGTTTGCATCCGAAATTTCATTTACTGGCGACACTCCATTGAAAACTAAAAAACAAAACTTTCTCAACAACGCCAAAAATCGGAATGAATTCACTAGGATGCTATCAAGAACGTTGAAACAAGCGGGTTGCAATGTGTTTGATACTGTTGGGGACCCGAATGTTGTAATCGCCCGGATCGCAGCATCAATGTCCCTGAATAAAACTGTTATTGTTGTGGGCGAAGAAGCGAATTTGCTAACATTAATGAATTTCTACACAATAAAGACACGTTTTGGGCTGTATCTTCGATGCGCAAAGAAAGTTAAGTCCGCATTGAACACACGATTGTGGAACATCGTGCAAATGAGGAAATTGTTGGGCGATGAACGATCAAAACATTTGCTCTTCGTTCATGCTTTCGGCGGATGTCAGTCTACATCTCATATTTTTGGAATTGGGGAAGGAACTCTCTACAGCAAATTAGACAATAAGCATTTCGCAGGTTTGTATAGAAGTCTTTCGTAAATATTGAGGTTAGAGTCAATTGCCGTCTTAATGCTGAGGTTTTCGTTGTAAAAAAAATTCAGATCAAGCAGATGTCTTCTGCAACCGCTTGGCCACACAAAATGAAATAATAAAAGCTGGAGAGCAGGCTATGGTACTTTTGTTCAAAGGGGAACAAGGGCAGACGCTAAACAAGTTACGTTTCGAAAAATACAAAGAAAAGGCAACTGAAACTGGCAATGTGATTGCAAAGCGTCTACCCCCAACTGAATCTGCCACAAGTTGCCATAGTTTGCGAGCGTATTACCAAATTCAAACATGGATGCAACAAGGTAAAGCATTAAATCCATCGGACTATGGGTGGAGAGAAGCGAATAATCGACTTACGCCCATATACACTAACCTTCCACCCGCACCCTCAACGCTGTTGAGCTCAATTCGATGTGGTTGTAAAAAAGGATGCGACACTCTTAGATGCAACTGTAAGGGCGCTGGATTGCGTTGTTCAACCGCTTGTAAGCACTGTGATCATATTACATGTAAAAACTACGACAATTCGTTCGACGACGAAGAAGACGATCTAATGGATATTGTAGATTACTTAGAGTTAGACTGTTGATCGTACTTTTGTCTTTGCATTCTATTTGAGGTGAAAAACCTGATAAAAATCGTAATTCTAAACTTGCAATAAAAACCGGTTTCCGCAGAATGACTTCGGTTTGTTTTTTTTAATTAATTAAATCGGCCTGAACGCTCCTTGCAATTTTGTCAGCAGTTTGGCTCAAATGTGATAGTTGTGTTGAGATAGGAGCAAGGAGCTATGCTTTTACGACAATATTGTTTTGACTTTCATGCAGGCATTACTTTATTCGGAATGAAAGTTACTTACCCCCAGGCGACTCGTTTTCATTTTCAATCTCCGAAGCGTACACGCAGCAGCCTCGAACATCATATTCTTTAACTGTACACTGAAATTGTTCGGTCTTAAAATGCAAATATTTTACGCGAAAGAATAGAAGAATAGTAGATTCCCACTCACATTTCACATCTGTTTCTTCGCCACCAAGTACGACAGAAAGAGTAGCATCTGTTTTCGACAGTAGACGACTTTATAATTTATTAAGTTTAGCACCTATTTCCAATCTTCAAAATAACAAATTTGTAAGAATTCATGACACAATTATTTAGATGAATACACGGCCGTCATCTGTCAAAATAGCAAGCGGCATCTCTCATGTCAAAATATGCCAATACATACGTCATTGCAGTGGCGTTCGATTTAAAAATGTGAATTTTTGTACGGAATTTTCAATTACGTTTCTCTTGTTTTTTAGCTAAGGGAAAATCGAAATAGTTGCATCGTTCGATTCCTTGCACGTTTTAAATCATTACTATATATTGTTGCAATTTCTTCTGGGTACTAACTTATTTTGCTTAGACTATTACTTATCTACCCTATTATATCGATGGGTTCTACTGGGTCTACTGACGGAAATTTACGAGAGATAAAAAATTATGTCGACAATTTTGAGATTATTAAAAATTTTAGTTACTTTACTGCTAATTAAACGCGTATTACTTCAGTTGTGTGACATTTGCAATGATCAACAAATCTGATTACGTAGGTTATACTTTCGAAATAGTTGCAGAAGTTGGAAAAGACCTAGAAAAAAGTACTTGGAGGAATACCATAAGAGCAGTTTACCAAGTATGTGGAGCTATTGTTGGTGATTTAATTGGTATCTTTACCAACCAGTAAACATTTCCTCGCCTTAACAAAATATACATCGAACATTTCAGGTACATATTGTGGGGGTGAATGCTGCGTCAGAATCGGAGCAACTGCTGGTAGATTTGTCGCTGGAAAAGTTGCTGATTTGGTGATGGATAACTGGGAAGTTGGTATGCAGCAAAAAATCTGTAACCTATGTAAACAACCTTTCTATGCTAATTCCTATGCTGGTGAGGGCGATCATCAAATTTGTAACAATTGTGTATGCGGAAGGAAGCCACAAAGTCAACCATCAACGCAAATTCCGAAAAAAAACAAGTTTTCCTCGGTTTTTGAGTAATTTGATTAGTGGTTTAAAGTTTTTTTTGTTAATTTTCGACGAACTGTATCATCATTTCGGATATGGCGTTGCAGGTTGACTTGACTGATCCCATTGCGTAACTGAATATTGCTATTGAATAAAGGTCTATGGAATCAATATTTTGACACATTCTCCGCTGTCTTTGACTGTGGGATGGGTGCTAGGCTACCAATTGCTGTTAACATCTTATGGTTATCCCATTTTACTTTGAAAATTGAAACGTTGTAGACGTCCCTCTATAATTTGAGTTCAATAGAAAATTTTGGCCGTCCCAAAAAGTTGATTGTGAAGAAAGTTGTATTTATAGAGTAATGAAAATGCTGAAGTTAGGACCATATCTAATTACAACAAAGAGAAGGTTCTAATACATCACTGGGATTCGGTTATAAAACCCATCTTATTTTTACACTTTACAGTCAAGCCAATTGAAAAACGAATGCCATATTGATACGAGCAACACTTAGTTGGGCTTGAAGTGATACCCATATTTCAAGCGAAATATGAATCACATGAAAGGAGACAGAATAAGTTTAAAGATCAATGAAAGTATACTCTATAATCTATATGGTCAAAATTTGTATGGAGCGGAGGAAGTAGCGATTTTATATAAACAAACTCACCTTTCAATGAGAATAGGTAAAAATCCGACGTGGTGCCACGGCCTATTCAAAACGTTTTCAAACCCACCGTGGAATTGTATACGAAAAATGAGACCAAAGTTTCCTTGTTAAGCTTGTTAACGAAATAGCAAAGGAACAAACCAGTTCTCTTTCGCTGTATAGCATGTGCGTACTTGTTCAAGCCGATTAAAAAAGTCTCTGAGAGTGTTAAGATCTACAGACTATTTGATTATTAGTGAGGTTATAATCAAATCAATCAATTTTGACGAGTCTGGCTTCATTCCTATTGTTTTACGGGAAAACCGGAATTTTCGGTTCGGTTTGAACCGAACCGTAATATTCCATTTGGTCTAAACCGAACGGAATATTCCGGCTTTTCGGATAACCGGCTCACCTCTGCACTACGCTCCGTTTAGGAATCGGTTCATCCGTTTACGTGACAATTAAACGAAAGCCAGTAATTTTTAAGAGAGAACTATGTACTAAATGGTGACAAAATTGCCAAATTTTTCATCGTAAACGGAGGCTAAACGGAGAACTTTTCCGTAAACGGAAACTGTGCGATTCGTGCTTTAGTTTAATTTTTCGCGCTACAATCCTTACATTGATGAAGAGAGCGAGCGTTTATTTTTATGTTGAACGCACACATGCTGTATGTCAAAAATTTACGGAGAGAGTATTGTCAAAAAAATGCATTTTTTATTCAGTGTTTTGATCTCTGTTTGTTAAATTAAGAAAATATTTTTTATTTTTTCATTGTTCACAAGTTGCTGCGGGTGCTTTTAATATTGAAAAGTAACTATCGGTAAACGCAGTTATGCTCATTTATAAACGGACTTTATAGCAATGCGATTTGGATGAATTTTAGCCACAAAAACGCTTTATTCAAATGGCGCAGCAGTTTACTTGGTAAGCAAAATTTTGATTTTATTAAAAATTATTTTTAGTATCACAACACCAGCACATCAGAATTTTTCGAAACAATTCTGTTTTCTTGGATAGTGAGACATTTTCTCCTGATGTGCGGTTAGGTAACATTTCCGAAAGTCGCATAATTCGTACATTGAATTCGTTTCAATTAATAATCGTATGCAATTTAACAAAAAAAAAAGTTTTTTTCTTTTCTTGTAATATCAATCGTGAACGTTGATCGAAGCCACAAAATACACGAATCAGCTGCTACTGTTTCGCACACTAAACAATCGTGAATTCTTTTGATTAAATTAATTGAACATAATTGAGAAAAGAGCCTCTATTAAACTCAATATAAAGTATAAAATGTTGATTGGAACATTTTATTGTAGCGCTTAATTTAAAACTTCAGATGTTCGGTTGATAAGTCGAAGTCTACTTAAAGTTTGTCTAACTTTTATATCTATACGTGTGCGTATTGGAAAGATAAGAATAACAAAATAAATTTTGATTTGTCATTTAGGTACCAACCAGACAACCACCACAGATATGATGAACCATCAACGTCTTACAATCAGTATTCGGTTCCACTGTGTTCAACCAATGATGTCCAGTTACGATTCTTATGTCCAGATGATTTGGAAGAAGTAATTTCCATGTTTTAGATTTGCGTTCTTTCATTCTATAAACGAAGCGTTTCGTTTGCTTAGCGATCTTTATAATGAACGAACCACTCTGATTCGATTCGTAAAATTAACGATCCTTAAAATTAGAAAATTTTCGAGTTTTTAAGATTTTAATGTTGCGTTTACATTGTATAGGTCCGAACATTATGCCAAGACTGGTTTCCACTGGACTACCCGCTTTCATGGTAATAATTTCAGTTTTTCGTTACCTCTACTGTTTTACATCAATTTCCGACGATTTGTTTTTTTACTTCAGGTACATTGATATCACATCTAGCACAAGATTTTTCGCTTTAGCTGCTATCTATGATTTTACGATAATTGGCCTAATAGTCGCCGAAATAAAACCGTACCTTAGGCTAAACAAAGAAGTAAGTCCGCCAAACTTGTTTCAATTTCGGTCGTGAAATTTATAATTTTTCTCAACAGGACAAAGATATCTTACCTGAATCTATGGGCAGGGATGTTGATGTAGGCTACATTCTATCGCTGGGTGTTCATAAAAAATTTCGTCGAAACGGCATCGGATCGCTGCTGTTGGATTCGCTGTTATCCCATCTGACCACAGCCGAACGGTCGAAGGTGAAAGCGATTTTTCTCCATGTTCTGACGACAAATCAACCGGCGATTTTATTTTATGAAAAAAGACGGTAGGTCATTTTGTGTTGTATCTATGTGTCATTTATACATGAATGTCCTTATCATTTTCAACAGCTTTCGGATGCATTCCTTTCTGCCTTATTATTATTGCATCAGGGGAAATTGTAAGGACGGATTTACTTATGTTTTATATATCAACGGCGGACACGCACCTTATAGTTTATTATATCCTTTTCAATTTGTTGTCATCAATTTGACAAAAAAACAATTTTTGGTGAACAAAATTACGTTTCAGCTTTCATCGTTTTTTATTCGCATAAAAAATTAATTTTCCTTAACCACACAGCACAGATCATTTAAAAAATTGGTGTTCATTACTGCGAAGAACCGGTGGTGTGTGTACATGGATTGGTAACCGAATTATTGGCGTATTTCGATGGCTAAGACATCGAACATTCTCTCGCTTCAATTTTGCGACCTGACACAAACTATGGAATGGGATCAATAGTAAAGTAAATGTATATTAATTAAGGACAAAAGAAAATCATCAGAAAATTGGATATGAGTCAACGAACTGGAAACAGTGACACCTGGCTGTAACCATTTTGTTGATTTTGATTTTAGCTGCATTTCGAACATTTAACATTTAAAAAAAATTCCTCTTGTGATTCAGAGTGTAGCGCACACATAATAACTGTACGATAGCCGGATCAGTTTAAATTCTCGCGTCCCATTCGATTGGTTGTTCGGTGTTTTTTTTTTAATTTTAAAACATTTCTGCGTACAAAATGGAGTCAGAATTCCTCTCGGTTCGATAGCCCGGTCTATCGTTATTTTGTTCCTTTAAATTTTAAATTTCGCGCTGGTTTTCTCTCACGTAGCCAGTCGCTTTTAGCATTACGTTTAACAAACTCGTCTGCGCCTAATATTATTTTTGTATTTTGATTTGTACTTTACTTACTCGTTATGATAGATAACGAAATTCACATTTGTAATAAAAAAAAACTTTTTTATTTTACCACGAGCTCAAAAACTAATTTACGCTTGAACTGTCACAAATTTTATGCCATGGAGTCATTGTAACGTGAATGCTTTACTCTCGTAAGAAAATTTATTTTCAGCATATCTTCTGAGCCTGTATACGAGTATTAGAAGCTAATCCAAAAAATCACTAAAAACTACATGCGTCTCGTAATATTCGACGATTGTCTCTTTGACAATTGCCATAATACAACGTTTCAATAATTTCAATAATGTTTGACGAATGTGCGAAATTCGTAGTGTACATCAACACACTTGATCACCTCGATTGAAACAAATGTTGTCTTACAGTCCATTCAAGTAATGTCCTGCTTGGTTCTGTTGAATTCTCGAAAAAATATTTTTTGCAAGTCTTTTTGACTTTTTCGAGTTTTATTAAAATTTTTCTCGAATTTCCAGGAAACAAAATCGAAAAACATCAAGAAAAATATTTTCTCCAAAATAGGCTCTGCTTTTTACAAAAAATATCCAAACCAACGCACTTCAAGCAAAAGTGCTTCTAATCACAGCTGCCAAATAGAGTACTGGTTTGTATAAAAATTTGTTGAACAGTTTTTTACAGTGTTAAAAATTGTTTAATACATCGTCCAGTTTCAATACTATATTTACAGTACGTTGTCCGAACACAAGCCTTACATGGTTTATTTTCTACGTGTATTCATCTAGTTGTGTTAACAGTGCACACTGCACCTTGAAGACGTACACACATCGGTGTTGCGAATTCAGTCTTTAGTGTATTGATTGTCGGTTATTAAATGAGTGTTAGTTTAATGGAGTTGTTGAATTCAGCTGTTAGACATTGTAACAAAAAAAGTCGAATCTTTCTTGTATAACAAGTAAAAATGTAAGATGACTAGAAATAGAAGCCACAACTACTTAATTGAGCGATACCTAAGTCATCTAGACAGTGATTTTTTATTGATTTAGCACTGGGTACAGTCCGTATCAAAAATCATACTAAAAATTTGAACTCAGGTTATGTGTTGGAAACAAATATTTCATGGAGGACGAAAGCAATCACTTCTACCATGGTGCGTTTTTCCAGTTTGAATACTCAGTAAATCAGTTCATTTGAGAGCAGTTGACAAGGATAGTTACATCGTTTCATGCGAGAAATCGATAATCACTAAACAATTTCCTTATTTTCGGAATCTTCATTTTCTGCTATTTTTGATCCCGAACCGACACAAAAGATAAAATTTTTTGTAAAATGTAAAATTAAATTTTGGGTTTTATTGAATTTTCACTTGATTGTTGAACATTATATAATGAAGAACGAACCCCCGGTTATAAATTATTTTTGGTTAATTTATTTAAGCGTTCTCTTGGAACGCAATTATTTTTTTTGCATCCTATTACATCTTAAAAACAAAATGGTTAATTTAAATAGTTTCAATGTAAATACAGTGAAGACCACACATAAAGCATATAGTTAAATTATATTTATATTTAAATGAGATTCAAAGTTTTTACAATAAAAATATCTGATCAAATTGATTTAAAAAAAAGTACGAGTATAAAAACAAAAACAAACAAAAAATGAAAAGAGAAAATAAAATATTAATGTTTTTATTGATGACAGTGGATTGTTTCAATTTTCACAATTCTCCATGCACAAACGGAAAGCGCGTATCACAATATAATCACTAAATCTGCTAATTCTGCTGTTTAAGATATTTTATACCGTTTAGTGCACGTAAAGCTAACGATAGCGGGTCGTCTCATAATGATAAAAAGAACGTGACTCAGATTCCTATAGAAATTCACGTTTCGATGACATGGTCGAGTGTTGAACAGTTGAAAATTTATATTTTCATCGAGGATCAGCTGAAGGATTTTTTTTTCGAAAGAAGAAATTTATCGTCAAGTCGAGAGAGTTAAGTTCGACTACTGCCATTGAAATGACACCAAAACAAATAAGTGGTGCTAGAAAAATCACACAGTGTACAGAATACCTACCGCTTCGACATTTTCTGTGGCTCAGAGCTTCACTGAAAATCTTTTACTTCATTCGATTTAACATGCATTTACTCCTACTCAACGCAGTACTTGTTTCTACAAAGCGTTTCCTAATCGATTAATTTTTGGCCGAGTCTTTAACTCTATTTTTTACCATACCACATTTACAACATTTACAAAAATGAGCCATCGTGGCTTCGGGATGATAAGTGTCTCAGCCAAAAATATGTCACTAAATTCTATGGGTCTTTCAACAATTTTTTTTTCAGTTCCTAGAAATTTCTAAAATTGTCTTCAAATATTTTTGAATGTACACTAGAGTGTTTCAGCGAGATTAATAGGGCATTAGTTCATGCAGTCAAAATTTGTTTTGCGTACGTATCTATGGGATTACGATGAAAAATAGATTTACTCGCGTGATTGGGTCCGTTAGCGAAGGGCTCGGTAACACAATCACTCTTCGATCGTTTACCTTTTAACTTAAAGTGACAGACCACCCCACTCTCGTATCAATTTTTTTTTCCATTATTTCTCCCACAGATACGTAATCCACTATTTTGCTATAAAGAAGACCACGACCATAAAAAGGACAAAGTTGATTCCTATTGACATTATTATGATTTTCAACTACGCTAGGGCTGTGTTTTGTTGCGTAGAAATGGTTCGACAAATTAGGTGTTAAGTGAATGTCTCTGTGTTTTGTAGCTACAAATTTTGGCTCGAATTACATCTCCAAACCCCTTGATGTTAAGTATTTTGTAAAAGTATAATTTATAACCTACAACATTTAACCTGTAAAAGGACTAACATTTTGAGTAGCTATTTATGACCGCCATAAAGCAAATTCGAAATTTCGAGGGTTTTTTATGTAATGTAGTTCCGTAGAAGGATTGGGTTTTTCGTGTGTAATTTGAAAAGAAATTTTAAAAATTTACATAAAGGGAACTTCATTAATCACAAAATTAATTGCATTAAAAATATGAATCCCGACAACACACTTCAAGTATTAGTGGTACAACTGTAAATAGAGAAGTCCTATCGTTTCTCCTCTAGTTAAATATCTCTGCTAATTTTCATTCATTCCAATTTTTAAGGCAAAACAGAATGGTCCATTTTATTTGAGCTTGAAGCCTGTTGAAAGTTAAGCCAAAAACATTGTAATCATAAAATTTTGCCGAAAAATGTGTGTGTACGTGGTGTACGTTTAACCAATGAATCGAATGCGCCGTTTTTCATTGACGCAAATTCGGAGAGGTTCACATCCATTTTCTCTCTTCACTCTCTTTTCAGCGGTTTTGCATGAACTGAACTGGCAGTTCATTCAATCAGCCATCAGTTCTCTTCGGTGCGTCGTGATAGGAACATCGTTGTTCGTTGTTCTGTTATTTATTTCCCATATCTATCACAACTCTATCAATACAACATTACTTCATTTGGGAATAAGTTTATTGGTCGAACCATATTCTTCAACGTCAAAATATTAGTGTTAAATGCGTGAAAGCGAATTATTGTCTTTAAAATGATTTTTTATTATTTAATTGTGTTACTTTTTACTATTTGTCATAAACCTGTTATGTCATCTTGGGGTAAGTAGTATCTACTATCCGAACGAAATAATTTTGTTAGACAAAACGGTGTGTGTATATTTTCATATCATAGGGTACGGACCCCAGTATTCGGCATAGTTTAGAATATCGGCCATCTATTGTTTAGAACAATGAAACCCAATGAAACCCATTGTTGTGGCCGATATTCTAAACTATGCCGAATACTGGGGTCCGTACCCTACTTCTTTTTTTTTTGCGAGAGTATTTCTGAAAGCACGAGGTGTATATTCCGCATTTCGTATTGAAAGTGTTTGGTTAATTGCGATATAATTTGTCGGTGATGTAACAGATTAGGCAATTGATTGCTGCTCTTCAGAATTTATTATCATTCGTAATTACTCAATGAACATTTACAATTAAATGAATCCAGCATTTGGGTCCGTTTGCCGAAGTAGATCACTTATTCAAAGCATTTGATTGTGAAATGTACAATTGATTTCCACCATTCATAGTGCCACCAAAGTCACGTAGACCCGACTGTCTTATACATGGTAAATAGATAGATACTTTTACGAAGGGTGTTTGTTGAAAAGCGTTCGTGAACTTGTTAATTGGAAATTACCGCTATTAAATGTCTTAGCGCGATAGCATTTAATTCTCATATAATATCGAATATTGTTATCGGTTTTATAATCAAATGGTTCGTACAACTCTCTATTCGCTTGTTATTTAATTTAAATAAATTTGCAGATTAAACATAATTTATACGTGATAGCTGCACTGCTATTGTATCATGTACAATACACGCATAGCCTAAATTAAAATAGTGTCAATCAATGCATATCAAAATTAAACAACCGGCCGTGCAACCGGCAGTAAGTGAAAATGCCCAAGACTACTAAAATGTTCCTCCAATTGTTGATGTTTAAAACTAGTATACGTGAACATTTCAAACAGCGTCCATTCATGGAAAAAAAATCAGAAACCTCTCCGCAGGTTATTCCATTTTTCTCATAGTTCTTACAATCAGGTTTGGATCGTTGATATTTCCCATGGTCAACGGTTCATGGGTTTATATTTTAGGAAGGAATTCATTTGATCTTACGAATTTTAACTTTGAATTAAATGACCTACCCATCTAAATTTTCTATTACTTGCTAGTGGCTGGGCTCGCGTTATATTAAGTTCGGTTTCCGGTAAACGAGCTACATTTTTCGTTCGAACTGATAATTGAATATTGAACTCTGATGCGCAATATTTGCTATTACACTATCAAGATTGCCGTAGGGAAGAGAATGTACGTTTCAACGTTACATGGAAATGAAATCTTTCATTGATTTACGTAGATTTCAATTTCACGGAATTTCGTTGTTTTGAGATGATAAGAGGCTGACCAAAGTGTTTGCTGTTAATATTGCACTAAAAAAAACGACACGAGAAACGACGACTTTCTGAAGTTCCCGATGAAAAGTTGAGTAGTCGCCGATTCTTCAAGAACTCACCTTTTCTTCAGGAAGAGGTCATTTCTCCTCGCTTTTAACATTTCGTACAAGGAATATTCCCTTCTACAACATGTTAAAAAACGGCAATTCCCTGAAGAAAAGCTGAGTTCTTGAAGAAACGGCGACTACTCACCTTTTGTTCAGGAACTCGCTGTTTCTTCAGAAAGATGTCATTTTTTGTGTCGTCGATTTTTCATTGCAATGCTATTAATCTGTTTTCAAGAAACAAACAAAAGTTTGATTAGTTAATTTGTTAAGTAGCCGCAACATGGAGATATTTGAACTGTCTGAACTTTTATCAAGTTCTCAAGACCTACCACCTACCTTAACATCTACGAATCGTCAAAATCTATGAATCTATCTGTACGAATCTTCTGGAGTTACTACTTCTGGAAGTTGACTTAAGACGAATCGACACAACGCTCAATTTGTGCGAAAAACTGATATATTTTCGATGATAACTTTGTATCTGCGTCATTTCCGGAAAAAATGGGACCATCGCTCTGCGTTAAAATGTGTTGGCTTTGAGTAAAAATAATAAGTGTCTGTGGTGGTGTAAGTTACTACGAGAAAACGCAATAGTTCACTAAAATTGGAACAAATTCTGAGTTTTCTCATCGAAGGCTATCACTAAAAACATTTATCTTTGTTACTGGAAGCCAACACTTCTTGACACAAAACGATAGTCCCACTTTTTCCAGAAAGAACGCAGATACAAAGTTATCATCGAAAATATATCAATTTTTCGCACAAATTTTGGCTACGATTGAGCGTTGTGTCGATTCGTCTTCAGAACTATACGAATCCTCGAGAGTTTATCCCCTCGAGAATTTTATCTTCATCAGAGGTTTATGTCATTGAGAGTTGTACATTTCTTAGACAATAGAAAATGTCCAGAAATGTATGATACCGCAATACCGTTACTTCCTCAAATGCCATTACAACGATTGGCGCCATAGGTCATATGACATTTAGAAAATGGTCAGAATGTGCTTCTTACGCTATTAAGATTAGATGTAGGCGTGCATTTGAAAAAAAAACACAAAATAGTCTTATGTAACCGCTCAAAAAGTAATCTTACTCGTAACAAAAACTGCACATCTTTTCCCTACGTCCTACTGATTCAATTATGGGTAGACTAAGCCAACATTTTTATTCAAATATATGTAATCTGTCTGAACTTGATTTGAACTCTGCTGGTATTTAATGTAGATAATTCGATAGAACGGGTCAGGAAATCAATTACGTTTTTTCACTCAACTTTGCATTTCATTAATAAAAGCTACCGAAACCGAAAGTAAATTACAGAAGTTCGCAATTAAAGCGAAAAAAAAAACTTTCGCCTAAACATATCTGGCTTTAAAATATGATAATGTGTTATTTGTTCTTTCGATACGTTCAAGTTCATACTACCACAACATATCATGCACCTTTTCATTTACATATACGTGTCGACTCGCTACATATGAATTTCACGAATTTATTTATAAAATTTACGAGATTTGATGTTAGTTGCGGTGATATTTGAATTGCGCGAAGAAGAAAAAAAAACTGATATATTAACGAAATGCTGTTGATGTGCGTTCACAACAACATTTTATTGTGGAAAATAAACATTTAATTGATACATACTGTCAAACGTACATAATATTACAACAAACAGATAAAAGTGGTCAACAAACATCCATTAAATGATTAAGAGTAGTGCGATAAGAACGCACACATCCACACATATTCAGATATCCATCGAAAAAGTACGACATACCTCCACGACCTCAACTAGTATAATGTTTAGCTAGCATTACATAACGATTTTGTCTTTTGCTCAATTTGTCTTTTGCGTAGTATTAGAAATTTTTTAGCGAAATTGCGTATATGACTCGATGATTTTTTTTTTCGTTGCTTAAATCACGTTGCAAATTCCATTCATTCGTTCACGATTTGTTTTTTTTCGGCACACTACTGAAATAGTTTTTTTTCTCGTAGAATTCATTTTTTATTCTCTTTTTTGTGTGTGACCTCAACAGCTTCTGTTCGATCGACGATGTTGAGATATTCTATGAGATTGATTGCATTTATACAACAACAGATCCTTTATTTGCTCGAAGTCTACTCTATTAGATTAAATATTAAGAGAAAATGTCAATTTGGAGGTTGAAGCTACAACTACACTAATATTATGTTAGACAATTGTTGACGTTTCATGTGTAAAGGTCACGCTCAAGTCATTGTAGTCATGAGTTTAATCAGTAAGTTGCTCGATTTTCAATCTAGCATTGACGGGACCCAAACATTTTACGGAAGAATCTGTTATGTATGTGTATACGTACATGTACTCTTCCATCCATCCATCGATCCGCACAACCATTAAAAATAACTCAGGTTATTTTCAGCAGAGCGAACTCGAAAGCTTTTTTTATAAAAAGTGTAAGTGTACTGTACAACTCTACCGATAATGATCCGATTATAAGGTACGTGTGCAATCACGATTAACAGCGACACTAGTCACGGTTTAATAAAGGGGCATTATCTCCGTTCGCTAAGCAGTCCGATCAGTAATTAGGAGCAAATAAACAAACTAATAAAATGTGCTCGAACTTTAGAGATATTGAAACTTAGTATTTTCGAGTGTTGAGATTAACGTATAACTCTACTATCAGTGTTGATAGTGTTGATGGTAAATGCAGTTACGTTGACACTTACTTTTCGTTCTGAATAAAACTGGAATTTTTATGAAAATTCGTTTTTATAATTAGGCAGGGTGTAAACGCAGTATACAAATGGTTTAATTGGGAAAAGCGCACATGATCACGGTGTCTCTAGGTCACTTTAAGGAAATGTTTGTTGATTGATGTTGATAAAGCGCGCGTCCGACGAGTTGAATTTTAAGACAGCGAAGTAGTTGCTGTTGGTAATTGGTGTTTTTGAGACATGATTCCATTATCATCAAGAATATCTGTTGTTTTCATTGTTACAGGGCAAAATAAATTTTCTGTCATTCGTGTATATGTAAGGCATTTATCTACTTCCAAATTAAAATTTTTTAGAGAAATTAACCGAAGAGTATCCAACACTTAATTCGTTACTGCAGCGGTATAATATTCGTTTATTATCACCTGCAACGGATGTATTATATGACTAGATAATAAGTATTTCGCTTATGGCAAGCACAGACGTTTTTTTTATAGAATAATCAAACTCGCTACGTCTCAATGTCATATCTGCCACGTTGAAAGCTGAAACTTTAGAATCATAATGTCGGTTATTACATGCCCCAGTCGGGGTATTATTTCAGGAAAAAAACTTCAGTTTTTTGTCACCACCTAGGAAATGCATCTCAAGTACACGAAATAAAGAAAAGTATTAATCAAAGCACCGGTTTCAATGAACCAATAGGCCAATGTTCTTTAAACAATGCCTTTATGCTTAGCTCATTATAATTCATGAACACCTAAAATGTCTAATTTGAAACGAGTTTTTTTGTGTGTGTTTTCTGTATCAAAATTCATAATGACCTACAGTTAGTACATTGACCAAACCGAGGAGATATTAGATACAGTTTATGTAAAATGTAATTGGTAATTCATTCGAATTAAAGAAATGCCGTTAGGTACTTTGCACTTCGATTTTCCATTGAGATATACGGCAGGAGATAAAATACAATTTTTTTCGATCAATTGAACGATACTCGAAAATATGAATTTTTATTTTACGTGCGTTTTTAGATTAGATCTTGATTAGATAAAATTAACGCTTATACTTTCACTGCGATTGTAAATACAGTAACAATTTTGTTGGCTCAACTGAAGAGCTTAGTAATTGTAAGTGGTATCAAAGTGATGGCCGTTATAATTATCAAGTACTTGGTATTTATTTCTGATCAGTCAACGTACAGAGGGCGACAACCTATAGAATATTACATCCTTGATTGGGAATTTTTATTAAGCCAATCACACGAGATACAATTCACTATTTTACTCACTACGCCACGAGAATAGTAGGTTACATCGGATGCTGCTAAAGTAATTCATTACATGTGGTAAAAATTTTGTCAAGAAGGCAAACTCACAAAGTTGTTTCCGAAGAAATGAAGTACCTAGCAGCATCTAACGTATTCTAGTTAACTGCCCCATACGAAAGTTTATTTCCCCATAGGAAAATTAAAAAAATGAACCAAAAAACATTGTAATGGATCATTTTCGAAGGGGACAAATTGCTATGTAATGGTCAACTTTCGCATGGGGCAGGTAGTAAATGAATTTTAATGCTTTAAGAAAATGAATTTTTCCAACCAACAGGATTTTGTTTCCCCAAGTGGAAAATCCCAAAATGATTTTAAACGGTGATCAGTTGTGATGACTAACAATTGCATGAAATGTGCGAATAAATGCTGACTAAACACAAGTTACTTTTCTGATAACATCGCATCAGTGTGTAACACCGAAAATTTATTGTGTATTTACCTAATCAAAATCATGTGCATAATCGAAGATAAAATTAGAATTCGTGTAAACTTACTTAAACTGTATTCTACATTATGAAATCGTTCCGCACAACACATTAAACATTTTTTTTTATTATCAGGAATACCTGAATGTGCGATAAGAAATGCTTCATGATAACAACGTGTTTGTCAGCGTATCTGCATAGAATTATGAACGACATCATTAGATTCATGTTAGAAACTGTGAAACACGTATGATTTATCGCTAATTTTTAACCATTAACGCCATCAAACAGTTTTTTTTTATTTGTTATACAAGAGCGTTTTGGATATATAAATAAACGAACTGAAATTGTATATCACATTTCACTTCTTCAGCGAATTTCTTTCAAGTGGCCTACGTGACTAGATCGGCGTATACAGTCTTTGATTTGCAAATATTATGCTTGATCATATATTATTATGTATGCCAAAATGGTCACACCAATTTATGTATCGATACTTAAACAATTGAGCGTGGCAATGCGAAAAAAGAATCGAAACAAATTGAATTAAAAAACTGTTTAGTAAACATTAATAACACTTCAACTAATGCAAATGATATCGAATAATATATATATATATATATATATATCGATAGAACAGGCTACACGTTCAAGTAACTGTAACGAATTGCATTTTGTAAGTAAAGAACTTTATAAGTAAAATAAATTTGCCATTTAGAATGTTCGAGTTGCTTGAATTTTTAATATTTTGACCCCAAATTGACTTTACATTTTAATTCATTGACGACATTAGACGTTGTTTTTTTTCATTCAAAATCATTTCTTGATGTTCAGTCAAATATGAACCACAAAAACTGTAATTGACATTGTTGCCTGATTTATTTACTTGAATAATAGTCTGGTCAAAATCGATTACTTACTTAAAACAATTAAATGTTGGGTGTCTGCACCAGCTGCACCACACTTCGTCATTGCTGGGTACATCAATTTTTGGCTACCCTTTTCTAATTATTGACCTTCGGCTTATTAGCATAATCTTCAACAGTGTCCAGTCCATCCTTTACACAGTCTACCTCTTATTCGATTTCCAATCATGTTCCATTTCGTGCCAAGAATATAATTTCGAGATTACAAAATGGTAAATAAATAATTCAGTTTTCTGTGAGAAATATTTTAATCTGGCACTGATGCCATCCTTGTGCTTTGTTTCAACGATTTTATCACATAAACGTAAATATAAATTCATTCTGTCGGTGTGTGAATATTCAATTTGGATTCAGTTAAACGGAACAGGTGAACAGAAAATTAAAACGTTAATATTTGCGATCAGCTGTATCAAATTTTGAAATCGAATTACAATTCAGTAATTAATAAAGCCACTAAGCAAATTCAATAAATATTTATAAGTCATATTTGCCTTTCTTAGAACTTGACTGGAAAATTATAAAATATCCGTTCGTTTCAGTGGGATAACTGATACATATCCAATCGAAATTTTAAATGGATTAAAATGTTATACAGACAGTACTAATTAAACAAAAAAAAAAAATTTTCTTTAATTGGCAATAAATTTTATACACCAATTATTTCCGCAGATTAAAACTGTTTTCATGTATTACAACTGCCACTTCCACTTTTCTTAATATAGTTATCACACTTAAATGCTCGAATGTACAGTACTAGACAAGGCTGTTCCGGAATTTTAGTCAAAGCTTGACTCAGTATTCCGATTCTCGATTTCTCTCATTTTTTTTTTTGATTGTTTGTTTACATCGAAGGTTATTATAAATCAAAAAATTTGCATGATTCATTATTAGCGGTTTTAAGCTTTTGACTTAATCGACAGTAAACAGCTACTTTCGGTTTTATTACTTTTTCAGTGTAATCAATCAAAATCCAGTTGTTACAGTAAAAGTTCATTTTTTGTTCTGTTGCCATTATTTTACGATACATCTTACTACCTGCCTGCGTTCCTGATAAGACAATAAAATATTCGAATTTTTTTCCCGATCTTTCCCGATTACTTTTTCAGTGTAATCAATCAAAATCCAGTTGTTACAGTAAAAGTTCATTTTTTGTTCTGTTGCCATTATTTTACGATACATCTTACTACCTGCCTGCGTTCCTGATAAGACAATAAAATATTCGAATTTTTTTCCCGATCTTTTGCAGCGGTTTAACCCTATTCCACCGGTTTTTTTAAAATCACTATAGAAACTCTTGATTACGTAAATCTGGTCATATTTTGGGTAAAAGTTCACACAAGCTTTGTGTCACCTGTAAGGGATGACCGTCATGTGTTATCGATAACCATTGTAATAAGAAACGGCAAACACAATTATGATCTTATATAGCAAAAATCATGTTGAAAAACATGAAGTAAAAGATTTGAAATCAATTGCTTGAGAATAGTTAAATCGAATGAAGTAATAGATCCGTTTGTAAAAATGTTGATATGCCTACTATCTGTGTAAGTTTACTGTTTGTAAAACCAGCAAGGAGAACTGGTTCTAAAGAAATAAAACCATTAAAATGAGGTGGTCCATCTAAAGAGCTTTTGTATGATGGTGGATAAATGTGACCATTAAAAGATAGCTCGATATTTCTATCTTATCGTATGCTGAACACGCGCAGGATAAAAACGTAGATTGAACACACGCAGGATAAAAACGTAGATTTTCGATTAATAATTTCGCGATTTGAGTTTCTGTAAAACTGATGGAGTCAAGTAAATTTAAATGAGAGTTATAAAGAACTTAGAATTTAGTAAGAAACATCTTGAAAACTAACTTAGATAGATGAGAAACATCAATATAATACCTTTTGCAACAATTCCACACGTTCGCTAATTTCGTTGTTGAATTCAATCGAAAACGAAAGCTATAAGACCCTTCAACCGTATCAATTGAATAACCAATAAATTTACGTAACTTTAAATAAGAATTAATGACTTAACTAGCAGAATTCGTTTTGATATGAATATGAATGGCCATAAAACATTCATTTAGAATTTTTTTCAACAGCATGTTTAGAAAAATGTGATTAATTTATTCAATTTGTTTGTCATTTAAATAGAGTATAGCAAATAAATACAGTTGGTGATCGGTTTAATGGAGAACTCTTCATTATTCTGTCTTATTTAAACAACATGCAAAAGGAACTGCGTCAACACATGAAATTAACAAAAAAAAAAGAAGCCATATCGCCTGCCAGCTTGAAAATGTATTCGAATGATATTCAGTTTTTTCCGTACGCAGGCGAAATGAAGAGTACACGCAGTGTTTACTAAAGAATAATAATTTTAGGTATAATGTCGTCTAACAAAGATGTGTCTAGTCACTGAAAGTGACACTCTATCAAATAAAATCTTTAGAAGTTTTCCGCAAACAGAACTGTTTACTGTTGCTACTCGCTGTGTAGTGTAGTGATTGTTTTTAAGCATATTGATTGTATTGAGGTATAAATTGATTTTTTTCCCAATCATAACGAGTTTCAATGTTAAGACCTTTTTATCCAGTTGTCGACTGTTTATCGAAGTCATCAGCTTGGTTAAAATGTTTTCAACTTCAACGACTGATAACATTTGAGTAAATTTGATCAGTGTGTACACACTGTGTACTGGCTCATGTGAAAAGACGAGGCTGGAATTGCGTGTATGAAAAAGTTCTGAGCTACAGTAGTATAGGAGACTAGTTGAAGTAAGCTATCTCAACCACTATAGGATATGATTTTGCGTATGAATGAATGTACACACTTCTGTTTAAACAGTCAGAAGTTGATCAAACACTAAAACCAATTTTCTTTTATTTGTTGTTACAGAATTCGCAGTTACAACAAAAGGACTAATTACGTTTTACGATTCAAGCTGGAATCAAACCACAACTGCCGCTCATCAGTTTAACGGCTTAAATGCCTTAACATTCGATGAAACTGAGGAGACTCTTTATTTCACCACGCACAATGGCAACAACGGCAGCATATTTTCTTTAAAATTGTCCAACGATGATTATACACATCAGGTGGAGAAAATATTGCATAAGACTGATGGTGAGGTGATCGAAGCATTGGCTTTCGATTTGTTCGAACGGGATCTGTATTGGACAGATTCTAGAGAGAAAATCATTTACCAGGCAACTGTCGACAAAATGGTTGAACCGAAAGTTTTGCTGAAATTCACGAATGATAAGATACCGAGAGGAATTACAATCGATCCTTGTCGAAGGAAAATTTATTATACAAATTCGAATCACACCAATCCGTCGATCGAAAGTGCTATGATGGATGGTTCCAATCAACAAGTTCTGATTAGTAACAAGGGCGACGATAAAATTCTGTTTATGCCCATAGGAATTACGGTTGATCAGTTTTCTAAACGAATTTACTGGGTGGACAATTTGGAAGGAAATCATTTCGCTGTTGAAAGTGCTGCTCTAGATGGAACCGATAGAAGAACATTAGTTAGAGATGTAGAAAATAATCCGTATGGTATAACTGTTGATAGAGACAATGTTTACTGGACCGATCATACACATCAAGCAGTTTGGAAAATTGCTAAGAATGCAACGGTCACCGATCGGCCAGAAATCGTCCAAAATATATCCACAATTCCGCTGGGCATCATATCCAGAAGTCATTTACTATCTACACAGAGTAACAACCCGGAATGTACAACTGTTTTGAGTAAAGTCAAAGAGGAAATTCTAGCAGGATCTTCAAGCGAAAAACCGTCGTCAACAACAACCACACCGAAGCCACAAGACTATTGTTTAAATAACGGTGATCTGAACCCCAAAACAAATTTGTGCATATGTCCGAAAGAGTTTAGCGGTGTACGATGTGAAGTTCCTATTTGTCATAATTATTGTGTTCAAGGAGCTTGTTCCGTGACATCGACTGGATATGCAAAGTGTAGTTGTGATGATGGCTTTACCGGCGAAAGATGTGAGGTGAATTTGTGTCAGGGATTTTGCATAAACGGCGGACGGTGCGCTATTGAACAAGGTGGACCGGTCTGCCACTGTTCATCATCGTCATTCAGCGGACGGCATTGTGAGATTATGAATACGGACAAATTGTGCGAGGAATTCTGTGAGAACGGGAAAGTCGATGCAGGCGATCACGATTTGGCGAAAGTTTGTGGAGAGTAAGTTGAATTACTTTTGATATAATTATCATTTCCTATGAGTCTCAGCTGGTCTACCTCTTAAAAAGCTCTTTCATTACTCTAGTCTCTAGTTTCTTGACTATGACTTGATCCTCTCAATCCTCTCTAATTATCTTCTCTGTATGAGTAATCAATGGTTTTCTTACCTTTTTCAGCTGCAACACTGCTCACAATGCCACCAACAATCATCTGGTAGACGCAACTAGAAGCTCATTCGATGATTCAAATTACCAGTGCAACGATTCACTATACCGAACCATAATCATTGCCTCTATCGGTATCACTGCCTCGTTAACACTAGTGTTTCTCATCGTTAAGTCAATGCGTCGCATTTACCAGCCATTGCGACCGAAAATCAAGAAAACTTTTGTCGTTACAAAGAACGTTACACCACTAACGTGTCGTCCAACGACCGAACAATGTGAAATAACAATAGAAGACTGTTGCAACATGAATATTTGTGATACGGTAATTGATGTGACTATCCCATTGACTTACATTTTATTGACGGATTTTCCTTTCCATTGTTACAGCCATGTTTTGATCCGAAATCGATACAACGGGAATCGAGGAAGGAAGACAAAAAGAATTTGTTGAGTAATATGGATGGTGAATTGTATTAAAATTAGTGTGAATGTTCCAGGATGATGGATTGGTTGTAATCGTGTATTCCCTTATTGTTCGAAAGATTTATTTAATTTTATTCACGCAATGTGTCTTAAATGTAAATCAGTTCTGGTGACCACCATTATAGTCACAAAAAGGCATCTAGGCATACGTATATACCTCTTTTATCCAGAGTGTCAATAATTTTATGTCCAATTATTTTCAGTTTAAGTTTCCAAATAGCCCGGTGCTATTCGTTTCGAAATTTTGTAAGAAAATATTCCCCAAAAAATTTAATCGAGTGAATGTGATAGTGAATCCGAATATCTGAAGATACTTAAAATATTTTTAAAAATTTCTATAAAACCGAGGATGAGTTTTTTGTACTGAGAATTCAACAATCCGTTTCGAATGTGGAAACGGTTTTTAATTTAAAAAATTGTAATTTAATTTAAAGTTAAACCAACCAACCGAACCAAGACAATTTTACCAATAATTTCGATTAAGAGTGCTGTGGGCAACAAGTTTAAAAAATTTTCCCTTTTTTTCGTTCTGAAATTATCTTTCGATTATTTTTTTTTAAATGAAAAATTTAGTTTCATCTTATGGCCACACAACCAATACGTTTATAACATAATAATCTCCTAATTTTTTTTTATCAATCTTTTGGCAATTTATTCATTTTTACACTTAATTGGCTCTTCGAAATTTTATTTAAAAAAAAATCTGAACAAGAAAAAGAAACAGTCATGTCGCACCACGGACACATTCTATATAATATTATTAGTTCCTGTAGTTAATTTAAATTTACTTGCTAGTTTTAGTTTTTAAATATTTTCTATTTATTACAATTTTCCACGGAAAAATAAAATTAAAAACAAATCAACAACCCAAAATTTACATGTGCGTATCATTTTGTACTTATTGGTCATGGAAAACGTTGAAGAAATCTGCAAAACACACTGGCGTATAACAAAATTTCGTTGTAATAATTTATTGTGAACATTTTATGAAAGTTTTCATTTTATCGATCATTTATATTGTGCTGTCATGTCATTTTATAATTTTCATTTTCTTTTTCAAGTGTCCCATATTCACGTTACTCATTCTTTTTTCTTACTTTCATTTTGATTTCCTCATGTCGATTGACAAATTTTCATTTTTAGCCATCAAAAATTTATGGGAAACTTGGAATTGTTATTCGGCAACTTTTTTTTTCTTTCATTTAGTTTAGACATTGTTAATTCATTATAGTGCAGCAATAAGACAAGTAGAAGAAGAAGAAGAAAAAAATGGAGGAGAGAAGAGAAATTAGACCACTAGAAATCATTTTTTAATTATTAGAATTTCTTCTTCTTTTTTTTGTAGATAAAAAAGAAACTAGTGATGTGTATAGATTGTTTTTCATTGTTTATTTTGAATTCTAACGAATTTATTTTTAAAATATTTTTTAGTCAAGTTTAGATTATGCAAAGAAAAAAAGCCTATGTAAATATCCACATCAGATATGTGATATAATCGTAAGCTGAAACGTATTTTTTATGAGAATAAGAGAATAAATAAGAATTTGTAAAAAAAAGTTATTTTTTGTTTGTTTTTGGATCCACATGATAGCCGAATACAACAAGTACTTGGACATGGACACGTTAAATCATGTGTTATCGACAGCAATTTCAAAAATAAGCGCTGGCCAACCGGTTGATATGGTTTTTTATAACAACGAATGTTGCAACGAATGAAGTAAAAGATTTTCAATCAAACACTAGGTGATGTTATCAACGAAAGAAGTAAAAGATTTAATTGTACTACAGCGATAAGTTTTTCGTCATTTTGAACAATTTTTTGCTCAGAATAACGTCGTTTGTCGATAAAAAATAAAAAAATAAAAACGCCGGTAGGCAACAGTTCTGTATCATCACTTTCCGAAGAATCTTGAAAATGTATGGAAAATGTCGTTATTTTCACAAGTCGACTATGGGGAAGGATCTAGCCGAAGACTAAGCAAAGCGGTTTTGCACTCCTTTCAGGTCCTAGCACTCGGATCAGAAGTCATTTTTTTTGGTAACCTTCAGAAATCTTTTATTTTTGTTAAGCGGCACCGTGATTTACTTATTTATCCTAGTAAATTTTCATATTTTCTGATTCATTATTCATTTTCACTTTTGAAACCCTCATTGAACTCCTTTATATCTCTTTTTTTTTCTTATTCAGTGATTACTTCGCACCGCACACTGAGCGAAATTTCCTACGTGCTGTACGTATATCATTCGTGCCCCCTGTTAAAAAGTGTGGTAAGGTAAGGTACAGTGGGCTTGAATAAAATACGTGCCAGACGTATTTCGCTTTGACAGAGATTTAAAAATATTAATTTTATTGAATTCACAGTTTTATAGTCGTTATTATACATTTTTGAAGTTATTGGTAACAAATTATTCAAATTAAAAAGTGACTCCTTTGGGAATTGAACTGGGGACCTCTGGATCATGAGCTAACGATCTTTCTAATGTTACAGTACAGTAGTGTTGGTTGACATTTCTTATTGTTGAAGTGTACTTTGAAAGCCATACACGTGTGTGACGTATAAATTACGCAAATCACGTTATATCGTAAACCACATAAATAATTATATGTCGTTTTCTACCATAATTGATATTAAGACTTGATGGCAAGATATATCTATAGTTATGGACTTGGATTATCAAGACCAACATATACGTTTAACATACGTTATGTGCGTTTAACTTCCGTCCCACGTATAAAAAACATTGTCCATGTATCATATACGTCAATGAAGTATATAAAGCCGTTCCGACGAATTTTACACATACCCGGAGTATTGTCCGAATTTTCTTTTTCTGGATGCACACGGAAAGTATTCGTTTATACTTATTTAGAACATTAGATCGAATTTAATAGTAATCTTCTTACCTTATCTTTCGTTTAGAACTAGAAAATTTGCTAATTTGTTCGACGTTATTTTCAGAGAATCCCTCGTCGCGTCATAATTATGGGCAATACGACTTTATCCCGTGCATTTCATCAATTTTGACACGTCATTGTATTGCCTATAAATACATTTCGATTGACCTCTACATTGTAGAATGTTCCCAGTACCAGCATTCAATTCCGCATGACGGTTAATTTTATCAGTGGAGTGAGAGAAGCAAGGTTTTTTTGGGAATTTTTATTCTGAAAATTCCTGAAAGTACTGAAAATATATTTCGGAAAATTTTGCAGAATTTTCGGAATTACCATTCTTGAAAAATTATCCCTTGTTAGCAGTACTGAGTTCTTTACATATAAACTAATTTCCAGCAACAGATGGCCGTACTACATCCGGAGAACTTCGCAACATACATTAATTACCATAAATACAAATTTAATTGTTCATTCTTACATTTCTTTACGTTTTATAGTTACTCTTGTTGCACGCTATACAGAAACCATTAAAATTCTGCTACAATAAGCAAAGGAAAGACAGGTTCAGATATCCTGTGCGAATTTGATTCGCTAGTCATCTTTCTACCCAAGCTAAAATAATGGTGTTATAAATAATAGTAATTAATCTTTAACGACCGGGATTCGTAAATGAGTAACGTCAACCACATTTAATAGATTCAACATTTTCACGTTATAAAAGTAGAAATTCATATTCATCACCACACCATGACACAAATACAAAACTTAATTTAATTTTCCTTTACTTCCTATTCCAATTTATCCATCAATGTAAATAAAGAAACGAAATTACAAAATAATAATAGCAGTAGAAGCTGCATTTATCCAATTGCATCCAGCAAATCCACAATATTATGTACGTTTAACGGCCGTGAATGCATAATTTATATTTATTACTTTTAAGCTCAAAAAATTACTTCTTTTATATTGTATTTACAGTAACCTCATGTTTTCGAACGGCGCGTGTTTACCACCCCTTTAATAAAGCTGTAAAGTACATACATACCAGGATATTTATGTACAATGAACACACACACACATACCGTCTTGCGCAGTTCATCGGTAAAAGAGCTTTCTATGTTCTCCGTTTTCTTTTAGAAGATCATCTCGCTAATGAGACTTTCAGTAAAACCGTAAATTTGAAAATATTGTCTTAACTTTTTTTTTCGATTCAAGATATTAATCGCGTTTTTCGACGAGGTGTTAAAATAAGATATCGAATTAAATGTATCTTGATACAGAAGAATTATATAAAATTATGTGTTTTTTGTTGATTTTGTATATTACAACTCTTTCAAGATAGGATGGTTTATTGTCATTTATTTTCATTTTAAAAGCTTTTAACCATCTGTTATCGACATCAACGATAAAATATAAGAGAGTATCGCTAGTTGTGGTAGTGTATTGCATAATGTTTGTTAAACGAAGTAAAAGATTTTAAAACAAATTTTAGGCGATATTTTAAACAAAATAAGCCACGGATGTAACCTAGAAACGAATAGACATATTGCCACAAAAACTTTGTATCTGCTACGTCCTTATTTATTTAAAAGTTACACTTCGCGGTTGATACAAAATCTTTTACTCCTTTCGTTGTAACATACTTTCATTATAAGAACACATTAACTGGAGGAAATTTATATTAATAATTTATATTAGTCGTTTCTGCTTTTGTTGTGGTATTGACAATTTTAGTGGTGGTACAAGTTATTTGTGCTAACACAAATTTTTTGAAATTCGTTCAGTTTTTTCGTAGTAACATAAATATTTGTTCCATCGCAAATATTTCGGCTGACACAAAATTTTTGTCTATTCAGTTTTAAAAAAGCATTTCATCCAAATTAATTAATTTGTGCATTTTATAACTAAAACACTTCGAAATATTTAAGAGAACTGCGAACACACAACAACGTGAAACGAATGACTGAATTTCCACTATCTTAAACGGGGTCGTTAAATCGTATAGCTTTAACAGTTGAAACGGAAAAACCATACATTGGGTCATGCAAGGTAAATTCTAAAGCTTGATTTCCACTTACAAAAAAAACACTCCGTTTTGCCTACGTCTATCTTAGCCACGCATTTTTTCTATTGTCTAAAAAGTGTAGACGGAGTGGTTTTTTTGTAGGTGGAAATCAAGACTTTTGTTTTAGCAAATGTATGAGGTCCTAAAATTTATTTAACACGTAGGGGATAATGCTCGATCAGGCACTTTAGGCACGCCGGAAAGTGCTAAGGGGGTCGAGGAATACCTCCGAATAAATTTCTAAAAATCAAAAGTCAAATTTTTGAGTTTTAGAAATTTATTTGGAGGTATTCTTCGACTCCCTTAGCACTTTTCGGTGTGCCTAAAGTTGACAAGTCACAATAACCGGCAACTTGTTAACATGCAATAAGTCTAACGATTACAATTGAATTGAATTAAACATTCTTTCAATTGCGTGGAATTCTTCTCTATTACGATAGCTTCTTACCCATCAACTTTGTTGCATGAACGACCATCATAAAATGTTATTATAAATTCATTGCGTGCAACAGAACTGTCTGAGAAAAAACCTACCATTATAACGGTTCCAATATTTCAAACGATATTAAGCTCGACAATTTAGGAAAAGTACAACAAAGGAACATATCTGAGAGACTTATATATACATTATTACATACATACTCATAGAAAAAGCTTTCTCTTCGTCCCTTTTCGTTTCGTTTCATTATAAAGTGATTCAGTTGTCGCTGAACATCATGGAAGCCGGTCGAAAAATCATAAACACGAGTTTTTCTAATTGATATATCCATTCATTAAGGGAGCCTCCTCTCACTATATTCACTATATTCAAGCGGTTTATTAAATTAAATGAAATAAATTTTACATAAAAGTGAAAATTAAGAAAGAATTTGTGTTAAATATCTAATTCCGCTGTACGAATCCCGAATTGACCGACGACAACGACGACGATAAAAAGTGCTTTATTCCGTGTGGCAGAAGTGGTGTGTTTCTGTGTGTAGGTGCGTGTTGGTTTGTGAATTACTTGAAATGTATGTTCAGTGAAAAACAAAGGCTAAAATTAGAATTTCGTAAACCACGTACTTTTCAGCTATACACACTATCTAACAAGTGGTGGAAATATCCTGCTGGTATATTGTATAAAAAGTACATAAAAGCTCGCAGCGAAGGTAGGTGTGAAAGTGAATAAATATGACCTATAATAGGTGGGTTCGTTTATCGTTCATAGTACACAATTGTTTATAAGCATACTTTTGTTGTATATGGAAATGAAATTGAAAAGATAGCCTTTTATTGGCATATTTTCATTTTCATTTTATTTTCGGATTCAACGAAATATGCTCAAGTGCAGAGAAAGAAATGGAAAAGAAAAGAGGATTGAAGATTGATTGGATCTTGCTTAAGCTTTTATTTGCTTTGTTTTTTTTTCAGAAACTTTCGTTCAATGAGATGATGATGATGTTGTATGTTTGTACAAAACAAAGTGACACACAATTAGTTGAATCAATCTTCGTTCCATTTAACATTTAATTTATATATTTTATTTTCTTTATTTATTCCTAAATTTTTGTTTTTGTTTGAACCGCAAGTTGGATGTTAGAAATAGTACAGCCTGGACTGAGTTTCTTCCTTTTTACAAAAAAAAATCGTACTCAGTATTGGTCGAAATCAACGCACTTGTCGAAAAACATGACATGCAGAAAGACTATGCAAAATGAAATGCTAAATCACCTCATGCGTGAAGCGTTGACCATAAATGCAATAAAAAACCATTTGAAAGTTCTTCGAAACAAGGCACTGATTGACCTTTCGTAGTTTATTCGGTTTGTACGTTTCCAGTCAATTTTCAGTGCAATGTTTAACCTTTCACAGACCGCAATCATTTAGGATAGTTAGCTAATCTGTTACTTGATTTGATAAATGTGTTTTCAAAAAATCGTAATTAAATCTTTGTTTTACCATATTTTCTATGTAAGAAATAGTATGTTACATACCAAGGATCAAAAAGGTGTGTTTTAGACCCAGGTGGTGAAAACGTCCAGGGATGGAGCGACGCGAAGCGGAGCGGAGACTAAGGACGTTTTCACCACCGTGGTCTAAAACACACCTTTTTGATCCGTGGTTTGTATACTATTTTTCTTCCTGGAGTACCAAAGTCACATTCCGAACAAAACATAACAACAAAACTGAACAACATACCGGTGCAAAAGCATTCCATATTAATGCCGAAAGTAATCCGTATGAATGACTAAAGAAGTCCGTTCCGTGTGCATGTATTCTCACAAATGTCGAAAAATAAGCAATCTGTAGGAATGCTGAAAGACATCCGAATGAATGCCGAAAGCAGTCCGTATGAATGCTGAAAGCAATCCTTATGAATGCATTGTCACAAAACACTAAAAACATTACATTTGCGTACATACAACAACTTGACACATTTGGAAAAGAATAAAGATAGGATCGAAAATGACATAAGCGGGAATGAAAATTGAGAGAAAATAGTAGGGGAGAATGTTGCTCTTTCGGTACTAAATTTTATGAGTGAATGTGACGGTTTTGGTACTACAGGAAGAAAACGTTATTTACTATTAGTTTTGGCATCCTCCAGCATTGTTCCAAAAGCGCTAACTCTTAGTGTTTTCAGATCTGACTCAATTGTATCTTCTCAGGGATTCTTTTTCGACTGACAGAAATCGGCGCTATTTTTTCCGGGACTTTTTTATATATGCCTAGTTAGGCCTTGGTCCCTAGACCCCAAAACCAGTCTAAGATATTTTTGATCTCCCACACCTGGCTGGTGGTAAGCAGCCAAAAGTCGAAAGATGGGGTTTCATGGTCCGTAAATTCACACGAAAACTAGACTGTATTCAACTGTTTATCACTTGTTATGTAAATGACTGATTATATTGTATCAACCCGTTGAAAGTGCGTTAATCAAGAAAAGATATTACTCAATAATTGTTTTGGTGATGTGAAATTTTGAAAGACCATTTTCGCTTCGTATACTCGTTGAAACTAGTACAAGCCAGGGACTTAAAATTCCTTAAGAGACATCGATGCTTCGCTGAAAAGCATACATTTGGGTGTTTTTTAAATACTGTACTTTTGATATCTTTCCACCAGAATCCTTTTTCAAAAATATAGGACCACTGACTGTTGACTTTTCTCAAAGCTGATCAGAGCACTACAACCAAACCAAATTTTCATGTAAATCTGACACATTCGTGGTCGTTATTGCGGTCGTACATATTTAAAAAAGGATTCTGATGAAAAGATATCATCAAAAGTGAAGTACAAGACACGAAAATGTAAACTACAATTTTAGCTAAGTACCGGTGCCTCTTAAAAATTCTCACAAATGTCTAAATTATTTTTTTATGTAAAACGAAAAATTTATGAAACGAAGATAGTAGGTTGGCTCAAGGACATCAAAACCAACTGATAATTCCCTTAAAATAGGCTCCGGCACCAGCCACATAAAGTAAAACAATAAAACTTTGCTGTGCATAGAAATTGTTAATTTCGGTTTACATTTTACTACTTTACTGGTCGACATTGATCAATATAAATTGTATTGATCATTCCATTAAACATTAATGACCGCGTTGTGGGCAATTATTTATAAAATGATTTACCTAACTGCGTTGGAATTATTTTTACATACGTGAGAGCAACAAAAGTTTTACAAAATTGGACGATATTATGTTTTCGAGCAAACTCCCATTTTTTCTGTTATTCGATTGATTGATTATCTTTATGGCTCCGACTTGAAAATAAAAATAAAAATTGTAACGAATAAAAGTTCAATGGCAACCGTAATAAAAACTAAATTTTATTTGAAAAAATCGACGAAAATAGTTTTATAAGAGTGGTATTTCCTTGGCATAACAATCAACATTGAACAATGCGATGCTCTTTATGGCGTATAAATATTTATTTACTTATTCCATAATTGAAGTTTGCTGAAGTTTCCGACATTATCCCTAGGCTATATAAATACACGAAGGACTTTATTTTGTGATTTAATTATTATGGAAACATATGGTTTTGGATAGTCCACACACTCAATCGATTTTAATAAAACTAATCAGGGACTGAATGCAATACGGAACAAAGCACCATATTTTGGCATTGTTCACAATCCAATGGCTTCATTAAAATCTAATTAAATGAATTTTACAATATGATGCAAACCTACGAGGCACAACAATAGTAGATTACATACTTGTGCGGAAAATCGTTGTTTTGAAGAGTGTTGAGTTTGTTTGCTGAGCCGAAGGCGAACCACACAATTATGTAGTTTATTTTACCTCTTAAGTGCGGCGAAAGTGAATTTTTCTTTTGCAGGCCCTCTGCGATAAATGAAGCAGAACATAGGTGGTAAAATACTTTGACTTTGCCAGTGAGGAAATGTGGCCATTCTCTCACTAGTGAAAAGTCTTTCCCTCGCTCGAAAAGTAAAACGCCACACTGTACACGTGAATGAATTTTCAAATATCAAATTCCTTCACTGGTACAGTAATCTACTATTATTATTGTAACTACGACGACACCTGAAAATCTTATAAGATTTTCTTGACTAACATTTTACGCTTGACCACATACCAACAATAAATGTATATTAACATTCTAATTACACCCTCCCCTTATACGTTTATATTTGAAACTAATCAATCAATTCTTAAAGGAAACACTTAACGCTTTAACATTTTTTGGGTATTTATACTACTGAATTATTCGATCGATGGAAATGATTTTTATTTCTCGCTAGGAAAATGTCGCTGTAAGCATTGTCGTAAGGATATAATAATCATGACCGTTCCAATAAAAATTGATGAAAAGGAATATGTCTTTGTCTGTGACTAGTCATTTATGCCCACATACGACCCTTTTCTTTAAACCAAGAAAATGCTGCGAACACTTATTAATGACTACATTGAACCTTCACGTAGGCGTATTATTTATTCGTTGTATGTATGACTAAAGTTCAGGACTAAAAGTTTATCTACAGCATCTATAACAATCGTAAAAAAGCCATCCGATTTTTCTATTGCAATAGCTCAGAAAAACATACCAATTGGTGAATGGGTTGAAAATTTTTGGGTGTTTAAAAAGTATACATAACCGAGTCTGGAAGGAAGGGGACGATTAGGTGATGAACGGTCTGTTTGCTTTTTAGAGCAATCTAGATCATTTTTCAGTGCATAGTGAGATTTAAATAAATTTTGCTTAAATTGATAAAATTTGTTAACACAATTTTCTTTTCAACTGTTCAAATGATAAAAATTAGTTATTTCATCTGATTTTTATTATATTGTCCTGAAATAAATGGAGGATCTTTAAAATTTGGTTTAGAGTTGTTTATTAGTAGAACTTTACCGAATTTACCAAAAACTGCAGAAGCTTATTGAAATTTGCTAAATTTCTCTAGCAGCGATGCAACATTTAAATTGAGGGGTGGAGAGAAACTCAAGAAGAAGAGTTTACTGGCGAAAAAGAAGAAGAGAAACTTAAGCCGTACTTCAATACTTTTTTCTTGTGTCAGTTCTATTTTTCTACTGAGTAGACAATCGGAGATTATAATATTGAAAGACGGATTACGAAAGATCATTTTCATTCAAACGCGAATATACATAAGAAAGCAATGTAGATCAAGATGCTTTCTCTTTTTGACTTTAAGAAGGTATACTTATAAATGAGCGTAATTGTGTCTGTGTGATGTATATATAGATCGGTTAATAAAAGATCAGTTTTTCATCGTTTTTCTTTAAAACTTTCCATTAGTTAATATAATTTCCTTGTACAAAGACGTCGCGTCGTATTTACTTTAAAAATTCGCGCATATGCTCTTCACATTGTTTGTTTTTTATATCGTTTAATAATAAAAAAAATAAAACTGGCAAATGAACTCTACAATGAACCGTGCGATACACCAGACTTTTTAATATTTTTTTAATTGTTTATTCAAGAACTTATACACAGTTGTTTCTATTTTGCTGTACGCGTCGTCAACCCAACCCTCCAAATATAAACACTTTGAAAGTTTACATACCGTTGTAAAGTCAATTTTGAAAGCTATTCCAAATGCTTTCAAAGGTAACGTTGCACCATATAAATTTTAAAACGTAGGTACTGGTACATACAAGTTTATTTACTTCATATCCACAATATATCCGACTATATCATCATCCCTATTGAAATGAATAATTAATATTCGACATACATATTCGACGCGACATACATACTTGACACATTTTCCAACTAAATTTCCTAATGAAAGTAGATTCTAAACTTTTATTGATGGATAGTTAATCTTGCGTTTAAATATTTAAAATTCAGTTAAAACGACATTCGACAACGTGTGGTTAGGTCAATTGTGAAATTGAATTACTCAATCTTTCTGAGGAAGGAGCGGTTTCTTGTGGTCTTTCTCTCTTGGCTCTGAACAGATTGGTATTTTGTGCAGCTTCAGATGGCGAATACTATATATTCGATGAAATTAATGAGATTAATTTGTAGAGCAAGCAATAAATCCCTCAAGATCACATCGAATGTAGGGAATTGAAATTGTTATCGAATAATAAAAAAAAGAGTTTTGAATTGAATATATATGTGTAAACTCTATGTGTGGCTCTGTGTGTCTATGAGCCTTATACATACACTTACCACACTTACTTTGTTGTCTATGATAAGCTAGACATTCGTGCTGTTTCCAGTTAATAATGCTTAATTCGGGGAATGCATTCAGTAGTTAAATATTACGGCGACACGACATTGAATCGGAATTGTGTTGGATAGAAAAATAATTAATAACAAAATGTCACACAATTATCATGAAGAGAGTAGTGTTAATGGATTTGCTCCTAAAATATCGGAAACGATTTTTTTTTCATGTCGACAACGATTGTCATTAAAAGAAATCGTATTCCAGTGACCCCAAAGTTTGTACTGGAGTTTTCTGAACAGGGCCTGCGAAGACAAGTTTGTGAAGAGGTCGTAATTCGTAATTTAAAAAGGTCGTCGATTTTTCTAAAAATTGAAAATATTTTTCACAGATCTAGCGAGTGGGGAGACCGGGCGGCGACTGTCTTTTTTTTTGTTCCTTATTTTTAGGAAGAAAAAAAAAACAAACTTTACATTATGGGGACATTGGCTTAGAATCTATTGTCAAATATAGACTGTAGACTTGGACCTTCAAGAAGCATCATTTTCATTATTTGTAATGTAAAATGGAGCAAAAGTTAAATCTGCATTGTATAATTCCTTGGAGGTAATGTTAGTTGTTTTTGTGATGGAAAATTAAAAAATTGAAAATTAGGCCATAGGACATTGAACACTCCTCTGGGAGAAACTATCTCATTCGTAATGTTTTCATTGTATGACAATTTCGACCTCAATTCATCAATAATAACTCAGATTCCGACAACAATTACCCTAGTGGTTCCCCTCATATATAATGTTCTATTCTCTTTAGGATACCATTCTCTATATAATGAATGGATGAATGAATATACTAAATCGATTTTCCACTATAAGTCATGTCGTTAATATATTGCACAAAAAAACTAGTTAAATGTCAATATGGTTGTGGTGTGTACACATAAATTCTCGTTATTTTGTGAGCTCAATAATTGTATTTGTATAGAAAGCGATAATAAATCTTGGAAACTTTATGTTTATTACATAAGAAAATACGACACTTAAAGTGGCAAGTATTATGCAGGGGGGACAAAATATAAAAATCATCCATAAATCATTTATTTGGGTCCAATTATTTTTCAGTCTCGTCTCAGTCAATATTAGTATGTATTATTATCACAATGCCCACAATATTATAAAAACAAAATACGAACACCATCGACATTGTATCTATACACTAAAATATTTGTTTTAATAATTTTGGTTTTTTCTTCCTTTCTATGTTTCAAATGGCATACAGTTCAGAAAAATGAACGCCACCACCTTAGTGCCATTTTTAAGCACACAAATAAATCACATAACCACAGTTACAACCACCACCGATGGATCAAAATTATTGGCAACGACACTCATTGCCGCCAAACTAGACACTTTTTCGCCAGTAACTTTATCACCGGATTGGTCTCGTTTGGCAAAACTCTTACTAATTTCATTTCTATCTGTAATTGGAAGTGTTGGAAATGTTTTCATGATTTCGTCAGTAATGGTTGAAGATCATTTGAAGAAAGCTGGTGAGTGATTTTTCAGTAACTATTGGCGAAAAGCAAGGATCGTTATTTTAGAATAGTTAACACAAATAAATTTGAATTTTTCCGTTTGATTTCTCATTCTGATCTACTTATAGAGGATGTCTGTGAAATTTAGATAGGAATTTGCTCCAGTTGTATTTCAGTCGGTCCACTTATACCAAGAAGAGTGCTTATACGTGAAATGGTTACACGCATGCGCGTGGTAGTGGTGAAGCCGTATTAGCAGTTTTGTTTTTATGAGTGGACCACCTGAAAAACAGCTGAAGAAAATTATTGTCTAAATTTCAGTGACGTGCTCGGTATTAAGAGTAGCTCAACTTATTAAAAATAATGTGAGAAAATATACTTGAATCGATTACTTCTTCTGTTCAAGGTATCGTCTATTGTTTGCTACAGAATCTTTTATTTCATTCGTTTTAACATTTTTGTCATTATATAAGAACACATTAACCGAGAGGCATCGCTTATTTTAGTAGTTGCAGTCGATACCAGATAATTAGGCTTTTCTCCAAAGTTATAACTTCTTTGTTGATTCATGCAAAGCCTCCGTTTGTTTCTATTTTTCGGTTATGATATGGAAACAAAATTCATTTGAAACCTATTTTTCAATCTGGGAATCCTATAAGGTAGGACGAATTAACGTTTATTTTTCGGGTTCTAATGTGTATTAGAAAGTGAATTGTCGTATATTACTTTTAACTATTACACAGTAACAGACGTCCGAAATCCAGTTTCAACTCGTTTCAGCTGTTTGAATTCAACTGGTATATGATCATGATTACCTGCATCCACAACTCTAAAAGCAAATATTAACGCTCACCGCGCATGTAGTAATACATATATACACACGATTTATGAATGAAAGAAAACTGCTGAAACGGGTTGAAGTCGGTTTTAACGAGTTTCCAATTCAGAGTTTAAAAAAAGTTCAGAACACAAATTTTCAGTTTTCTTTTTTGTTTGAATGCTTTAAACTTCCTCGATGAAACAAAAATCGACAAGGAAGTCCGAACAAAAATGTGAGGTAGCCCTCATACAGTCATTTGTAGACGAACTTTTATACGAAACCTTTTTATCTCATTTATGCACAGAGCTGAGGGTCGATCAAATTTCATGGAAAATGGAATATTAGTGATGACCACATTTCAGAAAGCTCGCTTCGTATCTCCATTTGACGGTTTTTTATAGGAATTTCTCATATTCCTGCAAAAAAAATTAAGAAAACTCTTTAGAAATCACTTTCTTAACATAACACTCAACATAGCCAATATATTGGCTTTTCGGAAACTCGAATTTTAATAGAATCCTTGCTTATTGCATTAATTATATTATATTATATTCTCTAATAATTAGCGTAGTTGTCTTTAATGTAGCGATGCTGTCATTTTATATTAATATTTTATTTGAAGTGAGACTATTAATTTGTTTAATTTTATTGGTGGATGAGGCGTCAATGAATCATCAATCTTTTTTAGCTTACACACCAAAAACACTTTAATTCTCAAGCATAACAAAATAAATTTACTTTGCAGGAAACACTTTTATAGTAAACGTAGCCCTAGCTGATTTATTAATTACAAGTATTTTAATGCCATGCTCGACAATAGTATTATTAGCTGGTATGACTGAAGAATTGTCCGTATGTAAGGTACAATGGTTTTTCGCTGCTTGTGCATTTGTTATAACGGTCTTATCATTAGCAGTGAGTATTTCAGTACAATGTTTTGTTTTAAATGTGTCGCTAAGAATCTTTAGATTTATAATATCAGATCGGAAAAATTCCAAGAAATAACGGTGGGGACAGTTGACGGAAACATCCCCAATATTCCGAATTAAATTTTGTTTTTAAAGGTATTTGCATTTTTGATGAGAATATATATTGAGCGGACAGAATAAAATTTTCATATGGACTTTTTGATTGGGAAATAAATTCTTTAAAATAATAAATGATTCTTATGAATTAGACGCTTTACTTGCACTTTTATATAGAATAGGAGTTCAAGTTCAAGGGAACTTTTATATCAATAGTTTATCGTGATGTCAATACATCAACTAATCGAACATTATGTCCATACTGACAAGTATGACCTGAAGGGGAAGCAGAGTAGAGTATAAAGTAGGGGGGGTTGAATTTTCATTTACATTAAAAACCAATTCCTGACCATCCTTTACAAGCCTGATTTTTGTCGTCAAAGTTGAACATTTTGTTTGAAAAGTGACCATCGATCGAGAAGCTAAAAGACTGTTAAGCTGTGTTTAGTAATTATACCTAGCTAGAAAGGAAATTTTGACGTTATTACGTAAAATATGCGGTCCCAACATGAAATGCGAAATGTTTGGTAGTATGTGTTTGTCCTCTTAATTAAGGGGGCAATTTGAACTATCAAAAGCGTACGCCCACATGTATTGGTGTAACATTCTGCGTACGAAATGTGTATCTTACACAATCTGATGTTGGGGACACATTTTATCGTGCGAATAATTTTTTCCAAAAGTCGGAGTGAATGTGTTTTCAAAAATGTTTTTCTTTTGCAGATTATAAAAGCTCTTGCAATTAACCATTCATATTCCCTATTACATTTTCGAAAAATTAGAAGTATACAGAAACGATCCTGGAAGGACAATAGGTCAGGGATTTTGTTTGAAAAATCTAAAAGAAATGTCGACCCATCCCAGTATAAAGTAGAGAATAGAAATCTATAGTAATTAGAAACTCTTTTCTAAGCAAGCACAAGCATGTCTTCTGCTAGTTTTCTTCAATTAATTCTCGTTAGAACTAACAAAAAAAAAATTATTCTTTTTTACTAATCGAAAAATCATTTCAGTCAACCGCAATAGAGAACTACTTACGATTGTGCACTCCTCAAGATGTGAGCTCATGGTTCGACAAAAGGACTACAACCACCATTTTACTACTGATTTGGTCTCTCGGTATAATAGTGTCCGGTGTGCAATACAAATTGAATCTTAGCTTTGACTTTTGCACCCGACAATCGAATGGTGATTTTACATACCAAGCGACTGTAATCGGTCTTCTAGTCATGCTGCCATTATGTTTAACATTCTACACACACATGAGAATTATAAAAGATGTTAAACGTTTTATGAGCACACCGAACTTTCGACCAAGCTTAAATTATACTTGGGACTTATCACTAGCTAGAACCAACTTTTACAGTTTTTTGATTTTTATTGCATTTTGGTTACCGTTCGGCGTTGTTTTATCGTATCACACCACCGCTGATGTTGCCAATAAAGTGTTTTACAGTACCGCTTGGATTGGATTGAGCAAATCCACCTTCCATAACGTCATTTATTGCATAACGAATCGCCATTTCCGCAATGCTTACGTAAATTTATTCCACTACTGCTGCTGTAAGACAACCGTTTCGGTGTCGCGTCGCCAACGAAACGATGTATGCCGGCCATCGTCGGACGTACGGGTTCACATCATTCCTGGCTACAATATGTACTCGTACACGAGTCCTCAACGATCGGGAAATTGCCATTCATACTGGAATAAGCGAGATGTACATGAATTATGATCAGAGGCTTAAGATGAGAAAATTATTTAATTCGATTTCCTTATTAACTATAGATGTAATATTGTTCTGCCAATCAACCTTGATGTAGTAAAAGCCAACAAATCTGTTCAGAATTTACAATTATGTGGATATAATGAGGAATTGGTATATCCATTTGATTCAGAATCGATGTATTACTGAAAATATATCAATGTAATACACAGTCAGATGCTCCCTGTATTTTTAACATTTATAGATGTAAAACCTATAGTTATTACAAACAAAAAAGATTATTTGAAAAGGATAATGAAAGAAAAGAATAATTCAACGATTTTGTGCTGTTGAAAGACGTGATTAGTGTTTAGTGTTTTAACTTATGAAGATAGCTAAAAAGTTAACTTAAGAATTGTTCTGAACGATTGTACAATATTGTAAGGGAATTTCATTCGATGTTTGCACACCATTTGCATCTAGAAACTATTTCTATTAACACTTTAAATCACACACAAAATTAGTTGAAATCGCTAAAGCAGTAGATCTACAAAAACATTAGAACTTAATGGCCTTAGTTTCATCATTAAACGATTATAATAGAGTATTTCATATTTCTTAAATTTCTGACCCTGGGAATTTTTATTAGTTCGCTGATTTTTCGATCATGTTCAATATTCTTAACTTAAAACTTTTAGAAACGACAAACGTACCGCAACAAAATAATTGGATCTGTTACTTCATCATTTGTGTAACGTATGACCTTGTGTGTGATACAAAATTTTTCTCTTCAATAGTTTTAACAAACATTTCACTTTATAAGATAGCAAACGAACCAAAGCTCATCGATTATTTCTGTCATTGTTGCCGATATCAGATGACTCCTAGTCATTGACTAGGAGTTTCTAATATGTCTTGATTAGAACTCTAGTGCGGTGAAAAATGTTTTTTTTTTGAGAGATTGAAACAGTTTTAAATGTTTCTATCAAAAATTGCGTTGTTATCGACTACACTACGCAATAAATAATAAGCGGGAGAAAATCAACAAGTCACATTTTCAACGATTAGAATCCAATTTATTGATGTTTTTTCATTCCACATTCCTTGTCCACGCTCATATACATACGTTAAGCTACTCAACACTGGTAATGCATATGGAGTAAATAAAGAGATTGCATTGTATTGTGACTCCTTACTTTTCTTTGCCTGTACTTCATTCTGTTAAATTTTCTTTTGGTTATTTTGTTGAGTAAAATACCTTATTCTGTGGAATAATTTGTTTATCCACTCTAGATATTGCAACCTTTCCCCTTGCAGACAAAAAAATTTTCCAACAGATGTGCTTAATAGAAACCACATCAACTATATACCAAATCAGAAATATTCTACATTTCAATTTTCCGCGAGTGTTAGACTCGTTGTTTTATTTGTTTATGCGGTCGAAGATACTTTGTATATGGGATGTTGCGTTCGCATGGAAGCCTCGACTTTCGATATCAAAGTTTTCATTTAAAAAAGTCAAAACATCTCTAAATAAAATGGAGCTTGATCCTTTATTTTCACTGATTTCATTCACCATTTTCATTCACATTTTCTGTATGTGTTAATAAGGCAAATTTTAATTAAATTCGGTTTAGAAAAAAAAACTATTCCCAACGAGTTTAATAAAGGACTTATGAAGTTAGAGTAGGGAAAAATTTCAAAACGAACTGAAACCAGAATAGGTATATATTATATAGGCGGTACACAGATATAAAAAAAGTAAAGTGAAAAGACATGAATATAATAAAAACATTCCTATGAAAAAAGAAAATAAATAAATGGAGAAAATTTTTATGTATTTTATATATATATATAATATAATGGATAATAAAAACTATTGTATATTTATATGTATTTTTATAGAATTTATTTATACTACTTGATACAAGAAGAAGATGTACAATATATTATAATCGTATATATTTACTATACACTAAATATTATATATACATGTTTAATTTTATTAAATGTCTACACAATGAATACAGATATATTAATGTGATAATTAAGACTTTTATTTCACCCGGTAGTTTCCTAATTCCCTTCATTTGTATGAATAGAAATTGATTTCCCTTGGGTTGAAAATGGCTTATTACATTACTACGGGAAACAAGAGAATCTTTGCTTGGAAAATCGAAGCATGTTACTTACATTACTTACCAATGGGGCAAATGTTAAATAGGGTATTTTATTTTTAAAAAAAACGTGATGTTAAGTTTTAGTTCCGTGACTTTACCACACGTTTTTGAATAAAATCTATTACAAAACCCGGATAAAAGTATAAACTTAGACATTCGTATGTTTATTGACCTCGGCTTCGCCTCGGATCATAAAAATTCACTCGAAAACTGGACTTTTCAACTTTTATCCCTTATCAAGTAAATAACAATCCAATGTGATTATGTCTTTGATCAGTTCTGTACTTTATTTATTAATGGCAAATATCAAATATCTTTCGTTGTCATCTCGTTGAAATAATAAAACAAAGAATCAGATCAATCAATATGGTCACAATTACAAATTCATTGCCATCAAAGAAGTAATGGCAAGACCAGGGCGACAATTCTCATAATATTAGTAACTTGACAGTTGCGTGTAAAAAATTAAGATACGAATTCTTAAAATTAATAACCTTACTTTATACAGTGAATGACATCTCAAATGTCTCACTGTCAAATTTTTCTGAGAATTTTATTGTGTCATTGCAAATTCACAATGACATTCTCTGAAAAAAATGACAGTGAGACATTTGAGATGTCGTTCACTGTAGCTCAATGATTGTATGCAACAATATTTTCATCAAAAATTTAATTTTAGTTTAATTTTTAAGTCCTCCATAAATGAAATTTAAAGAAATACATGACGCTGCCGATGGATTTAGTACCGTACGATAACACCACGACAGAGTAAAGTTAACCAGGCAGGAGCGCTGATTTGACTAGGGACCTGAATAATCTAGTAGCCCAATATTTTTTGCGAACAAAATTTTTCAATTTATGTCAGTGTTCATTTGAGTTCATTTTCATCCAGTGTATTAGGTCACTTATTTGACGTTTCGAAAATGAACCGCTCCTGCCTGGTTTATTTTACTCCATAAGTTGAAAAATTTAATTCGCGTAAAACATAGGGCTACTAGATTATTCAGGTCCCTAGTCAAACAAGCGCTCCTGCCTGCGCTCCTGCCTCGGTTACTTTTACTCTGCCGTGTGTAAAATGCAATCAATTATTGACATATCGTCTTGTTTGTGCAAAACAGAACAACATTGATTCAATTTTGTTTATGTTTTTCCCGCGATTTTTCCATCAATCTTTGATTGGATCACGACATGTCAAATAAGGGACCTAATATGTACACTGCATGAAAATAAACTCAAATGAGCAGCGACAAAGTTGAATTAATTTTCCTTTACTAAGAGAGGGAAAATTAACTTTCCGTCCCTAGGGAAAAGTCTTTCCCTCCTTCGGGCTAAAGCTCTCGGACACTTTTCCTCATCTGGATACGGAATATCAAATTCCTTCCCTTGTACAGTAATATACTATTATTCGCAAAATATAAGGCCACTAGATAATTCAGGTCCCTACTCAAATCAAGTGTTTATTGTTGCTTTGTATATGACGTGTCTTTTCATCCCGCAAACCATATAACGAATCGTAATCCTTAGCTTACAGGTCACATTCATAAGATTAAGATACCAATTCACCCATACCATTGCTGAAGTTTGCACGATGGCCGAGCTAACAGCATTAGAAACGGTGACAGCAGTAGTCAACGCTCACCAGGAATGTCCAAATAAATTAAAGTCGTTAAGAGATCAACTAAGTAAGTCGGAAGAAAAATGGTAAAGTATTCGGATATGCTAAAAATGAGCTCTGGATCAATCAACAATAAATTTAAATTCAGCAAAAGACCAAATTAAAAATCATAGGTTAGAGTTGGACGAAGGTCAACTGAAGTGTACAAAATTGAAGAAGTCGTGCGAAACCGTAATTTCAAGGTACGTCGACTTAGAAAAACGAAACAAATGACTACAAAGAACGGATGGTGGTTTCTGAAAATTCAAACAGTGCACTACAGGAGGAAAACGGTACACTAAAAGACCGCGTTTCTAGGCTTGAAGCAGATAATGCGGCGTTCCAGGAGGAAAACTGTACATTAAAGGACCGCGTTTCTAGGCTTGAAGGAGATATACAAAAATGGCAGGAACGCCTTAATGTGATTGAAAAGCAACTCGATAACAGTAACAGTAATTTGAGCTAAGATGAGATTCTGTAATTAATCTTGTTGAATGAAAATTGAAATATAATTTAGAGCATATGCGAGAATTTGAAATTAAATAAATGTGAAATTGCTAGAAACTTTGCAGTCTTTTCAATACATTTCTGCATTTGAATCGATCAAAGTTCACGGTGAGTCTGAAATACTTCAATTGAAGTCAAAGATTTTATATCACATACGCGCGGTGTTCGGATGTCAAAATTACTTACCTAGAAGTTTAATTCAAAAATTACACTTCATTTCTATGTTGTTGTCTCGTTTTCGCTTATGTGATAAAATAGAGTAGTACACACTTGTCACTATCAGTCTCGGCAAGCCTCGACTTCTTCGTGACAAGTGTGTAATATATATTATACATAAGCAGTCGTCTGCTGGAACAAAATTTCCAAAAAGTTTAACGGATTTTGAAATTTTCCTATTATTATCAAACTCTGCTAGTTTGTGATTGCCATTAGCATTGTAACAAGTCATCACTGTAACTCGTTTTGTGAATTTGAGCAAGACGCTCATCGCAATGGAACATGACCATGTGACTCAATTCGAATTTTTTTATTTTATTTCGATAAAGTGTTGCATTTCAAGAAGAAAATTGTACTACGGCATGCATTCAATGTTTATAAAAAAAAAATATAAATGGAAATGTAACCTATACATTCAAGCGAAATGCGCCAGATTATAGTCACAGCATTTTTTGTACTAAAAACAACTTTATAAAAACAAAAATTTTCAGCTGACTGAAGGCTCACTGCAGGCCAGACAGGAAACCACTAATAAATTTTCTCTTCTATTACATGTCGACCTTTCAAATTATCCCTCTTTTTGTGTTGAACTAATTCGCAACTATAGAACACACTCATAAAATGTCACTTTGACGTTAGTGTCCGTACTATCGAGTAGATCGAGTAGCGGCGAACTTTGACTATACTCAAGTTCAATCTGTCAAATTTAAGTACTTTTTGTACTCCAAACTCGAACGAAGGGTAATGAAAAATTCGTAATCTTTCAAACAATTTTTTTTAAATTAAAATATTTACGCAAACTCGTCGCCAAGTCCTTTGTGAACTGTCGCTCAATCATTTTTATACAGAATTGTGATAATGGTAAGTAAAATGTATCTTGATTGTCCCGGGAAACGACAAATCGAGCGTAGAAAAACAAAGATGTTTTGCTCTAACAAGCAGAATAGTTCGAAGTCACGCCCCACTTTGGTTGCAAATGGATAAAATCACTGATACCGCTGATATTCCCACATAAATCAATTCAATGTTCTGTTCTCTTACAGTCTGATCTTCAAATGGATTGTGCTTTGGATCTAATGAGACGATTGCCACCTCAGCAAATCGAGAAAAATCTCATTGATTTGATTGATTTGGTTCCGGGTCTGTGCGAGGATTTACTGTCTTCCGTCGATCAACCACTCAAAATAGCAAAAGATCGTGAATCAGGAAAAGATTATCTACTTTGCGATTACAATCGGGATGGTGATTCGTATCGGTATGGACAAAAATTTCCTTTATTTTCTTTGAATCTGACACTGATGGGTTGTTGAGTTGTTTTGGTACGGTCACTCACATTAATTATGTGATGAACTGCAATTGGTTGGCTCTTGAACATTACAGTCAAACAAATTAACGGGATTAGCAATGCTCTGACGTAAAAATTCTGTTTTTGTGACGAGTTTATGAATTGATTAGTCATACCGCTTACGTCAGCGTTAAAAGTTATAGTGAAAGTTTAGCACGATGTTGTTATTGTTGTGTCAATAACGTTTTACTGTCCACCCTAAAACGTTATCTTGTTCATTTCTAAAATCGATTGAACGGTAAAGCCAGAAGGAAATGTTAAATTGCAGAATTTTTCCACATTTTTGTTTCAATAATTTCGACCATTCACATCAGGCATAATAAGAGGACACTGACCTCCAACCACACGACATTTCTGGTTAGCTTATAAAATCTTTAATAAAACATTTACCATCCCCAATCAGATCGCCATGGTCCAACACTTACGAACCGGCCCTGGAGGATGGTTCGATGCCATCGGAGCGGCTAAGAAAATTGGAGATTGAAGCCAATCTTGCCTTTGATCAGTATCGTGAAATGTACTACGAGGGTGGCGTATCATCAGTGTATCTGTGGGACTTGGATCACGGATTCGCTGGAGTAATTCTAATCAAAAAAGCTGGCGATGGCAGTAAGAAAATTAAAGGCTGTTGGGATTCCATTCATGTTGTTGAAGTGCAAGAGAAAAGTTCCGGACGCACGGCACACTACAAATTAACATCGACAGCTATGCTGTGGCTACAAACAAATAAAATTGGTTCCGGAACGATGAACCTCGGCGGTAGTTTGACACGACAGGTGAGAAAAACCGTCTACTTTCTATGATGATTCATCACCACATCCACTTTACTCAACATAAGTGCTAATCCGTATTCGAATTGCAGGTCGAACAAGATGCAAGTATTAGTGAATCATCACCACACATTGCCAACATCGGACGTATGGTGGAGGATATGGAAAATAAAATCCGAAGTACTCTCAACGAAATTTACTTCGGTAAAACGAAAGACATTGGTAATGGACTTCGAAGCATTCAGTCGTTAGACGATCAAAGACAACAGGCCGGTATGAAACAGGAATTGGCTAAAGCGTTGGTGCGTCGAAATGTGAAAGGCGATAACTGAAATTGGGCTCGCATTGACTTTTGTTGGGAATGACGATTTGGGTTGCCCATGTCCAACTTTCGCAACTCCAGTTTCTACCCCTTTTTTATTTAAAAAAAAAAACTTTTTTTTATCACATTTTGATGTGCAATCCATGAGTCATTAATAACTTGTTTTTCCACAAATAAATCGATAAGATAAATTTCTATCGTCAATTCGAGACTGTGTTGCACTTACATAATGTTATTTACAAAATATACCGAGAAAAAAACATAAAAAGAAAAATTTTGCTGTTAAGTTTTTGGTAAATTTTATCTGCGTTTCCTGCTATTTTCCGCCAATTGAAGAAGTAGAAATCGACATTAGATTGTAGTGTGTTTAAGACATTTTTGTAATCAGTTCGAAGATTATGTTGTAAAAGCAGCCGGCTAAGATAAGGCGGAAACGAGCAAAAGTGTTATTGTGCCAGTTGATTGGTTTGTTTTATAGGTATGATTCTTACGAACATTCTTCAAATGCAAGCATACCGCGATGTTAAAAATGTTTCGTATTGTTCTGGGTATTTATAGCGTACGTTTGTATTTTAAGCTTTCGTACAAAGCTGCGTTCGCTGTACTGGGTTAAGTGCGTCTAAAATTCGTGTTTTCCTGTGTGCGTATTTCTGGTACTTATTACTTATAAGTGTACACTAATCACAGTTCATAGCTTTTTTCTATTGGGGCTATTGATAAATGATGATAGAAGCATATTGGGGGAATAGATTGTTCTGACCTGAAATTTTCTGATTTAGATCAGTCTGAAAATTTTAGATCACATTTTTTCAGTTTCACTTCAGGTAGAATCTGATCTAATCTTGTGTAACCAAATTTCAGATTAATCCGAAGCGATCTGGTGTGAAATAAATTGAAAAAGATTTTCAGACTTTACATCAGATCAAGATTTTCAGATCGAATCAATTTCAGTTTAATCTGAAAATAAGTGAGATTCATCTGATCTGCTCCGGGCCCTAAGTTTTAATTTAATTTAATTTATTTAAGCCAACGGCTGACACCTACTGGCTGTAATTTACAACATAAGAATTTACAAATAGAATAAGGTAAATTCATTAAGCAAAACCGGAGGTGAAATTTGACGTCAACCTTTCAATCTACAACACAATACATAACATTTTGGGAATGACAGACGTTTCCCGATATAATCATTGAATCTATTACTTCGTTTGTTTAAAGTATTGTATTAAAGTCAGGAAAATCGGTGCACCTAATAAAGAATTTGTATGATAAATAAATTGCCGTGACTGCAGCCTTGGCAGAAAATGTATGGGTCATCACATAATCTGTTAAAATTGTCAGCTCGTGTGGAAAAATGTATGAGAAATTCATTTCACCAACTGGTTGTATACTTGAACAAACAAGAGACATAGAAGTTCAGTCGTTCTTTCAAAGCGAAGACAAAATCTACTGGCTCGGTAAGGTTTATTTAAAATGAAAGTCAAGTGTAGAGATCAGTGTCATAGCAACGAAAACGGATCTATATCAAAGAAACATTATATAGATCAGATTGCTGCGATTTAATTAGCCACAGAATATTTTCTACAATGGCTAAACCGAACTGGTGTGCATACGTTATTTTGCACCAGCTGGTCCCATTTGGAATTGTATGTGACCAGCTGGTGCAAAATAACGTATGCACACCAGTTCGGTTTAGCGATTGTATTTGCAAAATGTTTCACTAAGTTTTGCTAAATTTCCTTGAAAATATTAGTGAAATAGTTCTCTAATATTTGGCAGAGATTTTCATGAACACTTATTCGTTTTTTATGGTAATGTCGTATGTTAGAGAAGTAATTTTACAAGGAGTTTTTTGAGTAGACAATTTTTGAGTAGTCGATTCTAGATTTTATGTATTTGGTCAATATATTTGAAGGTAACAGTTTAACTTAAACTGAACGCTTAAAAGAAAAGTGAAGAACACTATTGGAAGAATTTCTTCGAAAACTTGTAGTCTCACCTCAAATCGCATAAATGTGGACTTTCTTTCTTTATTTTTCATTCGACATTAAGCTTGAATAATTAAACTTGCGAACATTCACTATTTAAATCGACCAAGTTTAAAGGCGGAAATGAGTTTTTGCGGAAGGTCTATAGTGTGCAGTAGTATACTATACAGTCCTACATCATTACCACTATGCTGTTATGAACTCCCAATAAAAAACCAACTTTCAAGTTTATTGGAAATCATCTTCACACTTTATTCGAGCTCAAGTAATCCTCAGCGTTATCCTTTTCCAAATGTGTTTCGAAAAACTCTTCCACCGTATCTGTGTTCCACTTTTTGATCGACAGTGTTTCCTTCACATTACCATCAGCATCCATCATTTTAACAATCGGATCGATGCCGCGCAAGTATTTGATAGACAGATTGTGGAATTTTTTGGGTCGATCACTTTTGATGAATGCCTGAATCTGTGGATATGCACCAAATTTACATGTACACACTTCCAACACGGCCTTTGCGTAACGTTTCGATAGCGGCATTGTATCGTCTTTTTGACAACATTCCTTACATTGATCTCTGCAAAGTGAAACATACAAATAATAGTTGTAGTGTGGCACAGTCGAGTTATTACACGGAGGAGGCCAATTACTTTATTTGTTCCAAACCGAAGTCATCCAAATATTCGCAGGATGAACACATCAACATAGTTTTATCGAATCCCAGCTCTTTGCAATCTTCCGTCGTAAATTCGGCACGCACTATGACCTGTTAAGACATTGAATGTAAAAATCAATTTTCGAAATTGAAATCGTTTTAACGTACACATATTCCAAACATGCAGAGTAAGGACGAAAACCAGCTAATCGAATTGAAATACATTTCTAAATGGAACTTAATCGAATTCAATTGTAAGAAAACAAAGTATTTTGGTGTCTAATCAGTCGAGGTAAGACGTGTTACACTTTAATATGTCAAGTTATATGTCAAGACGTGCGAAACGCGACATCTAGCGTGGAAAATGTAGTGGATAGAGTATAGTAGGAAGACTTGAGTCTTTTAGAAAACCCCACTTTTGGTTTAAAAAAAAGGAAATGTTCATCGATCCTGTTTGAAGGTCCTAATCACTTAGAATATTTACTTCTCATTTTGTTTTAATTGTTACAGAATTGGCTTCACACTTTGAAAAAAATGTTCTTAACAGAATCGTTTGGAATTAAATTCAGAAGCAAATTGCTAAAATAAATACTTCACAATGTAAAAAATTTTCTTCATTCAAGTCTGAAAGGCTTTTGGGTAGCCATGTCTATTGTCTACTGGTCAGGTAGAACTAATGTCCAAAACCTGTGATTGATAGAGATTGGTCAAAACTACTTATATAAGTAAAAAAGTTTACTGTACGTTAGTGTATGATGAGTCTGCCCTGCCCTGTTATGACCGGCTAGTCATACCAAGTGATCATCCATAGTTAGATGATGGTCACAAATATTTTGCAGATTGTCGTCGTAAATATCTGTTTCAAAGACTTATAGATAGTCTTGACTCCCGTGCTTGAGAGTGTTATGTCTTGAATCAAGCTCCATTAAAATATTTATCTCTCTTTGTAAACAAGCGCAGCTTGTCCAATCGGCAATCTCGAAACGTTCTAAACTGTATACAGAATTGGGAACTTCTGTTAAGAGACCCGTTTTGATAAACAACTTAAGATGATTACCACAGCTCTGTACACCGAAAATTCCGATTATAAACGAATCCGTTCCGCCACTACGCACACTGTACCGTATATACATATATATTATTAATGTTTTACTGCACTGACGCACACTTCTCGTCCCGTGTGTTGTCGTTGCGGTCGTATACCAGTTCAAGGTGTATGTTTAAGAAACGAGTATGTAGAAGAAGGCATGAAAATATAATTCACAACTTATTATGGTTAGTTCAAGTTCAAGACGTTTTACTACTTTGCGACATTACCAATCATCCAGTACGATTCGGACCATTGTTGCAGTTGGATTGGATTTTTAGGCGTTTGTTGGATACGTTTTTTTTTTCTTTCTGTTTCTTTACATTTTATCGGAAGACCTAGTTTTATTGTTTGATTGTTGAATTAACTTTATTTTATTTTTTTTAAGAATTGTGTGTACTTATTGCGGTTGTTACCGTTTGATTTATGTGAAAATTCTAATAGACCAACAAATGATTTAAAATTGAATCAAAGCAATCAAAATTTCCATACAGTATGTTATAAGTTGTAACGGAACAGCAATTATCGTTTTTGAAACTTTAAGTTCAAAAAATAAGAAGAAAAAAAGAGTTTACCTTGGTGCTTGTGCAATTTTTCGATTTCTCAAGAAAAAATATTTTGTTACTAAAATGGAATACCGGTGGTGTGGCTGTTTATATAGAGTAAGTCACTTTTTCTTTTACATTTTTTCAAAGAATTTTTAAAAGAGAACACGTACACTATGTCAGTCTATTCAAGAGCCGCTATAGGAAGTGTGTGATACAATTTTTGTTCTTTTACAATGGAAAGGATTATATACGTACATTGGTGATGTTCGTTATTTAAAAAAAAAATGGAATAAGAAAAAACTGAGAACGACTGAAAACAGTTTCTTTTTTTTTACAACGAATTACCATTCTCAATAATAATAATTGTCTTGATTTAAAAGATAGCGTTGTCGTATAATATTATATTTTATGAATAAATAAATGCTCTCCAGAGTGGATTAACCTCATTTGTTTTCACAGTACGTGGAATATTCTAATGGCTGTTTGGCCAAAGTTTATTCACATCACTATGAGTGTTTAACCGCCAAAGACGTACGAATGAATTTGTCAGTCTTGTAAATTGTTCATCATATCAAAGAAGCTGTAAAAAATAGCCGAAAATTTATAGTCCTATGTTAGCACTCTTAACATTCTAAAATTGTAATTTTTGAAACTGGGACCATTCGACCAATTTTAAATTGTTAAATTGTTGTGTTGGAACTACGAATAATATTGAACTTAACCATGAATCATAAATCGGTTTTCATTAATTTGAAACGACAAAGTTCTTGGTCTTCTTCATCTCAGTTTTCCTTGTGTATGCACGAACTTTGTTAGCAAAATACACTCAAGGTAAATGCTGAACCATTCAGCACTTAAATACTTTAACAGGAATTTTAAATTTTCCTGCATATTTATCATGATTACCTTTACAATGTTGATTGTTCGCATGATGGGTGTGTGCATATATGGCTAACAAACATCGTCACGAAAAAGAACTTGATATTTCTTTTTCGAGAAAAAGAGAATCGTTACCCATTAATTTAGTACTTTACTTTATATATGTTTGGTTAAAAATGCGTATAGCAAATGACAGAGAGGTTACTGGTCCGTTAAGACCTCAGTCTTCAGTCTGAACTTTTAGAAGTTCTCGTTAAATCTCGTTAAAATCACATTCATTATGTGAGCATCATAAACGTTTTCCTTGTGGAGGAATAAAACTATAAGTTCAATGCTGAAGGTAATTGAAACAAAATGCGAAGATGGTCATGGTCTGCCAAAAAACATGAAAATAGACCTTAGCCTGTCACATATTCATCTGTTATCGATAACTACGGCAAAAATAATGACAAGCTCTGGATATTGTGGTTCTTTACAAAGTAAAAAATTGAAGTACTAGATTTGAAATCATCCAATTAAAAATACTTTGATAGATGGAAGTAGTGGATCCGATAATGATTCCAATAAAGGTCAGATGCTTGCCGTCTGTAACAGATTAAAGAATGTCCAACAAGATATCAAAACGTAAGTCAACCTTCTAGAGATACAAAACATAAACCTTGATTTGCTACTAGCGTCCTTGATTTGCTACTAGCGTTCACATTACACCCTATACAAACTAAACGTTTTGACTAACTATGACGGCTTAATGAATCAATTCTTCTCTTGTTCAAATCGGTCGTTCTACACAAAAATATGTTTTGATCGAAAAATTGTCAATTCTAAATTTTACTTCGAATAAAATTTCAGTTTCTTTAGACCGTATGCTGAAATCTATACAGAAGAATCAAACCTGAACGTCGGAAAATCCCATGACCCATGTTTGCCTTTTAATTTCTTATTTATTAATATTTTTTTTAAAAACAAAAGTTAAACTACTGAAATACAGCAGGTAAAATCCACCAAAAAGGAACCACATCGTCGCGTCATTAATGCGACATGTTATCAATTTGAATTGAATCGCCCTGTATACACAGTACCGCTATTCACAAAATTACACACAAATATTTTTTTTTACCTTCAGAATCAAATTTAAAAGAAAAAAATCACATTAACCGTTTTACATCATTAGCTGAACGAATTCAATAAAATTTTCTTGTTCCCTCATCTTCATACTTTAACATTTTAAATTTTATGATGTTCTTGTGAGTCCCAAAATACAACCTGTTTTACCTCTTATACACATAATAAAAATCATTGTCCTCATTCATGAAACATATATATTATGTGTTGCGTTAGATCATTTTTTGGATTTCGTTCGGACCGTTTTGGATCACGGAACGAACACATATTTTTAAAGGAGATCAGCAAGACTGTTTCCATTATATAAGGCGAAGAATATATTATTTATTGGAATTATGCAGTCGTTTCCGTTAGGTAGATGGGGTTTTTTGTACACACATGAACAATCTTTCTTTAGGAATTTCGTTCAGTGTCATGACAAAACAATTTCATTGTTGTATCTAAAACGACAAAACTTTCCAACTTTTTTTTTCACCTAAGCAAAGGTCATTCAGTTGCATTGTGTGTGTATGTAATTTTAGTGCAATTTGTCAATGTTACCCACATAATATACCTTTCTCAAAACGTTCTGAATCGTATAAAGAAAATGAGATTTTGACCTCAAAAAGAGTTTCGCGGAGCCAAAGTCGTGACAAATTCATTGTTTTTATGTATGTTGAGAGTGCATTCGTTGTATAGAGAATGAAATTATTTTTATCAGTTTAAATTGTATATTCGCTTTCGGACATATAGTAAGATCGTCTGCTCGTGGATGGGAAAAGAAAAAGTGCTGAGAAATGTGTAGTGAGAATAGAAAAAAATAATTTATTTATTCGTGTTAACCACTTTATGAAATTGATTTAGCACGTGAACGTTTTAGTTTATAATGGTTATTAACCTTTTACAGACGGCGAGCATATCAGAAGTTTTACTATCGGATCTATTACTTCAGTTGATTTAAGTATTCTCAAGAGATTCATTCCAAATCTTCTAGTACTTCATTTTTTGAACATGCCTTTTGGTACATATAAGAGAAACACGATATTCGTAAAAGATTTCGTTTCGACCAGAAAAACTGAATTTAAATGAAGTAACAGACTTAAATATTTATTACACAGAAGATCTGCTTGAAATCTGAAAAAGGGTAAAAAGAAATTCATATTAGACACCGTAGAGTGTAGATTAATTGTAGTGGCATTTGATAATTTTTACATCCTTGCGTTTGATGAGAGTATTTTTAGCGGTTTACTGACTGATATGTTGTAATAAATAAAGTACAGAACTCGTCATCCAATTGCGAACATGTTAAATTCTAGTCATACAAAATTATCTCAATCGTCTTCTGCAGACCTAGGCACTGGGTGATGATTAGTATGCTCTATACGCGGTACCACTAGCTTTCTGTAGCAATTAGATTTAAATTTTAGCACGTTCACTACTAAAGAACCTGCAACGACATTGCTCAACTCGATTGAATGAATTAATATTGTAACTTGAGTGCGATCTGTTCAAACCTGGAACCTGGATTAAAACAAAATGAAAAACATTCTCACAGCAAGAATTCAAGTCGTAAATTTCTACAAATTCGATTTATATCAGGGTGTGCCGATAAACCAAATAATTATTGATCAAAAACAAAGATTCTGCATAGCAATCGTTTCTTTATAGCTATGTCTTATTATTCCATTGAACTTTGCGACCATACTACCATCAGTACCATCTTTTATTCCAGCAAATCGTTACAGTCTGTCTTATCTTCGCGATATATCCATTAACCGTGCATTCAACTCAGTCACTCTGGTCGGATTACTCATCATCAATACCGTGTAGTAGCAGTTCAAATTTAAAATATTTGTCCGGTGATGCTTTGGTCGATTCACCTAGTTGTTTAGGTCCGAACAATGCACCTTATCCAAGGTAAAAAGAGCAATTGGTCATTTCAAAGTTTAGGATATTTATTAACAAAAAGATTCTTTGGCATGATACAAATTCAGTGCAGCAGTCGCTCGAACATTTAATAGCAACTGGAATGCTGTTGCAACAAGACGCGGTCGCATGAGTCAATTACCTACATTATCACCATCAGTTACACAAAATGTACTATTGAAAGCGTATGGTGAAGCCAATAATGAAGAGACACATGGTAGTCGTTATGGTAAGTGAAATTATTATTTTGTGACAATTTTACAGACTTTCTTTATCTAACTCTTCACTATTAACATGTCAATAGTAAAACTACCGACACAATCAATCTTTTACCAAATTTTTATGAATATGGCGATGATGTGATAAAATGTCTATTATATGCTTTGGCTCATTAACATTCATGTAAACAAATTGTTGATCCAACTTCTCTTTTTTGGGTAAAAATGAATGAATTATTGGGAACACTCTCACTTCGTATACGTGAATGCGGTGCTTTACTTGCTAATATTATATTTTCCCGTAACAATAGTAAATAATGAAATTAACAACTTTTTGACTTTGACTTTAATACGTGAGTAAGAGTTGCATCGAAAATGGCAAATTGAAAAATATGTAAGATCGGTGTACCGGTTACAGTCACTTCAAGGAATTTTTTTGGTACAAACGGCTAATTGAAGAAGTAGTAACTCAAATAAAACACATTCGTGCATTTATAGGTCAATTAAATATTCTATTTTATAGATTAATTTAAAATTCCATATTTATCGTTTTTAAATTTAATTTCTGTGCGAATTTATTAAAGCGGTTCGATGTTCTTTTTTCCGTCATACTCTAAGAGTGAAGTACCATTGTCAGTCAGTTGATGTACTATTACCAGTCATCGTAAATTTACACTTCTCAACTGCGTTTATAGTAAAGAATTTTTGATTTTGTTATTCAGAACAGGTTTTGAAGGTGTGATAGAGAACAGTTAATTTAAGAGAACAGATGTTGTGTGTCATGTGTTTTTTATTCGTGTTGCATGGAATAGGTAAAGCTAGATTTGTCATCAATTTGTGAGAAAAAAATCTAGGTCGGAAAAGATTCCAGGTAGAAATGATCTACAAAACCGTTTCAAGGTAACTTCATTTATTTATTATCCGCCAAACTTTCACATCACATGTATATAAAAAGCTCCAATTGAGCCGGGTGACCGGTAACAAAAAAAATCTTTGATAAACTTCACTTGACATCTGAAGGGATGTTTCCCTTCAGATTAAGTTTTTGCTTTTTACATTTTGGTGCTAATGCACCAGATGAACCATCTCTTTTCCCATTAGCTTTTTTTGCAGCCGCCTTTTTCGCTGCATCTTCGGCTTTCTTCAAAGCCAAATTAGTCTTTTTCGCTGCCAGCTCTGCATTTTTCATTACTTTCGCTTCCTTTCTAGCCAACCTTTCCACTTCACGCTCTTTCTTCACGTTTTCTTTTCTTTGCTTTTCCTGTTCTCTCTTCAACTTTCGCTGGGCCTTCAGTCTTTCCAGTTCTTCTTTTTCATTCAGCTTTTCTCGAAGATATTGGGAATACTGCTCACTCGAGTACACCGCCGGCACCTTTCGTTTCTTCTCCGATCTCTTTCTTTTCGCCGACAATTGTTTTTCGCCTGGATAAAAGAGCACGTTTGCAAATGCAGATGGTGTACCAGGTGGTATGTTCGATGACTTCGTGGTATCAACAACGGTTTCGTGGCTGACATTGGGTCCAATTTCATTGACGCTGATAGGAACAGCAACCGAATCAACACTATTCCGACCGACAATTGTCTTCTTCGATGCGGTGTTTGTGACTGTGGTACATTTGACGGAGTCAATATCTGAAGAAAAATCACTGTGTCCTGGTTCCGAACTTTTTGAAGCGTTGAATTCATCATCCGAGCTGGAATAATCACTGTCACAACCGATACGATGAAATGACTCAAGTCCATCGTCCACTTCGTTGATCTCGACAAACTGTTCGTGGTATTCACCTTTGGAAAGACCTCCATCTTTTAATGACGATATGTCGACGATAACGATGTTTTCTGATACCACCTGGTGAATCTCTTCGAAGTCTACGATCGGTATGTTTTCGTAATCAATAATCAACGTGGGCTCCTCGTCGTTGACTGAAGCGCTGTTGCTTTCTTCACGATCGCCAATGTATGGGACTACTTGACTGCTATCATGACAGTTGATTGACTGATTCGATATTGTAGAGCGAGCCAAGCCACATTGTTCTTTCCAGAATACGAATAGAGATGTGTGTTCCACTTCACCGGCCCAAACATCACCAGAATTTTGAAAATTTTGCAACAACTCAGGCGATATAGTCTTCTCTATCCATTTTACGAATACTTGGTGGTCGACAACAACCTCGCCTACCACACCGTTCTGTTGAATCGGAACTTGCCCCTGAGCATTGCTTCTCACCTTCATCTGTTCAAAGTTGATTGCTTCTGGCGTAAAGGGATGCAGCCCACATTTCCGAAAGCCATTAACTATTGTCTCTGGTTTAATCGAACCTCCCATAACCTGAAAATCGGGGTATTTTGATAAATCTAAGAAACGTCTTCATGGTGTGAAACTAAAATATCTTACCTCTTCAAGAAGCGGCGCAAAATTTTCCCTTTTCAATCGAACTCCTCCATTGCTGAATCTCCAGTTTCGCACACCCTTTTTCCATCCACTTTTTAAAGGATGGAAACAGGAAACGTCCATCGGTTGCAAAAAATGTGTAGAGTTAGGATAGAGCGCTATCAACACAATTTGATTCTTCCGGCAAAACTCGCTTAGATGTAAAGTTCCATGAGAAGAATGTCCATCAACAAAGAGGATGACAGGTAGTTTGGCCTTTTCTTTTATCAACCACGGATGGAAAACATTAGCCACGTATTCATAGAATGTCTCGCTTGTCATCCAACCATTCTCTGATCGGCCCATGGCCCACGTCTTTGGAAATAATTCGGATATGACCGCAGGCACACGTTGATACGGGTAGACAACCATTGATGGCATCAAATCTCCAGCAGCATTACCGCCAATCAGAGCGGTTAAACATTCTTTATCGTCGTTCATCACAAAGTTGAACACCATCTTCGATCCTTTTCTGACCAGAACATGATCACCTTTTGGACATAGGAAAAAAGCCGACTCGTCGGTGTTGAAAACTCTCTTTGGATCGGAGATGACATCTAATAGATTCTCTTTCGTTAAATAAGCACGAACTTCCTCAAACCAGTCCAGGATATTTTCTTTTGTCACTAGTGTACGTGGATGTGACAAGTTTCGTGACAACTTTTTGGTAATTTCTGGGTGCCGCTTCATGTACGCTTTATACCATTTACGGCCAGGTCGTCCATCCGTAAATGGCGTTTCCCTCTTCAATTCTTTGACCAAGTGTTGAACGCTGTCCAGAAGCTGGTCCGGGGTGATGGCAAAGCCAGCATCACTCAAATGAAATATCCAATTTTCGAGGTGCTTCTCCTCTTCGTTGGTAAGTATCGTGGACGGACCTTTACGAGTATCAACAGGATACACCTTATGATGTTTGCCGGACAACGTTGTGCGTGGAACACCATACTTCGCAGCGGCTGCGGAGATTGGTAAGCCACGGCTAATATCATCCAAAGCTTTTCTAACGTCGGCCACAGTGTACTTCGCCATATCGCTGTTTAATAGGAAAAGATTCAAGATGAAATTCTTATACTTCCGACCTAAACTTCGATGCTGACTGGTATTGGACCTTTATGCTTTGGCACTAGTCACACCGAAAATGTTTGAATTTTCGATCGATTAAACTGCGATTCGGATATATTTTGTCTGAAATTGACTCCAACTCATTTATAGAATATCTTTAAAGAAACTGTGTGGTTTCCTAACGTTTAAAATACACCGAACAGCATCGTCGAATGAACACATTCCTTACCTTGAGTCTCAGCCTGGAATTGACGATACACTATTTTTCTTAAGATGCCAGCGAGTCCAAATTGTTTTGATTAATCTAATGCAACAATTAAGCGAAGCGTCTTCAAACAAATTGTTTTTGAAAGTTGGATAACTGCCGATTGCTTTGATCATTTTTGCAATAGGCTACGTAGTTTAAAATTGTACTTAAATAAGAATGAAATGGTACTTGACTGAAATAGGGTTTATGACTGTGACTGGTACAACGATCTTAAATGACCGCAAAACTGGCACAATTAAAACGTTTCGCTTTGTATAAACTCACCATAAAACCTAAAAATAAATTACTTGAATAATATTTTTTTGAATGCAGAGCTATGTCATTCAATTGAAAACTAAATGGTTGGAATGCGAAGTGAAAACCCATCGAATTAAAGACTTTTTTATGTGGTGACACTAAAAATTTGATGATTTCTTTTAAAAATATAACATTAAACCTTTGAATACAAATCGCTATACGCGTAGGAGCGCATGGGAATTGCCGAAAACTTTTTTTTTTCTTTTTCAAGTCTTTCCAGTTTTAGTACATTTTAACGATAATATTGACCTTAACATGCTTACTCTTTCAAACGTTAACACATTAGATCATATGATTCGTAAACTAATGACTGAAGTTACTGAAACTCCCTAAATACCTTATTTATTTAAAAAAAAAAAAAAAGGTATACGGTAGTTGAGAGCGTGCCATCCGAAACTTTCGAAGGCCCGCTCAACTCAAGCGATATTAGTGGCGGAATTGGAGTAACTGATGAGTGGTTCCAGTGTTTCCTACTTTAATTCTTTAATTAAAGTTCTTGCTAAATAGTAATGAATGGACGGTGGTGACGTTCTATTCTCTATTCCGATGACGATTACTTCTTCTATATTTTTATCGCAGACATGATACCACTCAATCACCATTGTCCATTTAACGTGTGTATTGATGGTACCTAAGTTAGATTTATTAAGTGATTCTATAATCGCTCCATTCCGTTGATATCTTCCCGAGAGTTCAAGGTAGACTACTCAGAATTTTTTTCTTCAATATGATCAAACTATCGTAAGTACTAGAACTGTTGAACAAATCGTGAAAAACCTCCGTATGCACCAGATTATGCCTTTGCCATTTTTAGTTTCACAAAGGCATAAACGATTTATTTCGCATAATCAATATTTTCAATATCGTACTAGAACTCTAGAACTACATAAGTGAGATAATAACAACGGACCAGAGTATGTTATAATAACAACGGACCAGAGTATTTGAAATTTTTCTGTTTGCAAAAAAAGAATTTATTTTGCATTATCAAGAATAATGACAACAAACCAACAAACAATGTTAATTGACATGAAGCCTCATTCATAAGTAAAGATATTTCAACTGTTGCTTTATCAGACACATTAAATTACATCGATCGTATCCGATGGTATACAAATAACGAATATATCCACGTTTCGAGCATTAAAACATTTTCTTTATATAACGAATACGAAATTTATGAATGTGTGGGAGTGGGTGAGTAAACCATCAATTAGAATAATATTATTTATAACAATATGAACGAACATGGTATAGATATTGTTGATTCTTTGTTATAACACTGCTAACCTCACTGCCTGCTAACATCATGATATACAATGGTACAGCTACTACCTATACTATTTAGCATATCACTTTACATATCACATTTGCTTTCTTGATGCTTGTCTGTTTTTCGTTTTTTTTTACGTTCAACATAAAATATTATCATAATGCAAGTTCTTGTCTCACACATTAGAAAAAGTACTCACTTTTGAAATAACGGTTTCTCGAAAATGTCTGGCATACCAATCACGCGATATAATACAGTTTATTTATTCGTTCTTTCGTATCATACACACAATTTTCAGTTCTATAAAAATATAAATAAATTATTACATTTTAATTCTGCGGCCCGAACAGCACCAAAAAAAAAGAAGAAGAAGAAGAAAAAACACCACACATATAACGAAACGAATGAGTTCAATGAATGGAAAAGAGATGAACTTTTTCGATGCGGTTAAATTTAGAAGTTGTGTACCTTTTGAACATATATGTGGCAAAATTTTTATGTATCTGCTAATTAGTATTGTGACCACGATGCCGTGTGTTTCTTATGCAATTAGCAGATCAGGTAATATTTTCAGTAAAGAGCTGCCGGTCATTGTTTTAAAAAGTCAAGTCAATTCCAAGAACGCTAATGGCTCTACCATTTGTATAATTCGGAATAAAAGAAATTTGTTGTCATCCAAATTGAGCATAAAGTCCAACGGAATCCATCATAAAGAAACATTAAATCGATCGATTTCTTTTCTTATGATTGTTGAGTGTATCCAACGAATGCATAAACATTTCCTCGTTAAGGTCAACCAGACGTACGTGCTGAATTCTTTTGAGTCTTTTACATTGCTTCCATTTATATCCATGATACAATTTTGCAATCAATTTTCATCCAATTTGCCCACATCATCCATAATCATCATCATCATTATACATCTAATAACGTTATATCATTTCACTTAAAAATTTAAAGTGCAAAATGTGGTCATATCTCCAAAGGCTACACACACTCTCTGAGTGAAATATATGTACATTTTCCTATCCAAGATTAACCAATTACGGAAGAGGTTATTTAAATATAGATGTTTTATAACCGTTAGAAATAAATAAATAAATAAGAAAAAACGAAATAAATATTCATTTTATGGAAAGACGAGATATTCTTGTCAAATTGTTGATATGCAGAATAGTGTGTGAATAGAGAAATAACAACAACAACAAAAAATGGTATGCAAGATTAAAGTGACTTGTTACTCGTCTATCTAACTCTAAAGTTATGTTAATAGTATGCACAGCGTTTAAATGATAAGTAGACGTTAACTATCTATCAAAAGGGAACACAATTTAAAATTGGTTTCGATTAGATTATAGGTAATGTGTGACACATTTCTTTGAAACATAATCTACCGGATGTATGTGAATGTTTTGAAGGTCTCACTCAGCGGAATCTCTAAAACGAATGAAATCTGACTCACTGCAAAAAATGATGCACGTATCTGTTCGATTCATATCGAAAATTAATCGTCTGATGTAGACTTCAAATCTTCTCAAATTATTGACTAATACACGGTAAAAGGCATGTTTTCAAATGTGGATTATATACCACTAAAAACACCCTCAAATTTCTGCGGTTTTCACTTGGCTTACAAACAAGTAAGGTACACGATACGATAATGTCTTCTGTATGTTGACCTCGTCTCCTTATGTACTTAACGTTCTTACATTTTTCATCGTTGTATAATGAGCCATGATGATAATGATGAAACTCTTTATTTTGAGCATCAAATTGTTCTACAGCATACCTCTAAAATATACCGTTTATTTTATATCGCTTCTCAGTCTAGTCCTTCAAAATATAAATCTTCGAGTTTTCAACGTTTTCTATTTTTTTTATCGATATTAAATTTAAATCCGAGCAAAACAATTCTTCTTCATTGCTCGAAACGTTGCTACTTCTTTACATCTCACAAAAAGGACAAAAAAAAGGTTTCTTAAAGGAGACGTTCACAAATGACGCTGAATGTTATCAGAAATTTATTAATTCTAGAATCTTTGTCCTAAAAATTTCTAATATTTAGTGTCAATAGAATCAATCAAATCAGTAGAATTGAAGCTGTTTATCCATACAATGAAAACGGTTGATACGTCTTTACAAACACGTTTGATTTGTGTGGAAAAACAGCTGAAGCGAATTTATGCTAAAATTTCACTGCCTCTGACTGTACTAAAGACATCTGATGAGAAGTGGCGGATTATAGTTGACATTCCACTTTTTGTTCATTGAATCGTTTTGATATATTTTTTTCGGTAAAGAATTTGTACCATTGAAACCTTTTTGTAAAAATATATTATTATGGCAATTAATATTTTTTTGCTAGCTAGCTAGTTAGATACACATATAGTTAAACAGTCGACGCATCTGTTCTACCTACATTTAACAACGCAAAAAACAAAAATTTTATTCATAATTTCTGCTGAGAATAATTTACTTCGGAACAGCATTGTACTAGAACGATGTAAAATAATTGAAACAAAACAAAAGAATTTTAATGAGAGAAGCGTTATTTTGGTGGGCCTTTTATTATGAATAATGAAGTTGATTCACTGATTCAAAATGACCATTTTTTTTCCTACATCAAATTAAAATTACATTTAATGAGCACACACAAAATTGTGTAATTAATTTTTGCTGCTTTGTAGGTCGGTCAATCGGTTCATCAGAGTGCAGAAGTACACCGGCACGTTTGTGTAAAACACGATACAACACCACAGCACCCATGTATGGTGTGTCTCTTACGTCTGGGCAGCCAGTGACCATAGTGCAAAAATTTCCGGATTTGTTGCAACAAGTTGTGTTTGAAGTTTGCGAGTAAGTATTTTTCGCTTTAAACATAATTTTTTGCGTAAGCAATTAAGTGGGTTTGCGATTCATTGTTAAAAATCTTCGACGTAATTTTCAGAACAACAGCTTAGATAGGTTACGGGAGGTATCTCCTCACCTGTTATCGAAAGAGACTACAAAAATGAACAAAGATATAACAAAATTAATTATTTATAACAAAATGAATATTAAAACAAATGAAATAAAAATCTTTGTTTGTATCCTCAGAAAATACTTAGAACAAGAGAAGTAACAGATTTTTGGATTTTTCTATATTGGAGATATTCTTGCCGTCGATGAAAAACCGTTGAAAAAAATTGGAAACCATCGTCAATTTTCATAATGAATTTTTATCGTTTAGTCATTGACTGACCACATTTGCAATTGTCTTCACATCTTAACTTTTTATGCAAATCAAATCTATAATTCTAATACGCAAGCAAATGTAATTTATAATCAAAAGTTATGTGGCATTTGACATAGAATTATCATCTATAGCCAGCACATGACCTTTCCATTATAATTCTCTCAACCTAAATTTACAGATAGAAAGTTTGTAAAGATTATGCGATAATTTTCCATAAATATTCATATCAGAATCGAGTATATTTACGTCTTAGCTCCGGTGTCAACATAATGTGTGCATCATTCAATAGATATTAATCTTAATTGTCTTCAGTCACACATAAAATCAAAGTAACAGTAAAATTAGAAAATTCTTATTTTTCTCTCTTAAATTTTCAGATCGTCTGAGTGTGATGTTGTACGTGGTGAATGCACCCAAACTTATGTGCCGTATTTGTTCTTGGTGATACCGTTGGGACCGGTAACTCTGACCGGCCAGGATTATGTGCTCGTCGAGAGTGGTTGTGTTTGCAAGCCAAAGTATGCCACTGGCGTATCGCAAGAACCAAACATAATACCGTAAAGAATTCGTACATAGTTGGTGCGCTTTAGTTGAATTTTTATTTGCTGCTGACAATGGGCATATTTTATTGGAAATTATGTAAAATTGAAGATAAAAAGAGAAATGAAAAAAATAACTTGGAGAGAGATAGAGAGAAAGAGGAATGTAAGCGAAGTAGTTGAAAGTTCACGTAACCGTTTTTTTTATGTTGTATATGTTTACATGCTCCAGTGTGCTAAGCTTAAGTGAGTCTTTTATATGTGTTTTAATGTTGTACATTAATTAATTGATTTTTTTTATATATCTGAATGACAATGATTATACGTGTTAATTTATATAAATACAAGATAAATTAGATAGAGCAGTTGACGTTGTCGATTAATAATTTATTTTTTAAAACTTTAAACTACTTTCGTAAACTTTTATACTGTCCGTCCCGCTAAAATTGTGCGATATTATATTGAAAATTAACCTCACAGTGGCTATAACGTTAGGTGAATTAAATCAAAATAAAAAAAAATAAAAATTTTATTTTGTCAAATAAATAAATTTTCCATAGCAAAATGTTGAGGTCTGTTATTTACAGGGTGACTTCTTACTTACCGCCACCCCCATTTATGTTTCACAAACTTCTTGACATGCTTTTATACGCTTTAACCCCTACCACGCGCGTATATGAACGGTATTGAAGGTAATGCATATGGCATGTTCTTTTGTAACATTTTCGTGCATGGTGTTTTTTCAATACAAAATAAAGATATTGCAAACATTGGAAATGATTTGAAAACTGTTTCATAATGATAAATGAGGATGAATCTTCATATTAAGACAAAAAAATCTAAATTTTTATGCAAAATCTGCCAAGTACAACAAAATCAATCGTCGTTCCGAACGTTTCTAAAGTGAGAAAAATTGTATGCAGTCATCGACGGCAAAGGTGTTTTCTTATAGTTTCATAATTAAATTTGAACCATTACTTAATTTAAAAATAAGAAGAAGGGCAAAACTTCATTTTAATCACAGATTAAGTTAAATTTGATTGAAAAATTAATATAAAATAATTAAAAATATCACCGTTCCGAACGTTTCCTTAGTAAAAAAATCCAAAACATCATACCGATAGGCAAACATTTTTCGAACAAACCGCTACTAAAGTGCATTAAATTGGTATACAAATAGCGCTTTGCGCGCTATTTTACATTGAAAACAAAAGATTAATGACGCCAAATACCGGTAGCAACCAAAAATCCGCTACAAATTTCTGTAAAATACCGGTAAATGTATATTTTTAACACTAGTACGACAGTCCCTGTGTGTTAGTACAAATTGTGAATTCTCACTGAGCGTGGAAACTGCCATATAACAAAAACAGTGAACCCAAGTTTCGGGTGAAAATTCAAGTAAATAAGTGCAGCGCCACAGTTGGTAGCGCTATTCATTTCTATAAAGTTGATGCAATTTGGTAAATATGATAGTCATGAAAGTATTTCACCAGTGCGAAAGTTCTGTTGGCATCGTAAGTGTTACAATGAAGTGAACATACGCTGCACTCGAACTCAACCCGAAACTCGGGTTACATGAGTTTTTCGGATTTACAGTGGTTTATATAAGTTGTGTATGTATGCCAGTATGGCAATTGAAATGCACTGTAGATGTCGCTTTGTTGTCACTAAATTGTATGGACAGCAAAGATCTTTCCGTCAAAAAGTATTATATGGAGCATTTCGGATTAATCTAGTTGATTCATATCATTTGATGCTTACACTACGAAATAAATTTTTAATCGTTGGCACTGTAATTACCGTAATTACACACAAAATAACATGAGATGTATTAACTTACTAGGCAACAATTTAATTAGACTCGATAAAAACTAAATTTGTTCATACATTTTGACGGTTTTCTTTTGTTCTTCATTTTTTTGTCGGAAGATGTCGCCCACTTTTACCTCAAGTGCCAATAGTACACCGTTATTGTACATATCATGTACATATTGTACATAAAAGTGTAAAAATACGTACCAGCTGGTGCATACAAACTTCGTCAGAAAATTGAATGCCGCAGACTGTAGAAAAGGAAGTGAAAAATCCGCATAAGCAGCATGAGCAAAGAAAATTTTGAAAGAAGAGTTTGTCTGAATATTCGCTCCAAGATTTACATGGTAAGATAACACGATGATTTCTACGTCAGCTATATTACACCGTCCAACTTTAATCTCTCCGTTAAATACAAAAAATAAATTATTCGATTAAAAAATGAACTTACGACTACACGACAACACGACATCAAATCAGACCCACAGACGTTAGATTATCGGTTAAAATCATATTATGTACATCATTGAACACTTTCCGAATATTGGTTGTATCTGTAGCCACAGTGAAATGATAATAGCACTCCCGCTGAGTATGGGCTCGAGATAATCGTCTAGCTGGTTGTTGAGTTACATTCTAGAAAATAGACCATGAGTTGTCATCCATACTTGCACAACTTCACTAGAAAAACTTACAATCAACTTATGTTTGATAAACAGTCTTAATCGATCGCATTCATCGAAAACGTTTCCCTCATTAGCTGATATTTTAAAGTCCTTAAAGTCCGGATAGTAATCCTCCATTCTCGTACCGTTGCGGATTTTCATTTCCATAATATCTTGCTTGTTGAGGAAGACAATAATTCCGGACGACGATAGGAAGCGATTGTGCCAGACGCCACTGAACAGTTCCAATGCTTCTTTTAGCCGATTTTGCGTTGGATCCTCTCGAAGTGTTTGATCGAAGTCACTGCATGAAATCAGAAATAGAACGGCCTGAATTCCTTCAAACACTTGCAGCCACTTGTTTCGCTGATCACGTTGACCACCCTATGGAAATATCGACATGAGAATATTTAAAGCGATTGGAATTTTTTATGTCCCTACCACATCGAACATCCGGAACTCTTGCGAGCCACCGCCCATACTTTTCGGTATTTTTACCGAAAATGAAATTTGATTGATTCCAGTTGTCATTTTTCTGCTATGTAAAATATCATCAGTGGTTGGTATGTAGTCTGAGTGGGCTACCAATTCTAGTTTATCGAGGAAACTATAATTTCTGACATTATACAAAAGTAAACCTTTCGATGACTTTCAACTTACTATTTTGCGCTATCAATTAAATAAAATTCGTTAGATCTTCTGTAACACTCCCGTATTCCATTATCGTTCCATAAGGTCACAACATTGTCAGTGTATTCCTTAAAAGTTCAAAATTATTTGTCTCAAAAAATATGTCCTTTGATAATTTGAGTTGTACACGACTTACATCGACAAAATGATCTGGAGAGTGTTTGCCGAAATTCACGATCCATTCTCCACTCTTTCGACTTTGTGTAGTGTCGTATGGAATTTGTAACTTTTGCATTTGTACAACTAGTTCATATATGGACTCGTGTATATTTTGTCGTATTTCCTTGGTTTTATGGATTATGTCCCTATGACATATATTGAATAATAATTAATTGCCAAAGATATACAAAGAGGCTTTATTACTCACTCTCTGGTGAACCCATTGATGTGTAGAATCTTCATCTGATAAATGGAAATTAATCGATGTTCGTTAAAGAAATTATTACAATGAAGCGTGAGGTTATTGACATTCTAAAGCAAAAACTCATTCAATGTACGTTGTACATACAAACATTCAGGCTCAATTTACAAGTAAGAAAGATGAGAGACACTTTCAAATCTTAGAACAGCCATATACAATGATGCACAATATTTTGTATTGATTACCTGTTGGAGTATTGTAGTTTTTCCCGATTCTGCTGTACCCAATAATAGAATTTTGATAGCTTTTTCGAACTGACGATGCACGATTTGTAGCTCTTTATCGAGTTGTTTAGATCTCACGCTTTCTTCATTTCGAGGTTTTATGCAGCCCAACATTTTACTCTCTTGATGGTTTAATCACTTGCCGTCTGTGATACTGAAATATTATTCAATAAATTACATTCAAACAGTTGGGAATGAATCAAAGTTAAATCAAAAATTCTATGGCAATTTCGTGTTATCAAAGTAACAATGCGTGTTTTATAGCGAACGTCTTATCAACATAATTAAGTTCTACGTCAAGAATAAGCAACCGAATTTGATAAAGTCATTACCGCTTACCTCATCGCTAGATTTTATAACACTATTGACGCATTGTTATTAACAGTCTCTGGAACTATTACGAATCGTTTATGTTTACCACCGACAGTCATCTCTTTTTACATCTTCCTAGGGTAATTTACCGGTTAAATAGGATGGATAATCAATTGACACCTTTAAATGTAGTATATATACATAGCTTCCACATTTGGATTCATATGGTCTATAATGGTATATGATATAGATGGCTTAAATACTACACGTTCACATAGCAAGTCAAGTGTGTGCAATAAATCTTTCATTTTGCCGCAAAAATATCTAAGGTAAGTCTTTGATATTACAATGCAGACCAAAATGGTTTGGAACAAATTTTAAATTATTTCATTTGAGTCGCGTTTGGACTCCGTGCATTTTATTATATTATGTCTCGATTGGTGGTACTTCACATATCAGACCCTTTCAATCAATTAATTGTTCATGGCTAATCAATAATCGTTTAATCAATCTCACAAGTTTTTATAGGCTTTCGAGCTGTCTAGACATTCGAACAATGGTAATATGTTTAGTAAAAATTATAACCAAATTCTGACACTCAAATTGTTCAAAATAATTGTGTGTATGTGAATAAACACGTTTCTCTTATAGAGGCGATGAATCACTTCACTTCCTTTGAAGGGGTCATAAAGTCTTGTATGATAACTCCCATCGTTAACATTTTATGGCTTCTATTTGTAAACATCATAAAATTTGACAAATTTTGAACTTTGGAGCGGATATCACTGTCCAATCACTACACACTATTTTAGTAAAGATAGCTAATCGAAGAACCTCAAAGGAATTTTGTTTACATTTATTATTCAAAACTCACCAAAGCTGGTCACAGAAGTGTCCTATTTTCCTGTTATCCTCTCCACGTATTCAAAAATTCTAGCAATTATTTAAGAACAATCGATCAGCAAATTTCACCGTCATTGAATACGCGGTATCTCACTAAACACTGGAGATACATTTCAATAGAAGTCAATTATATATCAATCAAGAACAAATTCAACACAAATTTTAAATAAAAATACAGAGCGATAAATTGCGAGATAAGATAAGGTGCGTATTTCTGTAGATTTCTACACAGAATTTATTGTTTCGTAAATGATACGAGAGCCAACAGCGAACACTTTTAAGACCGACATAATTAAGGCTTGGCAGAGGCAAAGAAGCAATAATCCTTATTTAATTCTAGATCAAAGGTGGTAAAGTGCACAAAGTAAAAGTTGGGATTACTTCTTCTTACCGAGCGATTCGAACGGGGTTTTTGCGAAAATATACTTCGCATATCTGCGACCTATTTCGCAAAGAGCAAAGGTGTAACTCAGAAATAGTTACATACTTTGGAATTAGAACCATTTGATTGAGTTTCGTTTAGTTATTATGTATGCTTAAAACTGCAAAACGAATTATATTAGATCCCGCTTTGATTAATTTGTGTACCTGCCCAAAAAGTGTACAATTGATAACGATGCTCTATCATACCTGTATTACGATATCGCCAATTACGTTTACTTAAATTCATAGATTTTTTATAAGTGAATGACCGCAGATATATGACCGCTGGATGGAAGTGCATCTTTGATTATTTTTAAAATAGGGCATTTTCCAAAGAATTTTTTTTTTCTTTCAAGAACTGTCTGAAAATCTCAACGGAGATTCATGGTTGAATAATAGAACTTCAAATTTTTAGTTACGTACAACAAGTATGCGCAGACTGTAAACCATGCATTGCGCTTCGCAATATCTGTTTCAAATGAATCATAGGGTATTCCATTGCGACAAGTACATTTTACCTCGCAACTTTCTTTTCATAAAAAACCAGATTTAGGTATAAATATCAAGCAGTCATGTAATGCCCCGTTTTTGAGCCTTCCAACAGCGAAACCAATAAATTTTTAGATTTACCTATCGAAAGTGTACGCTTGGTAGATTCGCTATTGAAAACCCTACAAAATGAGCTATCACAACAATAGCTTGAATAAAATTTACCCAGAAGAGAAGATTTTTTCACATACAAAATTCTTGAAAATTCCACCTCGGTGAAACTTGGTGCTACACCAAAATGACAGTAAAACATTTTTTTAACTTTTTTTTAATTTTTGAATGTTCTAGTAGACCCTCTAGATGCCGTACAGAGTGAAAACTCTGCAAAAGCATCTGTAGATTTTTTTTGGTTCGGACCCATAATCCAAGTATCTCGTGTAGCTCGAAAATTTGTAAAAAAAATAACGGTGCAAGCTTATATTGACTTATAAATAAAAATTGCTGATTATTATTGCTAGTGTGAGGGTGAATCGCGGTAGGGCGGAACCAGGAATGACTAAAAAAAAAATTGAAATCGACACACCCTACCGGTGCATGGAGACATATCAGAATTTTATTCAAAGTTTAAAACAAAAGTAAAGTTCTGGGTGTTTATTGGAAAACTTTGTTTAAACGTTCAAAACGTTCTACTGCAGATTGGCGAAATGGTATCACATTCTAATGCTTGTAATGGCATGCGTAGACATTTGTTAAAACAACCCAGTGTTCCAATTACAATAACAAGACTGCATTTTGCGCTAATATAAACGAGACATCAATCCTATGATCCTGCCAACGAATCAAAAAGTTTACTATTTTCGGAAGCTTACAAGTCTCGATTTGAAGCTTACAAATTATGACTTACTAAATGCACACCTTGCAAGAACAAGATTATCCCTTTCCTAAGTCCAATAGATTGCGAGCTATTTTGGTTTCCTCTATTCGCGGAACAGGTCATGCATTCACTGATAAAAAAAATTCTTAAACATACATCCAGTATGTATGAAATGGCTGGCAGACAGCTTCATTTCTGCCTTACTTCGGATATGTATATTCCAACGTCTGGCAAGTATATCGTACATGTTCGACGTACAAACATACGAGTGACAAGAATAGTCACGAGCAGTACGTATGACTATACGTCGGACATGTACGATATACATGTCAGACGTTGGATATACATGTCAGACGTTGGAATATACATATCTGACGTAAGGCAGAAATGAAGCTGTCTGCCAGCCATTTCATACATACTGGACGTAAATTTTTTTATCAGTGTTGCTTCATGTTAACGTTAATAGCAAACACTTATCAAATTTAGTCAAATCTGTTTCTTATAAATCTTTTCCGACAAATCTTGTACTTCATTAGATTTAACATGCAATTTGCTGTATACAGCTACATCAGACAGGCTGTCTGAGACAGCGCTTATTTCTTAGTCGACGCTGTCGTCAATAGGCGAGAATGAGGTATAGTGTATTTGTACGGCTTCTTGTACTTATTTAAATGAATGGGGAATTTTATAGAGAATTTACAGTGTTTCTATACTTTTTCTTGGGTGGCATCTCCATCACATAAACTTTCGTCAATAATTGATAAAAGTTACAAATTTACATAAACTTCAGATAAAAACAATGTTATTGAGCCACTTCTATATCTCTATATAGTTTGAAGTGGATACTTAAATCATTTCCAAGAGTATACATCTAGGCTGAATTTACTATTAGTATAATTTAGCAATTCCATTATCAATTAAAATCTGATTGAACATCACATGTTTTTCAACCGCTAACTAACACAACCAGAGATGCTCTTGCGCACACAGACCTATACAGATTACGAATTCCGTGGCGGAGCTATATCAATTGAAAGCAGCGATATTAATGTTGTCAGTATATATTTGTCGTCGAAATATTTATATCATTAAAAGGATAAATCAAGAGTGCGTTAATGCAGGCGCTACATATATTGAACAGTGGGGAACGTTTTTTTATAGGCCTACAGTCAAATGAACCAAGAATCGTTGCTTGAATACTCAATTTTTATTTAAAAATCGATTGAAAACTCATGACAAAACTCTGATCATAAGAACGGTCATTATTGAAAACATTTTCCTCCATTGTAATCGGCAGTCTGTTTGACTTGTAGTGCTGTCAAATCCAACTTGTCGAATTGTTTACGAATCCATTTACTTTGCTCTTCAGATACTTCACGTTTATCGCAAAAGGCATGAACACCCTCTCGTGATTTACGACAATTCCACATAATGATGCAACACGAACCATCGGTGTCTTTATTTGAGACTATTACTTTTAGACGGGCTGAGTTGTCAACGAGTTTCGTTGGACAATCTGCTCCACTTGTAATATTGTACGTGGCATACTCCTTGCTTAACATAAAATTTAATGTTCTGCAACATTTACCGCTGGTAGAGTAAATGTGAAAAAATTAAACGATACGTTAACGATGTCCTGAAGGTAGAAACCGTCTCAAATAATATGCCTTACTTACTCGTCTGTTGTTCTAACAAAAAGTTTGTCGTTTCCTTTTGGATCAACCTTGAAGATTTCGTTACCAGCGAAAGCGACCGATGTGTACAAGTTGTACAAATATCCATTCAGTTGCTTTACATTGGAATCAAATATAATCAAAATTCTATTTTACTCAAAAATATTAATTTTTACCGGATAAATGGCAGGATCGTTTTTATAATTGTTACTTTCACATTTGTTATTTCTGGCGCCAAAGAATTTTTCGACTGCATCCATAAACGTGTTACTTTTAGCGGCAAGTAAGTTTTCGATGATAATCAGAAGCAAAAATATAATCCAACTGTAGCACCTCATGGTAATTCGTTGAGAGTCACAGTATGTTTGTTTAACATGACTGCATTTTTTACGTCTTTATACTAAGCCTCATTCGAAAAACTGATTAAATAAATATAATAAAATTACTTTTAAATGCTAATTACTTGTATGTATCGTTTATAGATAAAAGTTTTTTTTCTTTTAGAGTATTATGTTGTATATAACTACATTGTATGCACTGTACATTCTAAAATTATTTATTGATTAAATGAAATTAACAATTAAAGGGATTCTTTGGAAATTGGCCTCGACGAAATCGGACCTCAGTAATCATTTATATACATAGATCTAGATAGGCCTCGGTCCCGAGATGGCAAAACCGACGTCTTAACTTTCATAACGTTTCAACGAAATCTCTGTAGAAAACGAAATGGGACGAATTAAACTGGAACTAGCCTGGTATACCAGACTAATTACACCCAACAAGTAAGGTCACAAAAGCGGCATACCCGTTACTCTATGGACTGTGGACAGTTTGTTCGCATTTAGAAAATACAATTTTAAATTTATCAGAGTTTTGCAAGTCATCTACGCTCCCAGTCAATAAATTCTGCTCCAAATAACTGTAAACTGGAACTTTGACAACGCGAACGACAACGATTTCATCCACAGAGATGAACATAACCTAAACATAACCTTTGGTTGAAATTTGACATTTCGAGATGATCTTGGACCAAACCTATTAAGTGATTAGTATAGACTGTTATGATGAAAGAGAAGAAAATATATTCGGACAAGTTATAGTAATTTGCCTTGGGGGATATGTCAAAACTTCATATGAAAATATACAAGTACAATATGGCAAGTTGTAATTAACTAGTCTTCGGAACTCTAATCATATGATGTTTCGGCACAAAATTTCAATTCACTAAGGGATTTTCAAATTTGGCGCCAAAATATCATAACCTGGAAACACCTTATTGTCTGAGAACATCGATGACTCTTAAAATTCTAAAAAATCTCGATTATATTGCGAACTAAAAAAACCCTTGTTGGTAGAAATGAACTACAGTAATAAAATGATTTGCTTAGCGTAAACTACGGCCTCGATTCGTTTCTTCTCTCAACGGCGCATAAGTGTGTGAGCATTTATTATAAGCATTTGTGTAGTGGTGACCATAGTATGCATACCCATTCAATATAGCTGTCAGCTCACTGATCCAACACTTATAAATGGGTACGAATGTAGAAAAGCTAAGAAAAAATAAATATATTTAACATTTTTCGCGAGAGGTTTACCCGTTTAGTTTCATAAAGTTTATATTCAGACAACGTCCATTCATGAAGACATTCGGTTTACGGTGAAAATAACCTGGTCGCTACAACACCGGTGCTGACATTTGGCACACATTTTCTTCTCATACAGAAGTGGATTATATATTATTCCAGTTTTGTAATTTTTTTATTATTTAAAAAAAAATAGAAGAGACCAACATAAGAGATTGAGTGCGGTGACATAATTCAGTTTTGTTATAACATATAAACCTATATGTGAATTCATCACTTTTTTTTACTATTGTTCCTAAAATCGCGTGGTGTGGTGTATAATATATAGCAAAATTACACTTTTTTTTCTGCGAAGCGAAAAAGTAAAATAAATATCCGACAATTTGCGGTGGTGTTGATAGAATAATCTTGAATTTTGAATAATCGAAATTGTGTGTTTCTTTTTCGGCCATACAAAAATGAATGTGGAAGTAACACCAAACTATTCGTATGTCTTTGATTTTGAAAATGAGTTCATACATCAGGAGACTCGCATGTGGATGGTGAAAAATTGGACATGGGTTTTCTATTACTGCGGTGCCTATATGCTGGTCATATTTGGCGGACAATATTATATGGCTAGCAGACCAAGGTAAATTTAATTAATTCATTCCACTTTTTTTATGATTCTAAAAAATTTGCAAAAAAAATTAGTTGTAGCCTTGTCCGTGCCTTCCATGATAAGAATAATCGTCTGACATTTTCATACAAAAATGTATACGACCGATGCTAATCTTTTATTAATTACCAAATATTGAGAAAATTAATATGGAAAGACGAGTCACAAAAAAAAATCACACCCACCGTTGATTGTCACAGTTCTTTTCGACCGAATTTAACATCAATAAAAATAGCCAAGTTGTTTATCTTTCTTTCCTTTTTTATTTTATTTCAATTTAAACGATCGCTTTTGGTGACTACGATTCTACTTGTTATAAAGAGTTGATTAGATAAATGATTTCTCAGTTGAACGAACACATTTCGAATTTGATTAATCAACAAATAAAATTTTCTTGCTTTGTAAAACACTCCCATCGAGTTAGACGAGTTAATAAAAACCCTAAAACTATTTATATGTTGAATAGTGTACACTCTAATGTTAAACCCATATTTATTTAACACACGTATTGGTGTGTATATACATGAGTAACTCGTTAGCATGCTTTTTTATTGACTTTTATGAAAAAGAAAATATTTCATTGATAAAAACTTTGAAGCAAAATAGGAAACTGAAGGAAAAGAAATTCACATTTTGCACAACTAAATATTTCAACTATGACTTGGTATCTCAGAAACATGTAATTACTTCCACAGACAAAAAATAATTTCAACAGAAAACGTTTCGCTATCATCAACTATAGTATCCGACTACCCGATGTTGAACGATTTTTTCCCTATTATTTCACCCTTTCAATAATTTCAAAGTTATATCGAGTTATTCGTTACATATATTGTTAAAAGGCAGTATCTTGTTCAACGATCTGGAGGCATTATAACTTCTACTCATATTCATTTCATAGTCGCCTTTTTATTCTGTTGTAATGCAAGATTTTTTTTGTATGAAAATAAAACCCACTTCCCATAGTCAGACCTTTAGGCGGCACTAATGTGAAGTATGAGTGTTTTACGAGCTAAAATTCGATAATTGTGTGTGAAAGCTCGTTATATATTGTAGTACTGTATACGTACACTTGCAATCATATATGCAGCAAGTAATAACCAATGAGCTTGATATCATGCAATTTCAATGTTGTGAATTGTAAGGTTTTTTTAAACAGAGTTCTGTAAACGTAAAATAAAATTAAAGGTAAATAATAACAGCCTGGTGCATGTAATAATTACAATTTGATTCTAATGAGTTCCTAATTTCGTATTCAATGTTAAAATCAAACTGTTTAAAAGTATTAATCAAAGAAATGATACATTAAAGCGATCACACTTGCTTTAAGGGTTAGACAAAATTATCCGGTTGATACACTTTGAACCAGAGCCTAATATTAGTAAAGTTTTGTATCAGCGCAGTAAAGTTAACTTCACCTCACGTTTTTGAAATTTGTGTGAAATACCATTTCCATCATTTACCCCATTGACGCGTAAGGTATTTTATTCAAAAACTTGAGGTAAAGTTGACTTTACCTCACGTTTTTGAATAAAAACCTTTTTTCTCGCATATTTGCACTAATTGGTATTCTACAAATCTTCATTCCAAAAGCAATTATCTTAAAGTGGCTATTAATCTCGTCAATTACCTCTTTATGCAATTATCACGATAAATATTTCAGATACAACGGATTTATATCACTTTTCAATTATTATTTTCGTTCGATAAGACACCAATTACATATCAGAAGTGTATTTGCACTGTTGTTATGTGGAAAAGAAAAAGAACAACTGCAAAACAAACTTGTTGTCGATTCTTTGTTTTTGCAATAAAAAATTGCTTAATTGTTGTTCAGAATGTTGCATAAAATAACATCAAAAACAAGGTCAAATCTGACAAGAATATTATACTTACTAATAACAGTCGGTTGTATTCGTCCCATTTGAATAAATAATTTATGTTACGTCTAGACGCATCTCTATAATTCCAGCGAAGTTATCAAATAGATATAACCACAGTCTAAGACAGAGAACATTCCATTTATTATATAATAGGGCACGTTAGGTCTGAGATCAAATTTCTGAATGCGTTGAAGGTGGCGCTTCTCCGGATTTTAGGCCTAGGACATAAAAGTTTCTATTATTTTTATGTACGTTGTAAATCTATTTTTATGTGCTAAAATTCTGATTATGATGATGATTTATTAGGATTGATTGCCGTCTTCGTCTTCACCATGTTTTCTTGTATTTACTGAATTTCAATTTTCAAATTTTGCTCTTTACCCTTTTATATAAAGGGCAAAATAAGTTTGCATTGTACATTTAATAATATCGTCATTTGACGTTCACATATTTAGCAAACAATAAAGAAATTGATTTTAATTAAATTTGTAAAAGGCTATCGTCACGCGACAGTTATAATTAACACGGAAAACTGACACTGCTCCCAGTTTATATTCGAATTTTATTTTAAGATAAAATATTTTATAAACAATACGAAGCTCATTAATGCAGATTAATCTAGGAAAAAGTCTGCATAGACAAACATTTCATTTGAGCAAACAATATGTGTTTGTCGAATGACGAAACAATTACAGCGTAAGCTTTTCAACACATATGTAATACGGGAAAATTTTATCTAATTATATCTAGTTACCAATAAGTATATGTCAGATAATTATAGTGATGACAATTAACAGCAAATATTGATTCGCTCGTTCTGATTATATACATACACACAGTATACATAATCCACCGATCAACAGAGCTTGAAAACACTCGTTTTTTTTCAAGTAACAAGTATAATTTTTGCCGGTTGACGTGAACTTGGATGATTTATATCTTCCACGGTGGGGCTGAACCACATTATTTTGAGACTTCCGTGAACATGGGGATATTGGCTTGGAAATGATTGGAGAATGTTTTTCGAGTGATTTGACCGCAAAATCAAAATAGTTTGGGTGGGAAGGGCCCTAACGAGGGTAGACCTAGCGTGTATATCTCGGCCACCACAAGTCGCAGAAAATCGAAGTTGGTGCTAAAATGTAGATATTAGTGCCCAATGACGAATGATATTTTCAAATTACACTTTTATTGAAAAGCCTGTCGTGCCAGACAAGTCGAATTTTCGATTTTTCGAGTTGTCTGGCATGACAGACCTTTTTATAAAAATTTTATTTCAAAATTTCATACGCCATTGGGCACTAATAGCTACATTTTGGCACCAATTTCGATTTTCTACGACTTGTGGTAGCCGAGATACACGCTAGATCTACCCTCGTTAGGGCCCTTCCCACCCAAACGATTTTGATTTTGCGGTCAAATCACTCGAAAAACATTCTCCAATCATTTATAAGCCAATATCCTCATGTTCACGGAAGTCTCAAAATAATGTGGTTCAGCCCCACCGTGCTTCGAGATTAGTCCTAGCAGTTAGGACACGGCGAAACTTAACTTTAAACTTAATAACCGTGAAATGGTGAAATGAGGTAGTTTCTTTGTTTCTTCTACGTAGGCTAAACGAAGTTCTATTGACTTCGATAATTGTTAATTGGTACGCCTCAATATTGTCACGTTCGTATCTAAACTGTTTTTGCTGTCGTTATCCATTTCTCTCATCTGCCATTTGAAATAACATACGAAACTAGAGAAACAAGTGAAACATAGAATATTAGCAAGAACAGCTTAGTGGCATTATTTACGTGTGCACAACAGTAAATATAAATTCCATCTGCACTAAACATTGCAACGTTACTGTACTTCAAAAAAGATTTTGACGAAAACTCAAAACAATGAATTTAATTAGGTCATCAATCAAAATGTTATGTATAACTGAGGTCAGTAATCAAAACAAACTACGTTTCCTACTTTCAATTAAATGCAGCATATCAACAATAATGCGGCACATTCTTTTTGGTTTTCAATAGCAGAAAAATGGTCAAACAAAATATCTGAATAGTCAACACTTTGACTCTGCAACGTATACGACATTTAATACTTTCCAAATATCTTACCATAACACGCGCGTAACAGCGAACTTTGTCGAGAGCACAGGTAAAACATGAAATGCTTCAAAATACAATATGTAAAAGTTACTTACGTAACTTGGAGAAATGAAAACTTTTTTATTTTGATTTACAGACAGTTTGCGAAGTCATGTTTTTTTTTTTCTTTCTTCAGAAATTGTTTAACTTTGCCTGCGATGTACCTATTCGACTGTGTTCAATAAATGCTTCACATAAAAGAGCTGATGTATAAGTATTAAGCACAAGCTTTCTGTTTTGTACAAAAAAAAAAACGTTGTATGACTACGCTGCATCCATATCTATACGTAATTACATGACGAAACTTAAAATATAATTAAGAGAGGCGTACGAGATGTTTGTATTATTTTTCAAAATGAACAAGAAAGCAACTTTTCAATAAATTAAGTATACTCTCCTTTTTATCAAAGATATGGCACGATGTCTTTGTGTCACTGTTGGGCACGGCAAGAAAAAAATATTAATTATCACCAGCTTTCTCATTTACATGAGAAAAGGTAGTAATAAATAGCGTCAATAAATTATATAGAATCAAAACATTGATTATGGGATCATCAAACTTCTTAAAGTGTAGTTAGCATGACGTCAATGAAGAGGAAGAGATAACGCAGACGGTTTTTTTTTAAAATTCATAGTAGGATGTTAAGGAATCCTTGCTCATAATGAAAAGTGGTTCGGTCCAAAAAAAATTGCAGGACCGTAAATAGATCAATTTTCAACTTAGTCGTATTAAAGACTTCCGTGATTTTCCTAAATTATTTACCGTTTTTGGTTTTTCGATGAATCTCTCAAATAATTGTTTATATGAATCACGAGAAAATTGTTTCCCATGAAGATCAACTTAAACGTAGGTAGATTAAATAACAACAACGTTTTGATTATTATCATTTACAAAAAAAAAACGATCATGTGAGCGTCACCATATGTACAATATCGTATGAAAAACGAACATTTTTGTGCATTATTTACATTTACTACACTACTGATAGCATTCAAATACATTACACATTGCGTGTGTCAGCAAATCATTCAACAATTATGTCATTATTTAACGATTATTGTATTTTGATGACAAACGCGATTCTTGGTTTATTTATTGCTGCATTAAGTCCACATCAGTAACAGTTTTTTTTCTATATGCAAATTCTGCGAGATGTTTCTTAATCAGCATTAGCGGTAACTTATATTAATTAGGAGTCGTTCATTTACAGGCTGATAATTATACAGTAAGTGGACTAATCACTTTCCTGTTTTTGTGGGTTTTTCTGTGGATAAATAACTCTCTAATCTAGTATTTAATTCGGTCAAAGTTGTATGTAAAATCAGCTAGGGACCACTCGCTAAGTACCTTTACATAACACTGCAATTACTAATCTCATATAAACAAACATCAATTTATTCACTTTGTGCGAAGAAAGTGTAAATATCAAAAACTATAGGGTAAACCACCAAATACGAGCCTCTACTGTAATCCGAGCCCCTTATTGTCCTTTTGATTTAACGATCAAAAGAAAGGTGTTTGTACGCGCTAAAATATCTCTTCAGAAGTAAATGCTGAACGTCACCACGAAATATAGCTTATAAGTCACTGGTCAAGGCATACATGCCAGCGAAGCCTGGTCTTGACCACCAAGCAAGAATCCATTTTGAAGTGTTTTGAAAGGAAAACACAAACAGCATTATTTGGCTCGGGTAAGGTAGTGCGATTAAATCAGCAAAACTAAGGATCAATAAGTCGAATAATGTGACCAGGATGAACGATGACAGAGTGGGCAAAAAAGTTCTCGTGAATAGAATAGATGGAACAAGACCGAGAGGAAGACCGAAGAAGAGGTGGATTGACAGCGTAGAAAGTGACCTGAAAGATGTTGGTAAGCAAGGAAGTAAGAACAGAAAAAAGGCAATAGACGTATTACAGCAGCGTATTTTGTGGTTTTACCCTATGAGATTTTCATTTCATTTTTGTCTAATGGCATTTACACTTGGTAGGAAAATATTTCAACTAACGTCTCTCAAGGTAAAAAATAAGTTAAGTTAAGAAATTTCATTACTCATCCACTAAACTGGAAACACTGAGTAAACCTTAAAGGAATTTTATTTATTATTTTGAGTCATTAACTCAGCCATTGATGATATTTGACATCTCGCTAAATGTGAATATTTTCGAAATTGAAATTATTGCGATCAGTTGTCGAATTACGAAGTCGTACATACTTGTCGTTCGACAGTATCATCAGATGCTGAAAGGGCGAGGAAAATTGAAAATGTTTTAATTGCAACTTAAGTTGTATGAGTTGTATTTCCCGTCATCTGCTTAATTATCTTCGTATTTGTTAACCACTTCCAGAACATCAGGGATAAACTCGATTCATTCTTCGGGTTCATAAAAGTTTTGTAATTCTTTCCTGTTTCAACGCTTGCAGTAAAAAACGAAGACTGAAAACGTAATCAAATGAACGTCCCAACTCCCTGACGTATTGATAATTTAAATGGAGAAGAAATGCCCGACTAAATGAGCTAAAACCTTACTGTAAACGCAGGGTGGATGCCGCAACATAACAATATATAGGCACCATTAGAGAGCTTTCCATTTTCTGATTGCTATCAAATCCTATTGCGGAAGATCGCAAAACCCACCACCCGTACTTAACTGAGTGTAAATAAAATGTAGAAAAATTAAAAATTAATTACTGAGGTTTTTAATTAATTAATTTTTAGTTAGCTGCTACACACAAACATTATTTCCGAAAACGAAATTATTCGAATGAATAAATTTAACATTAAAGTGTATTAAACAAAACAATTTATTTTCTGTACACCACTGAATACATTTTATAAAAGTTATTGCAAAAATTGTTCCACATTGGTTATTGTTCGCGTGTTCATTACCTCATTTGATCACGCGATATTCGTCGTATAATACACATTTTATTTTCATTTCTGCAAACTTTTAATCTCTCTTGACCAAACAAATTTAAAAGTGTTACACATTTGATAAAGACATGCGGCGATGAGAACGTCTAACGATAATAATAATAATAAGCATGGTGTATTCAGACGAAAAAAAAGAATGTTTGAAGGCATAAAGAGTAATGTATAATTTCCGCTTGTGTAATGTAGCATCAAAAGCAGCGAAGATTTGAAAATCATCCATTTGATTTCAAAGCACATATTAAAGTGTGTGGACGCGCTTAGAAAATCTTAATTGTGATATGGTCGTAAGTTTATGAAAATATTGAGATTTATATGCTAGGTACTACTCTAACGAAAAGTAAATAAAATAAATTTAAAAAAATAAATAACTTCCGACTCTTGGTCTCACTGTTTCACAGAAGGTCAATGCAAAAAATGCACATTTTTTATTGCACCTAATGAACATATACATTAATGACAATGACAATGTTTGTATTTTGACTGAACATTTTAAAATTATTGCATAATTTTCGACTCAACATTTTTTGTTTACTCATTCGACCGAACGAAAAGTACACATTTTTTCATTGCAGATTGCAGTAGGTAAATTCAAATGAGTAATTTTGTAGTAAATTGCAACAATCAATAGTCATGGTTTATTACCATACCTAGATTTTCTGGTTAATTTGCTTAAGACCAATTGCCTTCACATTGAAATCGAATTTATAAATTTTCTATATTCATACAAAAGTGATATGCGTGTGGAAGAATAATTTTCAAAAATAACTTATTTAACTGACGTCAATAGCCTTATTAATTTCGTTATGTATTGAACGTCCCTCCAACTTCCCTCAGCGTTTCGATTTCATTAAAAAGTTTCTTTTTTCGAAACAAAGTTTATTTCTCAAATATTATTAATGATTTACAGTCAAATTTGTATTCATCGGTGATCGTGATACCTGCGTATTATTTGCGCAACATTAAATATTTCATATTTTTATACGTTTGGATTGTTAATTTCCATCTGATTGCGAATTTTCTATTCCAAAATTGGATTTCAGCAAATTTAGATGGACCCGTCTCACGAAGGAAAATGCTGACGTGAAGTAATCTTGTTATATCATGCAGCAAAATAAGTAGCTACTGATCACTTCACAACCATATACCGTTTCTCTAAGATTAAAATGTAGTTAGACAGAATGGAATGTTTAAAATCAAATTGACGCATCAACGAATCAGAGGTTTTTGAACCTTTCCGAATCGGTCAGTTATCTTTTATCGAGTACTATGACAAAAAAATGCGATGAGTTCTTGCTAGTATCTTTTTATATTGAAAAATGTTTGTTAAAACAAGTGAAGTAAAAGATTATCTATCAAACACTCTGCAGTCAACATTCATAACTTTGACCAGTTACAAAACCAGCCAGTTGAACAATGCGGTCAACGTTATGAATGTTGATTTAAACGAAAGAACGTTACAATTTTAGTTCTAACGTTTGTAACGTTTTATGTACGACGTAGAATGATTTGAAATAAATTTCTTACAATTGCTAAAAGTTTCTTATGTGCACAAGGAGCACCAGCTGAATATCACCAGCTGGTGTACAAACAAAAACACTTTGTATCATAAATAATTCAAAGACAACCTACACACAGTGCATTTCTACGTTAACGTCATCTATGCGCGCACATAACACGTATGAATAAACTAAACACATTGTTAAGAATGCGTTTTGATTGTTTATCATATGATAAGTGTGTGTTAGTAGATCAGCTGGTGATATTCAGCTGGTGCTCATTTTGCACATAGGAAACTTTTAACAATTGTATGTATCCGGAAAAAATTCTAACTAATTTCGACAAATGTCAGAATTTTTGGATAAAATTACTGTTAGAGAATTATGAGCAGGTATTGAATTTACCGACTTCAGTAAATTTTCGGTAAATACCACCTGTAGGTCGTAACATTTGATGGACGCACTATTGCCGATACAATTGCCATCAGTTTAGCAATATCATTCGTTAGCGTAATTGTCGTGTGATATCCTATCGCATTGGTCCGAATGTTGAGGTTTATTGGCGAACTGAACTGAAAAATGTACCAAAAAATTTTCGGTAAATTGTGCGGTAAATAATGTCTCGCGCCAATGACTCCACCGAAAGATATTACGTATGCTAGTGACAATTCTAACAGCAGTGTGTTAATTTTCAAGCTAGGACTGACCTGTACTATTTACCGAAAATTTACCTAAGCCTGTAAATGCAATCTCTAATTGAGTGCAAATCTTAATCCAATTCTCTCTATTCATTCGACATGCGTTACAATATGAGATCAACATTATGACACGTACGTCTGGTTGTGTAGGTGTATGTACCGTTACATCGATTTCACATGTGGAAAGAATAGAATTGTATCGACATTGTCAGTTCTTGTAATTCCCTCACTGTACTTTCATTTTCTATTATAAGCAAATCCTAAAACTAACCCTGTTCGATATAATGACAAAACGTATGAAGGTGACCGTGTTCCTATTAATTATTATGGAATATTTTGTACGTCTACATTTTAATTAACAGCACAATCAACGCTAAATTGAATATCTAATCATTTTCATTTTTCATTTATTCAATTAAAACATTTTATTAAGTCGCTATTTTAATTTAATTGATAAAGGTTTTTGCGAAATAGTCAAGGTTAGGTACTCCCTTAACACTTTTCTTGTTTACTTATACTTACAATTAAGTTAAATATATCACAATCACAACAAAGTAATGCTTTAACAATTGCTTGTATTTTTCTTTCAGATTTGAGCTGAGAGGATTGTTAGTAATATGGAATACAGCACTAGCTATGTTTTCGATAATGGGCGCGAGTAGAACAGCACCAGAATTGATACATGTCTTGCGACATTATGGTCTCTTCCATTCAGTTTGTGTACCAAGGTGAGTAAATATTTACGATTTTATTTACATCGAGTGTTTCTTGCATCTATACGGCGTTGTCACCCATAGATACAAATAAAACATTTTTAACAAAGCTCTGTCAATCCCCCTTTGTTCAATAATTTTCAATAAAAACATCATCACAAACTATCATTATTTAAATATTGACCTGAAACTTTCGCATACATCCGTCTCTGTTCCAAAGTGTTATGACAAACGTTTTATATAATGTCATTGGCAATGCTAACATAAATATTTTCAACATTTCCAATTTATATTTTCAATAATTTTATACAACTTTTTATTTTCCCATCGATGTAATTTTTGTATACCTAATTTTGTCAGCCTTTTAAAAATGTAGTAAGCTATCGACAACGACGACAATTATGATTAATGAGCTGTGGCTGGTGCTTTTAAATAGCAAAATGTGTGCTAAACATATTGAAGTCATAGATTGTGTGTCAAACACTAAGAGCTACTTTACACAAATGAAGTAATAGATTTAATGATTTTATTGTGATATATTTGCCGTTTCTAAAAGGTTAAATGTTGTATTATGATATAATGTTACTTCCATAAGCGATGTCCAACCTTTTCCCTGATTATTACCCCCCTCCTATCGTTGTGAACGTCATTTATGAAATGCCCCTATACAAATAATTTTTTTTTTTTCAAAAAAAAATTACAAAAAAACAAAAATCATTTCATGTAACCCGTTCATAAATCATCGTCCGCTAGTTCCTCTCGGAATATGCTCCTCAGCACTCGAGTTGACACTACAAAAAAGAGCCCAAAGAAAACTCAATTAGCTATAGCATCTAACGTCAGTACCCATCTTACGAAATAAATAGTTTATTACTGCTGCTTCCATGAATGAAACTCATTGAAAATTGAATTCATAGCGAATCTAATGTACATACTGTAATAAAGACAAAAGGAAACTGGTTGAAACGAAAATGAAAGTTTGAACTTGAATGTTGCACCGGTCTTGTGTTGCATACGCAGACATATTTACATATTTGGTGTGTGAAAATGCCAATGCACATCAACAGCCGGTCACATTTTTGTGTATACGTAAATGATGAAACTGATAAATTATTCATTTTTAATGAGTTAATTTTGACAATCAAATTGTGATTGAAACTGTTCGATAAAATTGAAGAGAGGCTTAGTATTGTAGCGAGCCACCACTCATCTTTTTTTCAATGAAATTTATCTATCATTTTCCAATTATGAAAATTATCTTATCGCTCTTTATATTCGTAAAATGATAAAAATATCAAGTGGACTGGTTGCCGAAGTCCAAAACATGTGTTCAATCCGCCAATGAATGATATCAGTTGCGATCGGTTTGAAAGCATTTTTTCGGGAGGTAGGCAAACGCTTATCGCTATAATTTATTAACACTTCATTGGTCTTATACCTCGGACGATATTTTTGTTATTAATAATTCATTTGATTTCATATTAATTATGGCTACGTACACAAAACGAAGAAAAAAGTTGATCTCACGTCAATCATTCAATCATATTTTTTTTGTTTTGTTACCATGTTAGAATTATTGACCTTGGACAAGACACTGACTGTGAACGCAAGTCACTGTGAAATGCTAATGTTTTATTTTTAAATTTGGTATTCCCTTAAACTTGAATTTTAATTTGCAAAAACATTTTTTGCGAATAATCCTTCAAGCTCATCGACGAAATTTTTATGAATTGAATATTGAATTATGACGTTATTCGATTATAACAGCCACTCAACAAGTGGCTGTAAAAATTACTTTCAGAAAAAAATCTGCACAGGAAGCATGAAAACTTGAAGTGTACACGAGACGTATATAATACGACATACCAACTTTTCGTTTGCAATTTGCTACGGAATCTTATGTAGTTTAAGTCTCTTGCGTCACGTTGTATGTTGTGTTTGGAATATGAGTTGAGTGTGTGCTTGATTGAATTTCACTAAATATTAAATTTTGTCGTTAAAGATGTGCTTGTCACGTGACATAACTTCAAGATGTATTTCCTAGGACCGAAATTTCTTTTTTTTTAAATTGTGTGTTGTGAAGAAACATCCGGTTTGTCACAAACATTTTGTGTTTTAACCTGTCAAAGACGGCAACAATATCAGCAGTGGTATCGTTTCTATTGCTTCTTTTAATCGTGTTATTTTCAAAACAATAATCAAAATCTGTTACTTCAATTGTTTGAACATCCATTTTGCTACATAAGACAGAATTGGTAAGAAATTTCCGTTTATTCTTGTCGGCGTTATCGATAACAGATGATGGTGAGCCGTCTACAACATAATAGCATGCTCCTTCCGTTGGGATACATGCAACGGTTGTCCGTTTTGGAATCTGGACGACGTGTTTTGGAATAAATGCTGTGTCTGAATGGTCTCTAGAGACGTATTTTTCGAACCTTTTCAACCATAGGGACTTTTTTATAAGAAAATAAAACTTGAAGAAATTGTTTAATTTTTGTCAAGATAGATTAGAATGAGAAAGATTGATGGACAAACCAAACGAAACTACTTATACTTGTTTACACGGGTGAAACAGTTTAAGGTTCGCGTAGTTAAACCGTATGAAGAATGAAGACGCATAAGCAGTTTTGTTGGTGTGAGTGGACCAACTGAAGTTTTTTTTTTAAATCTAAATTTCACTGAAGTCCGCGGTACATCTTCCACTTGTGGAATTATAGGTCCCACGGCAATCTCAGTACAATTCTTCTCATCTGACATCGCGGTTAGCATATACTTGTACTACGTACACCTATTATCCCATGTGGAATTGAAATAGAATCTCAACGATAGAGAAGTTATAATTCCATAACTGTAAGTATTTGCATGCGATATTTTTCGATTTCTTTACGATAAAAGATCAGATAATACTGATATACTGTAGGACCTTGTTACAGTAACGATTTGTTCAAACTCCTCACTAACCATTTCTGCAGAATGAAATTTTACCTTTACGAAATCAGAACCGGTTCTCAAAATTACTTAGCAAAAACCGACAAGAAGAAACTAATAAGAAATGTAAATAAAAAACGTATGTCAAAGCCAAAAGCTTATTTTTAAGAAGTCAACGAAAGTCATATACACTACCGCGTCATAAAAAGTTCACACTACCAACAAGTCAATCAATGTTTGTGAATACAAATGTCGTAATTACGTCAAGCAATTCAATAAAATAATGTCGTGTCATGTTATGAAGGAAAAATACCGAGATTGATATTCATTCAGCGATTTAATAAAACTTTTGCATTTCAGTTTGCCTACATCGCATATATATGTAAGGATGAGGAAATGTTTTTTGATGCAATTGTTTATTTCCTACCTTATTTGTATCTATTGCGTATAGTTAACTGAACCAGTTTCTGAATATGTGAGAGCATGTGTAAAATGTACGTCATCAGCTAAATGAGACTCTTCTGAGGTCACATTTCTTAACATTTGAACATAAACTCTTTCGATCCTCAATTGACGCGATTTATGTTCGCAAAGATAATTTCATATGCCACTGAATGTTTTAACATTACAGAAGATATATGTTGTAGCAGACGGTCGTATCCTTTTCTTTTACGGAACGTAAATCCAATGAACTTACAATTTTATTTACGGTTTCCTCGTTTACTTGATTTTAATTTGTTGATTTCTCTTCTTAATTTACCATCACTCCACAAAAAAGGCAGAACGTCTCACATGCTTTTGGATTTATTACCGCTCAACATCATTTAAAATCATCTCAAAACACGAGAAAAGATAAAATTAAAATTATTATGTAAATCCCACAATCCACAAAATGCCTAGTTTATCAACAAAACTTTATTTGCGATATGTAATAAAACTTCTGCACTGTATATGTGTGTGGCTTGTATGTTCTCTTTTTTTTGCGGCACAGATATTATTATGCGATTATACACAGTGTTGAATTTCTTAATTGATCTTGGCTATGGCACGGAAAATGTGATGGATTGTGTGTGCTGAATCATACGATTTTACATAATACCAACAGTATTTTTTCCCAGCTTGTTTATTGACATTATAAAAAAGAAAGGTTGAGTTATCTACACTGGTTAAAAGGAAGGAAGATAAGCCGAAAAAATGCTTTTATCAAAATTATTTATTATGGTTGTTGAGGATGATGACATAATTTTGACTAATTGAAGGTTATCAACATTGTATTTTAAACTCGAAACAGGCGATCCTATATTTAAATTTCAATTAAAACAAAAAATTGTTATCAGTCGATGATATCGAAGAGAACTACTTGTAAATTTCACTATATAATCGACCATATGTGACGCAAGAAATTATTTTTATCAATTTTATCAATCCTTTTAATGTTTTAATCCATTCTTCTGACTTAAGTGAAATTCGATGATGAATCAAGCACCATGTGTTTGAATTCGGTTCGTATTCACGTTACTAATTTTGCCAAAAATAAATATAACTAATTTCGACAGAAAATTTATTTTATTATTACTCACGCAAAGATAAAATCATTGATCTAGAACTTCAAACAACCAAGCACCATCTAAACATGCCGAAGACAATCGGTTGTAAATTCTTCGCTAATTGAGAATTGGAGCAAAATGTTAATTTAACTGGATGAAATATTTATGGGCCATGCACGAGTAAGCTTTGCGATTCAATTGTTGTAGACGAAAACATTCCATACCATCGAATTATTAATTTATTTCCAGCTACAGCTTCTATTAATAGAATTTGGATAAACATTTATAGAATGACTTTTTGCATTGCGATTAATGCCGGTTTTTGCAGGGACTATTTTTAGGAAAACATTTTCCAATTATTTCTTTAATTTTCATCAGAGGCGCTCATGGGGGCAACGAGTACAAAATGATCAAAAATGCTGGAAAACCCTAGGAATTTGAAGAATTTTTCCGTTGTCATGGGGGCAAGCGCTCCTCTCGCCCCACTGAGCTCGGCGCTACTGATTTTCATAGATTTTACCAAATTCTCCTTAATTTTTCCAGATTTTTTTTTTAAATTGGAAAATTCTGGAAAAGTTGGAAATTTTAAGAAAATGTTTCTCCAAAATAGTCCCTGGGTGTTTGTCTGATGAGTTAATGGATAAGAGAACATTTTTTGTGTGAATTCGGTAAAAATGTTATTCACGAGTGTTGTTATATTCGCGTATTCTTATCAGTCTGTTGAATGGGTAGGTGTGGAAAATTTCATAACTCAGATAGCAAGAACCTCCTAAATTGCAATAACTCCGAAACCACTGAACAATCAATCTTATTTCGATGGTAACTGGTAACACGTATAATATAAAAATACAGGGAAGGGAATAGTTATAACCTCTGTTAACGTTGAAACGTTTTTGATTGATTATTCCACACTCAAACGCGTGTTACATTTCTGAGATGAGAAAAAAAAATGCAAGAAATCTGAAAGCACTAAACAATCAGCCTAAAAGTGGGAGAGAAACTGTAACACCGAATTCGATTTTATTGCAAAACCTCTCTCTACAATCGATCATGCGATTCATTTCCATATAGTTGACAACGTCCAATATATCACGTTTCATTGTCTATAAATAAATGTTGACGACTTCTTTCTTTTCTATAATCCCGTAATAAAAGAGTTCAAACAAGTTCAGTAAATTTTTTTTTATTATTGATTCGTGTGCTCCAACAATTATGAAGAATTCTCGGTTAGAATTATAGATATCATCTAGCTCTGATCTTAGCAATTGAAATGACTCGAAATTATTCGGAAACTACTTTTTATCATTTGGTTTGCATATTTTTCACATAATCCGAATTTATATCATAAAATAAACATTGGTTTTCTTCGGTATCGTGATGGTGCGTTGTGCGCAATAGAGTCTACGCGAGTATAATGATGATGATGATGATCGATGATTGTCTTCATTTAATGAATTTGTTTTCTTAATATAATTTGAAAGTCGTTTGATTATGCACGGTTTCAAAGTCTTTTTCCATTTTTAACCGAAGTAAGTGTAGGTCAGCAAATAATATGCACCGAAATAATATCGAAACGAATAGCAAAAGAATATAAAAATCTGTTCTTAAAATAAAAACATCGTAAGTTATGTAAATAAAACTGGAAGAAGAGATGCTTGCAGGTAAAAAAATAATATTTAGAGAAAAACATTCAAATTCATGGGTACGACCTTGAATTTTATTAATATTCTTTCAGAGCTTTCAATGAACTGATCTAAGGTCATTAATTGATTCACATCAGACTGTATATCTATTCATTCATTTCCTTTCTCGAATTAGAAATGGTTTGATGTTTAACACTAATTCAGATCTATAAAATCTGCATCAATTCTGGTGGGTATTAGATCCGGTTGGCCAAAGAACTTAGATTGGCCTTAAAAGGCATAGCTCAAGAAACCTAAAATGTCTATTTGCTATCAATACACTGATTACATCTCAGGTATGGCGTAAATATAATCATTAAATCTAGTGCTTCTGTTGTTCGAACTTCGAAGTAGTATTTGACACAAAATCTTTTACTTCATTGTTTTAACATTCATTTTACTGTAAAACAGTCCAATGTACGAGAGATCATCAATTATTTTAAATCGTTTTTTGTTATAGCTCCGCTCGAAATAACAAAGCAATTCAAGCATGAGTAGTATTCTGAGGGATTCTTTAAAAAAAACATCCTATCGAAATCGGACGCATTTTCTATTGTGTGGCTAGTGAAAGGTGATCAAAAACCGAAAACTTGTATTTTTCTTACAAAAATTTCTCCAGTTACACGAGCCGTACAGGGTTGTGTGGAGTGTCATTAGAAAGGTAATCACATGTACTATTGAGCCGTATATGAACGTCTTGGTTTTAAAATTCATCCACACTGAAATATGTGAAGTTTAAGTTTTCAACCGAAGACTTGCACTGTTCTTACAGAAATTTCTTGAGGTACACAAAACGTGCATGGTTGTGTGGAGTATCATTTGAAAGGTAATTTTATGTTCCTATGTGTCGAAGTACTTTCTAGGTACATAATAAAAATTCCACTAGAAAATGCGTTCGATTTCGATAGCCTTTTTTCAAAAGAATCCCCCTCTTCTGAAACATTCACTGAAACAAATTTTGGCACTGTAAAAAATATGGAAAATTTTTTCATACAAAGCAGTACTCTATTTGACAGATGTCACTCGAAGCACTTTTGCTTGAAGTGCGTTGATTTAAAAAAAAAGTCTCCTGTTCAGATAACGACATTTTGCAAAATTTTACAATATTTTTTTTTACCTCTTTACAGTTACATCGAACAAGATCGTGTCTGCGGCTTCTGGACATGGCTATTCGTCTTATCAAAACTACCTGAATTGGGCGACACAATATTCATAGTATTGCGCAAGCAGCCGTTAATCTTTCTCCATTGGTACCATCACATAACCGTGCTCATCTATTCCTGGTTCTCCTACAGCGAATACACATCGTCGGCCCGATGGTTCATCGTGATGAACTATTTCGTACATTCCATTATGTATTCGTACTATGCATTGCGGGCAATGCGTTTCAAACCACCACGTGCCATTTCCATGCTCATCACATCGTTACAGTTGACACAGATGGTTGTCGGCTGTGCCATAAACATTTGGGCCCACGATTATCTGAAAATGTCTGGCCGATCCGGTTGCCAAATATCGCCGATCAATATTAAATTATCGATTGCCATGTACTTTAGCTACTTTGTGCTATTTGCACGATTCTTCTACAAAACGTATTTGACGTCGAATGCACGCAAGGGAGCCGCTTCGCTGAGAAATTCGGATTCGATAGCTCAAAATAACAAACTTAAAGCTCAATAAGTTAGGAATTTTAAATATTTTTTTTTTACAAAAAACAAAGGAAAATGTTGGATTTATCGATTTATTTAAGTTTTCTTGTCAACTTCTTCTTTTCTTTTTTTTCGGAAATTATGAGAAGTTGGTTTCCTCTTATCATTTTCACAAAAATAAGCTAGGATACCAATAACTGTATCAGGAATTGCTTGGGGGGGAAATTTGAGATTTTTTTTCTTCTCAAAAAGTCCATTTTGCTGTAGACAATGGAATATGTTAAGAAAATATTTTATGGAAAAGCTCACTTGTAGAGGTTGTTTTTTTTTATTTGCTTAATTTTTGTAAAAGGAAATAAATAGTGGTGTTGTGTGGTAAACAATTCATAGCATGCAAAACTTGTAAATTAGCAAGACTACATTTCGCCTCTATTGTTTATAGATTTTCTTTTTCTTTTTGATTTGTGATAATATTTAATTTTAAAAAAATATTTCATTTTTTTATTCGATGAACGTATCAAATACGTTCGCCATTATCGATTTATAAAAAAGTTTTTGTTTTTAAGATGAGCAGTAAAAGTTTGTATTCCCAATTTTTGTAGATATAAATTTTGATTTATCTATAACATTATGCTCTGGTCATTATGTAATCATTATACAAACACCTAGTATAAAGTCATATAATTACTAAAAAAACAAAATTAATAAAATTCTACTTCCACAATCATTAAGTGTATTTAACGCCCAGGTAAAACCCGAATATATTGCGCACGAAATCTGTTTTTTTTTCTATCAATTCTCTCTAGCCTGACTGAATGAAGTACGAAAAATCGGTTTGCCAAAACAATTTTTTTCTCATCCCGACATTAAGTGAAATATAATTTATGCGATGGCAGTATAATCATGCGAACAATTTTTTTATATTTTAATTTGACCTGTAACCAACAACTATACATAAGAGAAGATTCAAATAATTGAACGGTATGCCCCTTACCGTTTAAGGGCTCTACTGAAAGCTTCAAAAAATAGTTCTAATGAAAATGAAGTGTCCGGAAAAGTTGAAAGCTTTACCGAAATTCAGCCATCATTGCTGTTAATGAATTTACTAAGTGACAAAAAATGTTCACATTAAAGTATGGAAAAAAAAATAATTGGCAACTTTACGCACAGAATGTGAATTGGACAGAGATGGTCTCTAAACAAAATTGGTAAATTTGTGCTTCCCACTTGAATGGAACAAGAAATTGAAGTTTTGCGTTGATTTTTTGATCGTTTTTCCACTAATTTTCTGGAAAAACTGTGAACCAAACGAAACCTCAAAATTTATTTTGCTCTCTTAATTTCTTCCATTATTTTCTTGTCCACTGAGAACAAAAAAACAAAAACAAAATGAATACACAAAACCATCATTGCCATTGTTGCGCACATTCCACAAGAAAAGTTAAAAAAAAAAGATTGCAGAAAACAGTACAGTGAACGACATCTCAAATGTCTCACTGTCATTTTTTTCAGAGAATGTCATTGTGAATTTGCAATGACACAATAAAATTCTCAGAAAAATTTGACAGTGAGACATTTGAGATGTCGTTCACTGTAAGAAAAATTAAAGAGAACAGAAGAACAAAATCGAAAAGATTGTAAATAAGAAAATGAGTCATTGGATATGAAATAAAAAAAATTAAAAAAAAAATTGAGAAAAATCAATAAAATTAATTGAAAATTGAGGTGAATTTTTTGAAATATACTTAAGATACCTTAGAGACATTTTCCAAAATTATTTATCGATGAGAAAGGGATTATGCGCATTTAAGAGTTATGGTGTGTTTAAACACACAGATCAAAACGATCTAGAACAATATTCACTTTGTTAAATCTAATAGTGTACATGGATAGATGTTTCGCCTCAATAATTTCGAACAAATATTTATTAAGTAAATTTTAGGATATATTTGTATAGAACTAAATTTGAAGAACAGAAAAAAAACCATAAATATTTTCAGCTTCTATAAATTTATTTAAATTTCAAACAATTGCGTTTTTTATTGTGAATAAATTAATAAAGTCTTTGAGAATTCAACAATTTCGTTTCATTTTATAACACATCGGCGATATTATAATAACAATACTCCAAATATTATTTTCACGGCTGTTACAATACCTAGCAAATTTTCTTTGAAGTCCACTTTTTTCGTCGTTGAAAAATTTCATTAAAAATTATTTATTTTTGGAGACTAATTCGAATGACTGGAAACTGATCGAGAATAGATAGATCACTGCGCCGTTCAGCCACGCCGAGGCCGCCGCCGAAAAAGCACACCAGCCGGAACCGCCGACGTTAGCCTTCTCAGCCGCCTCAGCCGTGTTAAAAATCGGCGGCGGAAGATGGCTAGCGAAAGTTTTGGTTTTAACGCAGTTTGGGAGAATTTTGCAGCAATTTTTTTCGTTGGCTTACAAAATTGTGTACGCAGTACAATAAAGTCATGAATGTAGTACGAGTGAGATCAGCTTAAACAGCTAAAGCGTTTGTTGAATGTTTGACTCCTTTTTTGAATTGAAGCGGTTTCGTCTAATCCATATGAAACAAATATCTCTGTAACTGACTTCTGACTTGCGTATGGGATTTGATTCGATTGTAGCAATACAGTAGAACAAAAGTGAATATCGTCAGGTATTTTGATTTGGGACTCATTGTGGATTCCAAATGATTCCACACAAAATGTGTTTAACAAAAGAGGACCTAGATTAATTTCATTTCAGCTGGCGATCGCGTGCCTACCAAAAATTCCGAATGTGAAATATTAGTCCTTTATTGGTTAAACAAATTTTGTGTGGAATCATTTGAAATCCAAAACTAGTCCCAAATCAGTAAACCTAACGGTATTCACTTTTCTTCTACTGTATTTTAATTATGTTATTCAGCCGGCTGAGCCGGCTAGCCGCCATAAATATCATACTAGCCGGCCGCCGAAGGGTGTCGGCTACGTTTTAGCCGCCAACTGTCCATCAGCTAAACGGCGCAGTGCTCTAAGAATAGATGAAAAGATCGGTCTTTTATAAAGGTCAGCATATCACCACTATGATACTTCTTTTGATTTACGAAGTGCTTCATGTTTGATATCAAATCTTGTACTTCTTTAGTTTAACTGTATGTTTTGGTTTATAAGAGAACCTCATCTGTCGAAAATTATTTATTGTTGACTTTGCTGTCAATAACAGATGACTGGCCGTTTATGAAAGTGAGATGTTACTAATGCATCGAGAGCGCTAGAAATAGCCACAAAGCAAAAACAATGTAGAAATAAAAAGTAAATTTGTCAAAGGAAAAAGTTGCTCTACGAATTTCTCAGGCTTTTTAATTAACAATTTGTACCATAAGCTGATAGCTTTAACTTTAATTTCATACGAGTCATGCCAGCTTTTGACCAATTTATTCTTAAAAACTGCGATCTTTATCTTAGTGTAATCCGTTTTCTATTGATTTTCAGTTTTTAACTGAAATTGTTTCCTCGAAAATGGGCGTTTATATCAGCGAGTCATCAGCGAGCGTAGTTGAAGTTATCGTTTTTCCACATCTGTTTGTGACAAATACGAACTATGTAGTTTTAATAGACTCCTTTCGAGTGGACGTCCTTTATGGATGGTTCTTCGATACGAATACGTTTTCTGAATAAAATTCATCTTCAATGTATCTCAAATTTGTAGAGGTGCATGTAAGGTCTGGAGCATTTGTATTTAAGTAGAAATTTATACCAACCAATGTATTATTAGCAGAAAGACGTCATGATGTGTGTAGGTCTAGGTCATTTACATAGCACAACTTTCATGAATATTTATTGAATAAAATCCGTGAGGCACTCTCTAGTAAATTATATCTTTTTCTCAAGTTATCAGAACCTCCTAGAATTCACGATGTGCATGACTGTAACTGACAACGACATTGAACAATGAACATTTTGGTTTTTGAAAAGAAAGAGAACATGTTAAGAGACTCACGAAGGCCGCTGGCAGTAATATTCAAAAAGTCATTGGATGGAGGAGCGACCAGAACTTAGTAGCTATTGTCTTCAAGATCAACTCAAGATGCCTAATCTGTTACTTCAGAATACATTCTTAACTCATCTAAAAGTAGTATTGCATCTTCCTCAATAAAGTAAAATGTCGATGTAGACTGTACTTTCTTGGCTTTTTTTGCAAGAAAACCCTGTCCCTAGAAATTCATTCTAGTAAATCTCTCCCATGGTATACTGAATGCAGAGGATATCGAGGAATCTTGCAGCGAGCGAGATTACTTCTCTATGGCAGGAATTTCGCGCTTATACATTTTTTAAATCTTCACAATATTGGAAATGGACGCACTCGATTTCACTGGACGAGAATTTTCACGAAATTTCTGCCATTATTTAGCTTGCGATTTTTCATCTTCCGTAGAATCATGGGGAGCCAATAAATTTTCGCAAATCACAAATAAACGGGTCCATTAGCATCCCAGCTGAATGTCCGTACGGACATTTGGGGTGGACGGTGCATATTACGGACTTCACTAGACGTATACCAGTGAAACGAGAATTTTCACAAAATTTTCGATTTCACTGGACGAGAATTTTCACGAAGTATTATGAAATGTTATTTTCCGCAATTTAAAAATGCTTTTGAATTAATATAATTTTAATGAAAGTGATTTAGCATGATAGGTACGATAAGCATTACTTAGCACGAAAATCTATTCAAATGGTTGGGTAAAGGAACGCGGCACGAATGCTATCCGTATAACCTTTTTGAATGTTGCAAGAGTGGAAAAAAATATGTTGTCTGTACTCGTTGTACACCGACATCCTTCACTAGATCTAGTGTGTTTTCCGGAGAACTGAAAAATTTTAAATAAATGCAAATGCTACTCGAAAAATCGCAAATTTTCCTTTTGCAGAATGCTTCCCGAAAAATACCAACGCACTTCAAGCAAAAGTGGTCATAGTCGCCAGATGCTAAATAGAGTACTATTTTTTATGAAATGGTTTTTTACAGTGTTTCACAGTTGTGTGACACACTGTCCAGTTGCAGTACCTTATTTAGAGTACCACTCATGCTTGAAATGTCGTTGAAAACACCCTAAATCGACATCACAACGGAAAAATCTGTGGGCGCGAAATTCTTACCATAGAGTGGGAATCTTGCCCGCATAGGCCTCGTAACTGACAAACACAGGGTAGTTACGGTTAAGTTCATCAAATACCAATGCGAATTGACAGATTTGGTAAATGTGTAGAACAAATATACAACGCTGGTCACATTTTACTCAAATCATTTCCTCCTCGATTCGCTTGAAAAACTATTCGCTATACA